>NC_058132.1:430520168-430683775 GCF_016433145.1 Gracilinanus agilis
TGATCCTGATTGGTGCTCCTTGATATCTGAATTGTCTCCTTCTGGCTTCTTGTAAGATTTTTTCTTTTGCTTGGAAACTCTTGAATTTTGCAATGATATTTCTTGGTGTTTTCCTTTCTTGATCGAATGCCACAGGTGTTCTATGAATCCTTTCAATGTCTATATTGCCCTCTTGTTTTAGGACTTCAGGGCAATTTTGCTGAATTATTTCTGTTAGTATGGAGTCCAGGTTTCTATTAATTTCTGGTTTTTCTGGAAGACCAATGATTCTTGAATTGTCTCTTCTAGACCGGTTTTCTTGGTCTGTCACTCTCTCATTGAGATATTTCATGTTTCCTTCTATTTTTTCAGTCTTTTGGCTTTGTTTTATTTGTTCTTGTTGTCTTGAGAGATCATCAGTTTCTACTTGCTCAATTCTAGCCTTTAGGGATTGATTTTTGGCCATAATCTTCTGGTTTTTGGCCATAATCTTCTGGTTTTCGGCCATAATCTTCTGGTATTCCTTTTCAATCTGGTCATTTCTTGTGTTCAATTTGCTTATCAGTTCATTTGGTTTCTGAGCCTCACTTTCCAATTGCAAGATTCTATCTTTTAAACTGTTATTTTCTTGCCAGATCTCTTCCATTTTCCTCAAAATCTCAGTTTTGAACTCTTCCATAGCTTGTGAGGAGTTTTCCTTATTTGGAGAGGGTCTGGATGCTTGTTTGTTCTCCTCCTCTGTTTGCTCGGTTGTCTGGATTTTCTCTGTGTAAAAGCTGTCGAGTGTTAAAGACTTCTTTTTCTTGTTATTATTCTTTCTCCTCTGAACTTCCTGTGACTGAGTAGCCATCATTAGCCCAGCAGCTTCTCAGATTTATCCTCGCGCTCAGTGTCTGTCCGCGATCTATTGGCTCCTGAGGTCTGAGTTCTGGTTTTTTCCAAGGTCAAGCCCCCTGGTGGGCCCCCTTGCTTGATCCTCTGCGGGAGGTTCCTTTACAAGTCTCAGGGCGCTGCTTCCACAGTCGTATACCCGTCCACACTGGTTCCCCACTTAGGCTTTAGTTCCTGGCTGTGTCTGCCTCCACCCACGCCTCCGCAGTGCCTGCGCTCTGCTCAGCCTGCGCTCTGTGCCCAGCGTCCTGCTCCCGCGCTCAGATTTCGCGTGCCTTTTTTGGCTTAATGGCGTCCTAAGTCTTGCTGTTCTCAGGAACAGGTCCTGGAGCTGCCAGTGACTCGATGGGTGCCCCAAACTTGCTCTATTTCTTTTTAGCTGGCTTCGGAGCTACAGGTGTTGTGTGTGGAAGGGGTGGGGGTGGGGCGGTTGCTCAGCCCGCGATTTAGTGAGAGCCCTTTATAGCATGGAAATGCCTCGATTCCACGTACCTTCCACGCTGTGCCCTGTTGTGGGGTTCCTCTGTTCATCTGGACTTGTTTTTATGTCCCCTTGAGGAGTTTTGTGTGTTTCGGTCAGGAGAGGTTAAGAGCTGCTTCTTACTCTGCCGCCATCTTAACCCGGAACCACTCAATCTCGCTTTCTAATTTTTTGAGTTGCATGCCAATTCATTAATCTCTGCCCTCCTTAATTTGTTAATATATGCACTCAAGGATATAAATTTCCCTTTGAGTACTGCCTTGTCCGCCTCCCACAGATTTTGGTAGGATGTCTCATCATTGTCATTATCTTCAATGAAATTGTTGATTGTTTCTATGATTCCTTCTTTGACAAATTGGTTTTGGAGAATCATATTATTTGATTTCCAATTAGTTTTTGAGTTGCCTGTCCAGGTGCCCTTACTAATTATTATTTTTATTGCATTATGATCTGAGAAGGTTACATTTATTATTTCTGCTCTTTTGCATTTGTTTGCAATGATTCTATGCCCTATAACATGGTCAATCTTTGTGAATGTGCCATGTGCAGATGAAAAGAAGGTGTATTCCTTTTTGTCCCTATCTATTTTTCTCCACATATCAATTAAATCTAAATTTTCTAGGACTTCATTCACCTCTCTTACCTCTTTCTTATTTATTTTTTGGTTTGATTTATCTAGATCCGAAAGAGGAATATTTAGATCTCCCACTAGTATGGTTTTACTATCTATTTCCTTCTTGAGCTCTGCTAGTTTCTCCTTTATGAATCTGGATGCTATGCCACTTGGTGCATACAAATTGAGCAGTGTTATTTCCTCATTGTTTATACTGCCTTTTATCAGGATGTAATGACCTTCCCTGTCTTTTTTAATCATATCTATTTTTACTTTGGCTTTGTCAGAAATCATAATAGCCACTCCTGCCTTCTTTTTCTCATTTGATGCCCAAAAGATTTTGTTCAAGCCCCGAACCTTAAACTTGTGTATGTCCACCCATCTCACATGTGTCTTTTTTGTAGACAACATATGGTAGGATTTTGGTTTCTAATCCACTCTGCTATTTGCTTCCGTTTTATGAGTGAGTTCATCCCATTCACATTCAGAGTTATAATTATCAGCTGTGAATTTGCTGACATTTTTGTATTCTCCCCTATTCCTACCCCTTCTTCTTAAACTATTTTCTTTTAAACCAGTGGCTTGATATTAATCCAGTATCCCTTATCCCCTCCCTTGATTGACTTCCCTTTCTACCCCCTTCCTTGTTATTCCCCTCTTTTTGTTTTTTAAAGGCCTAATAAATTCCCTCCCCCTTCTTCTCCCCTCTGTTTTTTGACCTCCCCAATCCCCTGCTCCACTTGGTTTAACCTTTCTGACTTTCTCAGAAGGGTTAGATAAGAGTTTTATGTCCCAATCGATAATATTCCTACTCTTCCCTCTCTGGGTTGATTACACTGAGAGTAAGGTTTAAATATTACCTCTTAATGCTCTCTTCCTCTCTTTCTTATAATAGTATTTGTACCCTCTCATTCCCATGCCCTCTTTGTGTGTAACAGAATATCCTATTTTTCTTATTCACTCAAGTTTCTCTTGGTGTCCCCTACTATTCACCCCCTCTTTCCCGTCCCCCATGTCATTTTAGATTATTAATGTTCCACCCTCACCCTGTGTATTATTCTTCTGATTACTATAATAGTGAACACTATAAAAGTGAATAGAGTTTACTACAGAGAATCATACATAACATTTCTTTACATAGGTATATAGATAATTAGATCTCACTGAGGCCCTTAAAAAGGCAAATTTAAAAATTATAAGTTTTCTTTCTTTCCCCTCTGTATCTTATTTACCTTTTCATGTTTCTCTCGATTTTTGTGGTTGGATATCAAACTTTCCATTTAGCCCTGGTCTTTTCTGTGCAAATACCTGGAATTCTTCAATTTTGTTGAATGCCCATACTTTCCCCTGGAAATATATAGTCAATTTTGATGGGTAGTTGATCCGTGGTTGCAGGCCCAGCTCTCTTGCCTTTCTGAATATTGTATTCCAAGCTTTGTGATCTTTTAGTGTGGAGGCTGCCAGATCCTGTGTGATCCTGATTGGTGCTCCTTGATATCTGAATTGTCTCCTTCTGGCTTCTTGCAAGATTTTTTCTTTTGCTTGGAAACTCTTGAATTTGTCAATTATATTCCTGGGCGTTTTCTCATCTGGATCAAATGTCGCAGGTGTTCTATGGATCCTTTCAATGTCTATATTGCCCTCTTGTTGTAGGACTTCAGGGCAATTTTGCTTAATAATTTCTTTCAGTATGGAGTCCAGGTTTCTATTAATTTCTGGTTTTTCGGGAAGACCAATGATTCTTGAATTGTCTCTTCTAGACCGGTTTTCTTGGTCTGTCACTTTCTCATTGAGATATTTTATGTTTCCTTCTATTTTTTCAGTCTTTTGACTTTGTTTTATTTGTTCTTGTTGTCTTGAGAGATCATTAGCTTCCAATTGCTCAGTTCTAGCCTTTAGGGATTGGTTTTCGGCTATAATCTTCTGGTTTTCAGCCATAATCTTCTGCTTTTCAGCCATAATCTTCTGGTATTCCTTTTCAATCTGGTCATTTCTGGTGTTCAATTTGCTTATCAGTTCATTTGGTTTCTGAGCCTCACTTTCCAATTGCAAGATTCTACCTTTTAAACTGTTATTTTCTTGCCAGATCTCTTCCATTTTCCTCAAAATTTCAGTTTTGAACTCTTCCATAGCTTGTGAGGAGTTTTCCTTATTTGAGGAGGGTCCGGATGCTTGCTTGTTCTCCTCCTCTGTTTGCTCGGTTGTCTGGATTTTCTCTGTGTAAAAGTTGTCGAGTGTTAAAGACTTCTTTTTCTTGTTCTTAATCTTTCTCTTCTGAACTTCCTGAGACTGGGTAGCCATCGTTAGCCCAGCAGCTTCTCAGGTTTATCCTCGTGCTCAGAGTCTGTCCACGGTCTTTTGGCTCCTGAGGTCTGAGTTCTGGTTTTTTCCAAGGTCAAGCCCCCTGGTGGGCCCCCTTGCTTGATCCTCTGCCGCAGGTTTCTTTACAAGTCTCAGGGCGCTGCTTCCACAGTCGTATACCTGTTTGCACTGGTTTCCCACTTAGGGTTTCAGAGCCTTAGCTTGCGGCTGTGTCTGCCTCCACCCACGCCTCCAACCACGCCTGTGCTCTGCTTCCGCTCTCTGTGTCCTGATCCCGTGCTTAAAGTTTGTGTGTTTTCTTTAGCTTTTTGGGATCCTAAATCTTGCTGCTCTCAGGAACAGGCCCTGGAGCTGCCAATAACTCGATGGGTGCCCCAAACTTGCTCTATTTCTTTTTAGCTGGCTTTGGCGTTATAGGTGGTGTGTGTGGAGGGGTTGGGGGTGGGGTGGTTGCTCAGCCCACGATTTAGTGAGAGCTGTTTCACCCCTTTATCGCATGGAAATTTCCGAATTCCACGTACCTTCCATGCTGTGCCCTGTTGTGTGGTCCCTCCGTTCGTTTGGAGTTGTTTTTATGTCCCCTTGAGGAGTTTTGTGTGTTACGGTCAGAGAGGTTAAGAGCTGTTTCTTACTCTGCCGCCATCTTAACCTGGAACCCTTCCCCTTTAGTTTTAAAACTCTGATTTAGTTCTTTATGCTGATGATTCCTCTTTTAAAAGGAAAATGCCAGATGCTACAATGGTTTCGGACCATGAGACCATCTGGGCAGCTTCATTACCTTGAACTTTTAAAGTACAGGACTCTTAGCTATTATCTCTTAAAGAAAACTGTAATCTAGCTAAAAGAAAGAAAGAAAGAGTTTATGGGGACTCAAGGTATGCTTTGGAGATCTATCATTTTATTGGGATCTTCTGGTTGTAAAGGGCTTTCTTGACTTTTACTGGCAAGACCATTGAAAACACAGAAATTATTAAAGAATTCCTGTCTGCTCTTAAAGTACCTACAACCTCTGCTATTGTTCATTGTTCTGTCTATATGGGGGGGACTGATCCTGACTCAAGGGGAAATCAGAGAGGCAAATATAGTACCTAAGCTTGAAGTCTTAGAAGATCCTGAGTAAATTTTTACTCTGACATCTACTGAAGCAGCTTTTTCTCTCTCTTATAACTAGCAGGAAGTCAAGAAGTGGAAGCAGATGTTTCAAGCAAAGCCGATTAGTAGAGTCTGGATGTCTTCAGAAGTCATAGCCTTACTTTCCTGAAGCTTCTACTGCCCATCAATCTGTTCATAGAAGTAGCCACTTTGGTACTCAGGAGATTGTGATTTCTTTAAAAGATTTTGGATGATCCCAAGTATTATATAGTTATCCATATATGTGCCTCTTCCCCTACCTGCAAGGTATAGAATCAGCATACTTTCCATGTCATGGCTTTTAGTGGGTGATTCCTGGATTACATATCTTTTGAACATTTAAAAATTGATTTCATTAGTATGTCTAAAGCTAGACATTACAAAATTTGTCTTGCTATAGTGGGCCAACTCATTAAATTGGATAGAAGCCTTCCCTGGGATTTATGCCATAGTGGATTTTATTGCTAAAATGTTATTGAGAGAGATCATTCCCTGATTTGGCCCACAAGCACACATTGATTCAGGTAAGGGTACTCCTTTTATAGATTCTGTTTTATCACAAGTTTATTCTTTTGGGGAACTACTCCGAAATTCCATATATTTTACTATCCCTAGAGTTCAAGCCAAGATGAACGCATAAATAAAAAACTTAAAACTGTAATTGGCAAGCTATGTACTTAGGCTCATTTAAGTGCCTTGAGATTCTCCCCTTTTGCCCTATTCTAGCTATGCTACAGACCTGGGGGATATCTACATTTGAAATGCTTTTTGGATGTCCCCCTAAAATTTCAAACCCTTTAACCTGAATATACATCATTACTTGGAGGAGAAGGCTCTGATGCTTCCTTACATATGGGAATTACAGGCCAGATTAAGTGAACTTCACTAGTTTGGACTGGCAGGACCCTTGGACTTCTCATTTCATGATCTACACCAAGGAGATAAGGTGTATATAAAGAACTTTCAGTGAATTAGTGGGATTGAAACTATTAAGGAAGGTCTCCGCCAAGTGCTATCAAAAATCTGGAAAAAAATTCTTGTATTCATTGTTCTCTATCTTGTTGCCTATCTCAAGTTTATACTGAGGGGAAAACTTACCTATATGGGTACTAAGAATAATGGCTTGTTAGAGATCTAGGAGACACCTAGTACTCATTACTAGTACTAGTAATCAATCTCTTTCTTTGGGGAAAGCTAAGTGATTCAATGCAAAGAGAACCAGGTCTAGAGATTGGAGGTTTTGGGTTCAAATTTGGCCTCAGGAACTTGCTATCTATGTGGCCCTAGGCAAGTCACTTAATTCTTAATTAATCCAATTAATCCTAGTACACCTATCCCTTACTGCCCCTCTGCCTTGGAACAATACAAAGTATTGTTTCTAAGATGGAAGGAAAGAGTTTAAAATAAATAAATTTTTTAAGATAAAATTAAATACTTGTGTTTAACTTTTACATTGTTGAGTGTGTTCAGGAACTGATTTTTCATGTTAGTTTTAAGTACGTTTTTATACTTGCATTTGTAGAATTATACCTGATATTTGGTATTCAAGGACCAGTTTAAATTATTTAAGAACCCTGATAATATTGCATACCTCAAAGCTTAGATTATTAAAGTCTGCTGTTTGTGATTAAATCTTATGGGATTGTAACTGATGCTGTTTGAATCTGATTCCAGATATTTTAAAGAGTGAGTGCTATTAAGTAGATGATTCCAGATGTCAATGGAGTGAAATGTTAGAGATAAGATGTGAAAATCTGTCTCAGGGAAGTGTCAGGAGAGTGACTTTTGGCAAAGACTGAGGTAGGACCTACCTGATTTTTCCCCCTGGTAGAACATTTCTTCTTGAAGTGCACATTCCCTCTTAGCTCTGATTCTGACTTGCTATCCTTATAACCCTCATATGGAGGAGACATCAGACTGAGGAATCATAGTCCTCTTTGTCATACTTTTTCTTTGTTATGGAAAATTTCTTTTGTAATGGCAGATGGTGGGTAATTGCAATATTGTTTCACTTAAGCTAAGTGCTTGTTCACATATATATATATATATATATATATATATATTTCTATTTGAGGAAAAGTAATTTATATTTTATTAGGATGATTTGTTTAGTGCTTTGTTAAATAACTGAACCAGCCATGTACATCCCATGTCAAGTCTATTGTTATAAAAGCATTTTGGGAACATTCCTCTGTGTTAACATCAAGTTCAGACACATGGGTCCTCATTTATAAAGGTGTTGTCATGTATATGTTTATGTATACATAGATTAGATTTAGGTTAGATTCTTGGCAAGTATCTCCAACTGAGAGAGGAATTGTGAAACTATTCTAAAGATTTATAGACTCTTTGTATTAAAATATTTTTTAAAAAATAAATTTTAAGGAAAGATATTACCAATGATCTGGACTGGGAAAAATAGATCTGCCAGAAGAAATTCTATAAGGACCATTATGATTCCAGATGTAAGAGGACAACAGTAATAAAAGATGTCCCCAGAAATCAGACTCTGAGTAAGCTCTTGGAAATTAGATATAAAAAATTAAATTTTGGGGTCCTCTATTCCTTTCAGTCCTTCCCATGTGCCAATATTTTATGTTGATTGTAAAACCCTTGTGCCAAAAAGTAGAGTGCCCCCTGTAACTGTGGACTGAAATGTGCAAAGGAGAGCAGGCATTTGGAGTTAGAAGGGACCCTGAAACAGCCCAGCAGAATGTTGCCAGTTCAGAATGAAAAAGGAGGGGCCACTGAGGAGGATGAATTTCCTCAACTGTCACTTCACTCCTGACCAGACTGGGACCCTGGGAGGTTGGTTCTTTGGTTGGGAGGTTTTGATTTTGGGGTGGATTCTGAGTGAATTGGGTTCCTCTGTACTTTTATTAGTGACTATTGGGAGATCACAAGTACCAACAAAGAAGACATTGAACAGCAATTCTCCAATTTGGCTGGAGAGTCTGAACTCCTGGGGGAGTGGGCTTGAATGAGGGGGGTTTTCTCTTCCCTGATCCTACTTGAATCCATTTAACCTGTTACTTTCCTCTTATATTAGTTTAGAAATATTTAATAGGAGACTGTAGTGGGAAGAGAGAGTTAGCTACTGTGACCAAGCCACAGAAGAAGTCCAGAAGTGCTCTCTTCGGGAGAAGACATAGCTGATAGTGAAGGTCATTCTGTCCCACCTTCCATGATTTCCCTACACCTTTTCCCCCTGTATCCTGAATTTAATTTACCATTTAAAAACCCCTGGTAGTTTAATACTTAGAGTCTGGAGCAGTTACATTGAGTGGGGGAGGTGACAGATCTGATGGCTGAAGGGCAGACCTGATTCCATCTTGAGGGGTAAAGCTACTGGGACTTAGGAATGGGGGGAGGCTTGTCTCAACAGGGCTGGCTCTGTGGGTGTGATCCAACCCATTAGGGTCACAACTGAACTCCAACACTTTCCTTCAACATCCCCACTATAGCTTTGCCAGTTTGGGAACCTCTTTGAGTTTGTTCCTTCATAGGTCTTCCCTGGGGTGGGGATGAGGAGTTAGCTATACTGGTCCATTGAAAGATAACAAGGGGGGAAGTTTAGATACACTCCCCCCTACCATCAATACTCACTCCCATACACCCCTAATGGCTCTCTATCAATGTATTTATCAATCATTTTTAATATGTTAAGAAACATTCAAGCATACTTACACCTTCCATGAAATGTATAATACATTTTTGTCCTTACGTGTCTTGGTGAGACAATACTGAAGTATCCATTCTGGATTGCCATCTGAGTGCCTTGGCATCTAGAAGAACTACTTTTGTCCTGATTAAGGTTTTATTCCTCCAGTCAGGGAGGCCCTTGAAAGAGACTTCAAACAGAGCACAAACTGACAGAAACAGGAGGCAATCAGGGCTTTTCACCAGGAACTGCAGGCTCAGGAGGCCTTGTAGTCTGACACTGGGCTTGCTCAGATGGCTGTGGAGCAGGTGGCTAGAATCTTTGGCTGGTTGGGCAGTCCTAGGCTCTTACTTTCTCAGGTAGCTAGCCAGATGGTTTGTACTTCTCTCTCTCTCTCTCTCTCTCTCTCTCTCTCTCTCTCTCTCTCTCTCCTTCTCTCTCTTTGCTATTTAATAAATAATAATTATAAAATTAAGATATAGTCTCCACAGAATTTTAATTGTTAAAGTTATCTATTTTATGTCTTGTAATGTTCTTTATCTTTTGTTTTGACCTAAATTCTTCCCTTATTCCTAGGTCTGACAGGTAAACTATTTTGTGCTCCCTAATTTGTTTATGGTTTCCTCCTTTATTTATAAATCACATATCCATTTTGACTTTACCTTAGTATATGACAATGAGTCTTTATTTCATCCTGTTTTCCAGTTTTGTTGTGTCTGACAGACCCAAAGAAACAAGCTTTTAAAGAAAAACTCACTATTCAATGATAATAGCTAGGAAAACTAGCATTCTCCTTCATTATTTACATAGATCACAAAATAATTTTTCTGATTTATATGAACTGATGAGGTAAACAAAGCAGAACCAAGAAAATGATATGGACCATCTGAAACAATGTAAGAAGGAAAAAAATTAAGCGGAAGATATAAGTATAATAGCCAGGAAAATATTACAATGATCAGTTTTAGTCCCAGTGGAAGAAATGAGAAAATAACCCTCCCCCTTTTTATGGGGGAGGTAAAATGAAATTCAATCTCTGACACTTCCAAACTGTGACATTTTTATTTTTTTATATTAAATTATATTTTATTTTCCCTCCAATTACATGTAAAAACACTTTCCAACATTTTAAAAAGAATGTCCAGTCCCAAATTCTCTCCTTCCTTCCTACTCTCCACCCTCCTTGAGGTGGTGAAATAGTTAAAATGAGTGGTTGCCAAAAATTGTAATTAACCCTTAAGTCATGACTGTTAATAGCTAGATTTATTAGTAAGAAAAAGAAAATAAGGGAGAAATATGGAAAAGATGTGAAGAATTTCCTATCCTAATAATTCAGAGGCTAACAAATCAGTGTCTGTCTCTGAATATCAGCCTCAGAAAAAAACAACCAACACCACCTCCAGCTTCCTGCTGGGTCTCATCCTATAAGTCCTCACTGTACCCACTAACTTCCCTACATCACACCCAGGAACCAATCACAATTCATCAATTAGCCTGGCACCACCCAGTGGGACAGTGCCTGTGGGATGAATTCCCTGGTTGCTGATTGACCCAAATTCAAAACAAATGGAAGGAAAATCTAAATCACTGAATGATCAAATCAAAATACAAATTCCATTCTCACAGTTCCCCCTGTTATTCTATTGAGAGATGAGCATGTTGAAATCTCCTCAATTGAAGGTCTTTGGAGATTAACATGCCTAGTCTCCCCAATGAATCATTTCAAATAACCAGTGTATATCTCTAAGGATTCTCTCACTAAAGGTCCTTTCTAAGGGGAAATTACAGTAACCTGGGAACAAGAGGAAAATGAAAAAGGAAGGAAACAAAAACAAAAATTAATAGACACATTGATTTTACATTTAGAATAAATGTGTTCAACCCTCTTTCAGTTCAGTTCATTCTGGATCTCTTGATGCAGTGTGTGGTTTCTGCAGGCATCTCCATGACACCCTCTTCCAAAAATCCTCCTTCCCAATTCAAGGCTCTGGTGAGTCTCTTCTAAAATTCTCACAAAAAATTTCCAAACTTTGGATTTTAGGACAACCATACAATTAAAACCATACGATGGTAAACCATCTCATATAGACTTACATGTACAGTAGTGTAAAACATTTTTCTATATTAATCGTTTTGTGGAAGGAAACTCAAATAGAAAAAAAATAAAGTGAAAAAAGTTTGTTTTGGTCTGAATTCAGACTCGATTCTTTTTTCTCTGAAAGTAGATGTTATTTTTTTTTTATCATTGGTCCTTTTGAATAGTTTTGTATCATTGGACACAAACATTTTGTATCATTGGATACAACAGCTGAGAATAGCTGTTACTCACAGTTGTTCATTATAAAGTATTCTTGTCACTGTACCGTGTTCTCCTGGCTCTTATTTCACTTTGCTTCAGTTTGTGTAAATCTTTACATGTTTTATTAAGCTCTTCCAGCACAACAGTATTCTATTACAATATGTTATAACTTTCTCAGCCAATTTCTAAATTTTTGCCCACATAATTTATGTTAATGTTTTTGTAAATATAGGTTCTCCTCCCTTCTATTTATTCCAAAGGATATAAACCTAGTAAGGATATTACTGGGTGGAATGGTATGTACTATTTTATACCCCTTTGGGCATAGGTCCAACTTGATCTCCAAAGTAGTTGAGTCACTTTACATCTTCCTTCAAATTTGAAAATTTTCCTTTTCTTTCATAATAGCCAATCTTATGTGTGGCATTCCATCCTCCTCAGACTGTTTTAATTCACTTTTTTTAAATAATAGGGATTTAGAGCATTTTTGCACAACTATAGAGAGCTTTAATTATTTTGTCTGAGAATTGCCTGTTCATATCCTTTGACAATTTATCAATTTGGGAATGACTTGTATTCTTATAGATTAAATTCGCTTCTCTATGTATTTGAGAAATGAGACCTTTATTAGAGAGATTTGTAAAAAAAATGCACTATTATGATTACTATGTATTACTTTCCATACTATTTACCCCTGTTTAGTTTCTGACCTCCACAAATTTGCCCTTCTTTCCATCAGCCCCACCCCTCTTCTTTTATCCCACTCCCCTCCTATTTCCCTGTAAGATAGCCTTCTATACACAATTAATTGTGCATGTATTTCCCTCATTGAGGCAATTCTGATGAGAGAAGGTTCACATGCCCCATACTCTACTCCATGGTGAATGCTCTATCCTGCCTCTTTTATGCAAGACAATTTATCCCATTGCATCCCCCATAAGTCCCTTAGTATTTCCCAAAATTCTGTTTAATCTCTCCTGTGCCTCCAAGTTTGTGTGGTCACGTTATTGTTTTTTAAGTTCTGTAGCTCCTCCTTCTTCCTCTTTTGTTCTTGGGAGTGGGCTGGTTAGTTAGTTTTTTTTGTTAGTTTATTATTAATAAAAATGTATTAAATATAACATTTAATTCTTTGCATATTGATTTTAATCTCTACATTATGGTGACCTGAAGGGACAGAATTCTAAAATAAAAAATCTTTTTTAAGTTTTTGAAAAAAAAGATTAGATAAGTTTTGCAAGGGGCCTGCTTCTACTACTTGCTGGCTCCAGACCTGCCTGCCTGTCTCCTACTGCCTCTGCTGCTTTTCATGTCCATCTGATTAAGCCAGCACTTCTCACCACTCCTTGCCCAGCCTGAAGCCTCCTCTTGCCATGACCATACCTATACTGTGAGCCAGCTAATCCAAACTTTCCCATGGACAGGTGATAACTCCAATTCCTCCCCCACCCCAAGTGAGTTTTTCAGTCTGTCCTATCTATTTTTTTTAGCAGGGGGGACAACAGTGTGGAGCAGAAAAACTGCGCTATTGAGCATCTAGCCATTTTTTTAAGCCCAAGTCTTAAGCTGATCCTGGAAGCTTGGCTGAGAGAGACTTGCAATTCATCATCTCAGCTGCAATGAGAATTGTTTTCTCATTATCTATTGCAATTCCTTCATTTTTCCATCTGTTGTTGTTATTGTTGGCATTTTAGAACAACATGAAATACTAGTAATGATAATGGACATTTTTGCTTTACCCCTGATCTTATTGAGAATGGTAATGGCTTGTCCTCAATACAGATAAATGTTTATTGATGGTTCTCGATAGATACCACTTATAATTTTAAATAAAGCTCCATTTATTGCAATGTTTTCTAACATTTTAATAAGGAATATGTGTTCTTTTTTGTCAACAAAAGCTTTTTCTGCAACAATTGAGATAATTATATAATTTCTGTTGGCTTTGTTATTGCTATGGTCAATTTTTTTCCCACTGGACTGCCTTAGTTAAGTTAATCTCAAATTTAAATTCTGCCTACTTTTTCTTACTGATCAACCCTGGGCCCAAGAGATTAATCATCTAAAGTGCTTGACTAAGGAGTGTGTGTGTGTGTGTGTGTGTGCTCATGCACATGTGTACATCATTGCATATCCATTGCAATCTATGCAATTAGATTGTTTATCCAACTGCATGTATAGACTGAAAATAAGCATCTTCCATTATTCTTATTCTATGTGGACAGGTTTTATTCTCTTTTGAGAGTCTATAAGATGTTTGGACTAGATGACATTTAAAGACTCATTCAACTCTAAATCTAAGAATTTATGGTCACTTTGAAGAGTATTCTGGGGTTAAATATCATAAACTCAAGTGTCATCAATATTATTTGCAAATTCTTAAGAGATGGACAAACTAGTATCTTAAATGAACTTTATTTATTATTTTTTTAAAATCCTTACCTTCCATCATAGAATCAATACTGTGTATTGGTTCCAAGGCAAAAGAGTGGTAAGGGTTAGGTAATGGGGGTTAAGTGACTTACCCAGGGTCACAAAGCCAAAAAGTGTCTGAGACCAGATTTGAACCTAGGACCTCCCATCTCTAGGCCTGGCTCTCAATCCACTGAACCACCTTACTGCCCCTCTAAACTGGATTTTGTAGGAAGCTAAAGATTCCAAGATTTGGAAAGTAAATGAAGAGTATTTAAATGGCTTTATGTAAAGACACAGCACAAAAAAGGAACTGTAAGAGGAACAGCAAGTAGGCTAAATTGTCTGAAAAAAATTACCTTTCCTGAATCTAACTTTGCACAAATCAAGCAAAGCATGTTCAGTGAAGAGCAAGACACTCTACTTTACTCATGGTCTGAGATGAAAGAGATACAACTAGACACTGATAGACCCATGAATGATGCAAACTACAGCACAAGAAGTCCAAAAAGCCACATTTAGAGGAGACTTACCATCATTACACTCACAGAACCCTGAGCCAACACAAACAGAAATCCTAGAAGAAAATCAATGGGATTTGGGTGACATTGAGATAGAAACACCTTTAGTACCTGTTGATCAATCAGCTAAAGACAGGGAACTCTTGGTTATGGTGAAGATAGAAGATAAGATCTATCCAGCTCTTATTGACCCTGGAGCAACTAGATCTGTGTTAAAATCTGCACCAGAAAATTGTGCATTAATGGGATCTGTGAGATCTGTGAGATCTGTGAGCCACTGGGCAAATGGAGTTGGTGCCCAAGCTAAGATCTAAAATGGTGAAGATAGGCACAATGACCTTGGATCATTCATTTCTGTTGATACCCAGATGTCCATCCAATCTCTTGGGGAGGGATGTTCTCTGTAAATTAGGAGCCACTATCCAGTGTGATAAGTCAGGTCAAATATTCCTACATTAACCCAAACAGTCACTTAAGCACCATCCCTTCTTATTCCTGGGGCAAGTGGAGGGTGATGAGGAAGAACATCATATGAGGAGTATCTTTGAAATATCATAAGATATCCCAGAAGGAGTTTGGGCAAAACATTCAACTGATGTAGGAATCTTAAAATCTGCCACACCTGTCAAGTTCGAGGTGAAAGAGGGCACTTCACCTAGAAACCCTCTGTATAGATTGAATAAAGAAGCTACAGAGGGTATCAGGCCTATCATTCAAAGCCTCCTGGAGCAAGGCATTTTGGTCTATACCATATCTGAGTACAACACACTCATTATGCCTATTAAGAAACCAAAGAAAGATGCAAGTGGCAAAATGCGATGGCAATTTATGCAGGATTGAGAGCAGTCAACAGCTTTATTAAAAAGGGACGTGCAGTGGTACCTAGCCCAGCAAATATCATTGCTGAAATTCCAAGAAATGCAGCCTGGTTCACAGGTGTGGACTTGTGCTGTGCATATTTTACCCTGCCCCTGCATGAATCCAGTCATAAGATTTTTGCCTTCTCCTGGTAGGGTAAACATATCTGTTGGACAAGAATTCCACAAGGATTCTGAGAAAGTGCAAATATCTTTTGCTAGATCATGCAGAGAGACCTTGAATCAATCATATTCACTGAAAGTAAATTAGTGCATTATGTTGATGATCTGCTAATGTCACCAAATGCTTGAGTGTGTCAAAAGGACAGTAAATATCTATCAAAGAAAGAGCTATGCAAAAGAGGACACAAGATCTCTAAAGCCAAATTGCAGTGGGTTATGCCTAAGGTTGAATACCTTGGCTTTGTGTTGGAAAAGGGTATGAGAAGGATCTCCCCCCAAAAAGTTGCAAATATACAGAAGCTGTCCATGCCTAAGACCAAGAAGCAGCTCCATGCAATTTTAGGAATCAGAGGTTACTGTAGGCAGTAGATCCCTGGATATAGTCTGATCTCAAAACCTCTGACAGACTTGACAAGGAACACTGTCTCAGAACCTTTAAAACTTTCAGGGGAGCACAAGCATGCTATAGAAAAACTGAAAACAGCCGGGTTTTTTTTTTGTTTGTTTTAAATATTTTATTTTTTTTAGAAAAATTTTCCATGGTTACATGATTCATGTCTTTACTTTCCCCTTCACCCCCCCCACCCCATATTCAATTCACATTTCCACTAGTTTTAACGTGTCATCAATCAAGATTTATTTACATATTATTGATAGTTACGGTGTGGTTGTTTCAAGTCTAAATCCCCAATCATGTCCGCATCAACCCATGTGTTCAAGCAGTTGTTTTTCATATATGTTTCCACTTCCGTAGTTCTTTCTTTGAATGTAGGTAGTGTTCTTTTCCATAAGTCCCTCCAGATTGTCCAGGGTCATTGCATTACTGCTAGTACAAAAGTCAATTACATTTGATTTTACCACAGTGTATCAGTCTCTGTGTACAATGTTCTTCTGGTTTTTCTCCTTTCACTCTGCATCAATTCCTGGAGGTATTTCCAGTTCACATGAAATTCCTCCAGTTTATTATTCCTTTGAACACAATAGTATTCCATCACCAACATATACCACAATTTGTTCAGCCATTCCCCAATTAAAGGGCATTCCCTCATTTTCCAGTTTTTTGTCACCACAAAAAGCATGGCTATAAATATTTTTGTACAAGTCTTTTTATCTATGATATCTTTGGGGTACAGACCCAGCAATGCTATGGCTGACTTGAAGGGCAGGTAGTCTTCTAGAGCTGTTTGGGCATAGTTCCAAATTGCCATCCAGAATGGTTGGATCAGTTCACAACTCTACCAGCAGTGCACTAATGTCCTAATTTTGCCACATCCCCATCAACATTCATTACTCTCCCCTGCTATCATTTTAGCCAATCTGCTAGGTGTGAGGTGATACCTCAGAGTTGTTTTGATTTGCATTTCTCTAATTATTAGGGATTTAGAACACTTTCTCATGTGCTTATTGATACTTTTGATTTCTTTACCTGAAAATTGCCTATTCATGTCTCTTGCCCATTTATCAACTGGGCAATGGCTTGATTTTTTATGCAATTGATTTAGCTCCTTATATATTTGAGTAATTAGACCCCTGTCAGAATTTTTTGTTTATAAAGATTTTTTCCCAGTTTGTTGTTTCCCTTCTGATTTTGGTTGCATTGTTTTTGTTTGTACAAAAACTTTTTAATTTAATATAATAAAAATGATTTCTTCTACATTTTGTAATTTTTTCTGACTCTTGCTTGGTTTCAAAATTTTCCCTTTCCCATAGATCTGAAAAGTATACTATTCTGTATTCACTCAATTTACTTATAGTTTCCTTCTTTATACTCAAGTCATTCACCCATTCTGAATTTATCTTGATGTAGAGTGTGAGATGTTGATCAAAACTGCATCTCTCCTGTATTGTTTTCCAATTTTTCCCAACAGTTTTTGTCAAATATTGGATTTTTGTCCACAAAATTTGGCTCTTTGGGTTTATCGTACACTATCTTGCTGATGTCACTTACCCCAAGGCTATTCCACTGATCCTCCCTTCTGTCTCTTAGACAGTACCATATAGTTTAGATGACAGCTGCTTTATAGTATATTTTAATATCTGGTACTGCTAGGTCAACTTCCTTCACTTATTTTTCATTATTTCCCTTGATATTCTTGATCTTTTGTTCTTCCAAATGAACTTTGTTATAGTTTTTTTTCTAATTCAGTAAAAAAGTTTTTTGGTGTTTGATAGGTATGGCACTAAATAGGTAAATTAATTTGGGTAGAATGGTCAATTTTATTATGTTGGTTTGTGCTACCCAGGAGCAAGCCATGTTTTTCCAATTGTTTAGATCTAGATTTAATTGTTTGGAAAGTGTTTTTAGTTTTTTTTTTTTTTTGTATAATTCCTGGGTTTGTTTTGGTAGATAGATTCCTAAGTATTTTATATCATCTAGGGTGATTTTAAATGGTGTTTCTCTTTCTACCTCTTGCTGCTGTGATGTGTTGGAAATATATAGAAATGCTGATGATTTATGTACATTTATTTTGTATCCTGCAACTTTGCAAAAGTTGTTGATTATTCCAACTAACTTCTTAGTTGATTCCTTAGGATTTTTTAAGTAGACCATCATATCATCTGCAAAGAGTGATAGCTTAGTCTCCTTGTTGTCTATTTTAATACCTTCAATTTCTTTTTTTTTTCTAATTGTTACTGCTGGTGTTTCTAGTACAATGTTAAATAATAGAGATGATAATGGGCATTCTTGTTTCACTCCTGATCTTATTGGGAAGGCTTCTAATTGATCCCCATTGCATGTGATGATTGATGATGGTTTTAGGTATATACTGTTTATTATTTTTAGGAAGGATCCTTCTATTCCTATACTTTCTAGTGTTTTCAATAGGAATGGATGTAGTATTTTATCAAAGGCCTTTTCAGCATCTATTGAAATAATCATGTGGTTTTTGTTGGTTTCCATGTTGATATGGTCAATTATGGGAATGGTTTTCCTCATATTGAACCATCCTTGCATTCCTGGTATGAATCCCACCTAATCATAATGAATAACCCTTGTGATCACTTGCTGGAGTCTTTTTCCTAGTATTCTAAGATTTTTACATCTACATTTATTAAGGAGATTGGTCTGTAGTTTTCTTTCTCTGTTTTTACCTACCTGGCTTTGGGATCAGTACCATATTTGTATCATAAAAGGAGTTTGGTAGAATTCCTTCTTTGCTTATTATGTCAAATAGTTTATATAGTATTGGAACTAGTTGTTCTTTGAAGGTTTGATAGAATTCACTTGTGAATCCATCTGGTCCTGGCAATTTTTTCTTAGGGAGTTCTTTGATGGCTTGTTCAATTTCTTTTTCTGAGATGGGATTATTAAAGTATTCTATTTCTTCTTCTGTGAATCTAGGCAATTTATACTTAATAGTTTTTAATGATTGCTTTGATTTCCTCTTCATTAGAGGTGAGGTCTCCCTTTTCATCTTTGATACTGATGATTTGGTTTTCTTCTTTCCTTTTTTAAATTAGATTGACCAGTACTTTTTCAAGTTTGTTTTTTCAAAGTACCAGCTTCTAGTCTTATTTATTAATTCAATAGTTCTTTTACTTTAAATTTTATTGATTTCTCCTTTAATTTTTATAAACTCTAATTTGGTCTTTACCTGGGGATTTTTAATGTGTTCCCTTCCCAGTTTTTTAATTTGCATGCCCAGTTCATTGATCTTTGCCCTTTCTAATTTGTTAATACATGCACTCAAGGATATAAATTTCCCCCTGTGTACTGCCTTAGTACTTAGTATTGAGTATTGCGTCCCACAAAGTTTGGTAGGATATCTCATCATTGTCATTCTCTTCAATGAAATTATTGATTGTTTCTCTGATTTCTTCTTTAACTGGTTTTGGAGAATCATTTTATTTAATTTACAATTAGTTTTTGATTTGCCTGTCCATGTGCTGAAAAGGTTACATTTATTATTTCTGCTCTTTGGCATTTTTTTGCAATGTTTCTATGCCATCTTACATGGTCAATCTTTGTGAATGTACCATGTACAGCTGAAAAGAAAGTGTATTTATTTTTGTCCCTATTTATTTTTTCCACATTTCTATTAAATCTAATTTTTCTAGGATTTCATTCACCTCTCATCTATTTTTTATTTTTCATTTATTTATTTGTTCATTTATTTATTTGTTTGTTTGTTTGCTTATATATTTATTTATTTATTTGTTTGTTTGTTTATTTATTTATTTTAAGCCCTTAACTTCTGTGTATTGACTCATAGGTGGAAGAGTGGTAAGAGTAGGCAATGGGGGTCAAGTGATTTGCCCAGGGTCACACTGCTGGGAAGTGTCTGAGGCCAGATTTGAACCTAGGACCTCCCGTCTCTAGGCCTGGCTCTCAATCCACTGAGCTACCCAGCAGCCCCCTTATTTATTTTTTTTTTATTTATCTAGATCTGAAAGAGGAATATTTAGATCTCCCATTAGGATCGTTGTACTATCTATTTCCTTCTTGAGCTCTGCCTGTTTCTCCTTTAGGAATTTGGATGCTATACTATTTGGTGCATACATGTGGAGTACTGTTATTTCCTCATTGTCTATACTGCCTTTTATCAGGATGTAATGTCCTTCCCTGTCTCTTTTAATCAGATCAATTATTACTTTGGCTTTGTCAGAAATCATGATTGCCACTCCTGCCTTCTTTTAGACAACTTATGATAGGATTTTGGTTTCTAATCCACTTTGCTATTTGCTTCCGTTTAATAGGCACGTTCATCCCATTCACATTCAGAGTTATAATTATCAGTTGTGTATTCCCCAACATTTTGGCATCCTCTCCTAGTTCTACCTCTTCTTCTTACACTATTTCCTTTTAAACCAGTGGTTTGTTTTAAAGCAGTCCCCATTGTCCTGTCCCTTGATTTACTTCCCTTTCCACCCCCTCTCTTGTTATTTTCCATTTTTATTTTTTAAGGCTTAATGAATTCCCTCCCTGCTCTCCTCCGCTCCCTTTTTTTATCTCCCCACTCCCTGATCCTTTTGGTTTATTGCTTCTGACTTTCTCAATAGGGTTTGATAGAATTCTATATCCCAATGAATATAGCTACTCTTCCCTCTCAGGGTTAATTCTGCTGAGAGTAAGGTTTAGATATTACCTCTTAATGCTTTCTTCCTCTCCTTCTTATAATATTATTAACCCCCTCCTCTTCCCATGCCTTCTTTGTGTGGTATAGAATATCCTATTTTTCTTCTTTTTCATTCAAATTTCTCTTGGTGCCATCTACTATTCACCCCCTTCCCCTCCCCACTGCATCTTAGACTATTTAGTCCTCCAACCTCTCCTTATGAATAATTCTTCTAATTACTATAATAGTGAATATAGTTTTGACAATTACACATAACATTTCTCCATATAGGAATACAAATAATTTGATCTTATTGAAGCCCTTAAATAGGCAAATTTCCAAATTGTTAGTTGAATTGGTGTGGTCGTTTCGAGTCTACATCCCCAATCATGTCCACCTCAACCCATGCATTCAAGCAGTTATTTTTCTTATATGTTTCCTCTCCTGCAGTTCTTCCTCTGAATGTGGGTAGTGTTCTTTACCATAAATCCCTCAGAGCTATCCTGTGTCATTGCATTGCTGCTGGTACAGAAGTCTATTACATTAAATTTTTTTTATTTTAAACATTTATTAATATTTATATTTTAGAAAAGTTAACATGGTTACATGGTTTATGCTCTTACTTTCCCCTTCACCCCCCCCACACACCCCCTCGCCTTGCTGATATGCATTTCTACTGGTTTTAACATGTGTCATTAATCAAAACCTATTTCCAAATTGTTGATAGTTGCATTGGTGTGGTACTTTTGATCCCCAATCATGTCCTCATCAACCCATGTATTCAAGCAGTTGATTTTCTTCTGTGTTTCCTCTCCTGCTGTTCTTCCTCTGAATGTGGGTAGTGTTCTTTTCCATAAATCCCTCAGAATTGTCCTGGGTCATTGCATTGCTGCAAGTACAGAAGTCCATTAAATCTATTTTACCACAGTATATCAATCTCTGTGTACATTGTTCTTCTGGATCTACTCCTTTCACTCTGCATCAATTCCTGGAGGTCTTTCCAATTCACATGGAATTCCTCCAGTTTATTATTCCTTTTAGCACAATAGTATTCCATCACCAGCATATACCACAATTTGTTCAGCCATTCCCCAATTGAAGGGCATGCCCTCATTTTCCAGTTTTTTGCCACCACAAAAAGCACGGCTATAAATATTTTCATGCAAGTCTGTTTATCTATGATCGCTTTGGGGTACAATACCAACAATGGTACGGCTGGTTCAAAGGGTAGGCATCCTTTTATAGCCCTTTGAGCATAGATCCAAATTGCCATCCAGAATGGTTGGATCAGTTCACAGCTCCACCACCAATGCATTAATGTCCCAATTTTGCCACATCCCCATCAACATTCATTACTCTCCCCTTCTTTCATTTTAGCCATTCTACTAGGTGTGAGGTGATACCTCAGAGTTGTTTTGATTTGCATTTCTCTAATTATTAGAGATTTAGAACACTTTCTCATGTGCTTATTGATATTTTTGATTTCTTTACCTGAAAATTGCCTATTCATGTCTCTTGCCCATTTATCAAAAGGGGAATGGCTTGATTTTTTATACAATTGATTTAACTCCTTATATATTTGAGTAATTAGACCCTTGTCAGAGTTTTTTGTTATAAAGATTTTTTCCCAGTTTGTTGTTTCCCTTCTGATCTTGACTATATTGTTTAGGTTTGTACAAAAGCTTTTTAGTTTCATATAATCAAAATAATTCATTTTACAATTTGTAATTTTCTCTAACTCTTGCTTGATTTTAAAATCTTTCCTTTCCCAGAGATCTGACAAGTATACTATTCTGTGTTCACTTAACTTATTTATAGTTTCCCTCTTTATATTCAAGTCATTCACCCATTCTGAATTTACCTTCATGTAGGGTGTGAGATGTTGATCTAAACCTAATCTCTCCCATATTGTTTTCCAAATTTCCCAACAGTTTTTATCAAATAGTGGATTTTTGTCCCCAAAACTGGGCTCTTTGGGTTTATCATATACTGTCTTGCTGACGTCACTTACCCCAAGTCTATTCCACTGATCCTCCCTTATGTCTCTTAGACAGTACCATATCATTTTGATGACTGCTGCTTTATAGTACAGTTTAATATCTAGTACTTCTAGGCCACCTTCCTTCACATTTTTTTTTCATTATTTCCCTTGATATACTTGATCTTTTGTTATTCCAAATGAACTTTGTTACAGTTTTTCCTAATTCAGTGAAAAAGTTTTTTGGTAGTTTGATAGATATGGCACTAAATAGGTAAATTAATTTGGGTAGAATGGTCAATTTTATTATGTTAGCTTGTGCTACCCAGGAGCAATCAATGTTTTTCCAGTTGTTTAGATCTAGTTTTAATCATTTGGAAAGTGTTTTGTAGTTATTTTCATATAATTGCTGTGTTTGTTTTGGTAGATAGATTAACAAGTATTTTATATTGTCTAGGGTGATTTTTAATGGTTTTTCTCTTTCTACCTCTTGCTGCTCTAATGTGTTGGAAATGTATCGAAATGCTGATGATTTATGTGCATTTATTTTGTATCCTGCAACTTTGCTAAAGGTGTTGATTATTTCTATAAGCTTCTTAGTTGATTTTCTAGGATTTTTTAAGTAGACCATCATATCATCTGCAAAGAGTGATAGCTTAGTCTCCTCATTGCCTATTTTAATACCCTGAATTTCTTTTTCTTCTCTAATTGCTACTGCTAGTGTTTCTAGTACAATGTTAAATAATAGAGGAGATAATAGGCATCCTTGTTTCACTCCTGATCTTTTTGGAAAGGCTTCTAATTTATCCCCATTGCATATGATGCTTGTTGATGGTTTTAGGTATATACTGTTTATTATTTTTAGGAAAGGACCTTCTATTCCTATACTTTCCAGGGTTTTCAATAGGAATGGATGCTGTATTTTGTCAAAGGCTTTTTCAGCATCTATTAAGATAACCATGTGATTTTTTGTTAGTTTGTTGATATGGTCAATTATGTGGATGGTTTTCCTAATGTTGAACCATCCTTGCATTCCTGGTATAAATCCCACCTGATCATGGTGGATGATCCTCTTGATCACTTGCTGGAGTCTCTTTGCTAGTATTCTATTTAAGATTTTGCATCTATATTCATTGGGGAGATTGGTCTGTAGTTTTCTTTCTCTGTTTTTGATCTACCTGGCTTTGGAATCAGTACCATATTAGTGTCGTAAAAGGAATTTGGTAGGACTCCTTTGCTTATTATATCAAATAATTTGTGTAGTATTGGGATTAGTTGTTCTTTGAATGTCTGATAGAATTCACTTGTGAATCCATCAGGCCCTGGCGATCTTTTCTTAGGGAGTTCTTTGATGGCTTGTTCAATTTCTTTTTCTAATATGGGATTATTTAGGTATTCTATTTCTTCTGCTGTTAATCTAGGCAATTTATATTTTTGTAAATATTCATCCATATCTCTTAGATTGCTATATTTATTGCCATATAATTGGGCAAAATAGTTTTTAATGATTGCCTTAATTTCCCCTTCATTAGAGGTGAGGTCTCCCTTTTCATCTTTGATACTGTCAATTTGGTTTTCTTCTTTCCTTTTTTTAATTAGATTGACCAGTACTTTATCTATTTTATCTTTTGTTCAAAATACCAACTTCTAGTCTTATTTATTAATTCAATAGTTCTTTTACTTTAGATTTTATTAATTTCTCCCTTGATTTTTATTATTTCTAATTTAGTTTTCATCTGGGGATTTTTAATTTGCTCGCTTTCTATTTTTTTCAGTTGCATGCCCAATTCATTAATCTCTGCTCTCCCTAGTTTGTTAATATATGCACTCAAGGATATAAACTTCCCCCTGAGTACTGCCTTGGCTGCATCCCACAGAGTTTGGTAGGATGTCTCATCATTGTCATTCTCTTCAATCAAATTGTTGATTGTTTCTATGATTTCTTCTTTGACTAGCTGGTTTTGGAGAATCATATTATTTAATTTCGATATTAGTTTTTGATTTGCCTGTCCAGATTCCCTTATTAATTATTACTTTTATTGCATTGTTTTATTATTTCTGCTCTTTTGCATTTGTTTGCAATGTTTCTATGCCCTATTACATGGTCAATCTTTGTGAACGTACCATGTGCAGCTGAAAAGAAGGTGTATTTCTTTTTGTCCCTATTTATTTTTCTCCACATTTCTATTAAATCTAATTTTTCTAGGACTTCATTCACCTCTCTTACCTCTTTCTTATTTATTTTTTGTTTTGATTTATCTAGATCTGAAAGGGGAATATTTGATCTCCCACTATTCTGGTTTTACTATCTATTTCCTTCTTTAGCTCTGCTAGTTTCTCCTTTATGAATTTGGATGCTATGCCACTTGGTGCATACATATTGAGCACTGTTATTTCCTCATTGTCTATACTTCCTTTAATCAGGATGTAATGTCCTTCCCTGTCTTTTTTAATCATATCTATTTTTACTTTGGCTTTGTCAGAAATCATAATAGACACTCCTGCCTTCTTTTTCTCATTTGATGCCCCAAAGATTTTGCTCAAGCCCTTAACCTTAAACTTATGTATGTCCACCTGCCTCATATGTGTTTCTTGTAGACAACATATGGTAGGATTTTGGTTTCTAACTCACTCTATTATGTGCTTCCATTTTATGAGAGAATTCATCCCATTCACATTCAGAGTTACAATTATCAGTTGTTCATTCACTGCCATTTTTGTATCCTCCCCTAGTTGTACTCCTTCTTCTTACACTATTTCCTTTTAAACCAGTTGTTTGCTTTAAGCCAGTAATCCTTTTCCCCTCCCTTGATTAACTTCCCTTTCTATCCCCTCTCTTATTATTCCCCTCTTTTTGTTTTTAAAGGCCTAATGAATTCCCCCTCCCCTTCTTCTCTCCTCCCTTTTTTGACATCCCCACTCCTCTGCTCCCCTTGGTTTATCCCTTCTGACTTTCTCAGTAGGGTTAGATAGAGTTTTATATCCCAATGGATAATATAGCTACTCTTCCCTCTCTGGGTTAATTACACTGAGAGTAAGGTTTAAATATTACCTCTTAATGCTCTCTTCCTCTCCTTCTTATAATTGTATTTGTCCCCTTCCCTTCTAATGCCCTCTTTGTGTGTAAAAGAATATCCTATTTTTCTTATTCATTCAAGTTTCTCTTGGTGTCCCCCACTATTCACCCCCCTTCTTTCCCACCCCTCATGTCATCTTCGACCATTTAGTATTCCAACCTCTTCCCTATGAATTATTCTTCTGATTACTATAATAGTGAATACTATAATAGTGAATAGAGTTCACTACAGAGAATTATACATAGCATTTCTCCACATAGGAATACAGATAATTAGATCTTATTTATGCCCTTAAAGAGTAAAGCTTAAAAGACTATGAGTTTTCTTTCTTTTCCCTCTGTTTCTTATTTACCTTTTCATGCTTCTCTCGATTTTTGTGGTTGGATATCAAACTTTCCATTTAGTCCACGTCTTTTCTGTGCAAATACTTGAAAATGTTTATTTTTGTTGAATGGCCATACTTTCCCCTGGAAGTATATAGTCAGTTTTGATGGGTAGTTGATCTGTTGTTGAAGACCCAGTTTTCTTGCCTTTCTGAATATTGTATTCCAAGCCTTGCGGTTTTTTAGTGTGGAAGCTGCCATATCCTGTGTGATCCTGATTGGTGCTCCTTGGTATCTGAATTTTCTCTTTCTAGCTTCTTGTAAATTTTTTCTTTTACTTGGAAGCTCTTGATTTTGGCTATTATATTCCTGGGGGTTGTCTTTTTTGGGTCTAGTGTAGAGGGTAATCTATGGATCCTTTCAATGTCTATATTGCCCTCTTGTTGTAGAACTTCAGGGCAATTTTGCTGAATAATTTCTTTTAGTATGGAGTCCAAATTTCTATTAATTTCTGCTTTTTCAGGAAGACCCATGATTCTCAGATTGTCTCTTCTAGACTAGTTTTCTTGGTCTGTCACTTTCTCATTGAGATATTTCATTTTTGCTTCTATTTTATCAGTCTTTTGACTTTGTTTTATTTGTTCTTGCTCTCTTGAGAGATCATTAGCTTCTAATTGCTCAATTCTAGCCTTTAGGGACTGGTTTTCGGCTATAATCTTTTGGTTTTCCTTTTCAATCTGGTCATTTCTGGTGTTCAATTTGCTTATCAATTCATTTGATTTCTGAGCCTCACTTTCCAATTGCAAAATTCTGCCTTTTAAACTGTTTTTTTCTTGCCTGATTTCCTTTTGAGCTATTTCCCATTTCTCTAGCCAAATCTTTTCCATCTTTCTCATCATCTCAGATTTGAACTCTTCAAGAGATTGTGAGCAGTTTTCATTATTTTGGTAGTGTTCGGGTGTGATTGCTTGTTTGTTCTCCTCTTCTGTTTGCTTTGTTGTCTGGATTTTCTCCGTGTAAAAGTTGTAGAGTGTTAAAGATTTCTTCTTCTTGTTAATCTTTCTCTTCTGCGCTTCCTGATTCTGGGTTGCCATTTTTATTCGATCACCTTCTCAGGTTTATCCTCATGCTCAGGGTCTGTCTGCGCTCTTTAGGTTCCTGAGGTCTCAGGACTTGTTGTTCTCAAGGTGAAGCCTCCTGTTGGTCCACCTTGTTTGGTCCTCTGCCAGAGGCTCCTTTACAAGTCTCAGGGCGCTGCTTCCACAGCCGTATAGCTGTCTTCACTGGTTCCCTACTCAAGGTTTCAGAGCCTTCGCTTGCACCTGCATCCGCCTCCACTGGTGCCTGTGCTCAGTGTCTGCGCTCAAAGTCCACACACGTTCTTTAGCATTTTGGGGTCTTAAGTCTTGCTGCTCTCAGGAGCAGGCCCTGGAGTTGCCAATGACTCAATGGGTGCCCCAAACTTGCTCTACTTCTTTTGAGCTGGCTTTGGCACTGTTGGTGGTGTGTGTGGGGGAGGTGGTTGCTCAGCCCGTGATTTAGTGAGAGTTGTTTCATCCCTTTATAGCATGGAAATGCCCTGATTCCACATAACTTTCATGCTGCACCCTATTGTGTGTTCCCTCTGTTTGTCTGAATTTGTTTTTATGTCCCCTTGAGGAGTTCTGTATGTTTCGATTAGGAGAGGTTAAGCTGCTGCTTTCTACTCTGCCGCCATCTTAACCTATACATTTCCAAACATACTTTTTATGTATTCCATTGCACTGGCTAGATCTAGAGATACCGTGGTTTTATAACTGCTGGTGGGAAGGAAATATCCTATGGGAGCCTTATAATCCAATTCCTGGGAGCTGTCCAGTTACCCAAAGTAGTTTTGGTGATGCATTGCTGATCACATCAAAAGGGCATAGATTGCGTGTCTTTAGGAAACAGATGGGCAGACATAACAGCCAGATATGGTGCCCGACTTGGTCTCATCTGTGTGCTGAACTTTTCCTTGGTGGATAAAGCAGATCTCAAACAAGCATACTCCCCAAGGGAAGTGAAGCACTGGATAGAAAATCTTGGGGCCAAATTAGTGAGAGGCATATGTGTGGGAAGCCAATAAGAGAATAGATAAAAATCGGAGATTCCTTTTTTGACCCCTTTTGTGATTCTTGTGATTTCAGGTAAAAGGTTAACATTCTTTTCCTTTGGGAAAGGCCAAAACCTTAGTTAGCTGGGGCATTTGCCCCTGAGAAAGTATTCTCAGACTTGGCTTGGTGATAACAAATATAGCTGAGAGTTCAGCCTGGTTCTTATATTCACCTTGAAGCTTCTAAGCCATGTATTGTCTATGTTAAAAATATAACTCTGTGTAGTTGTGGGAAACTATCCTTTTGCTTTTGGGGGGGAAGGTAGTTTGAATTTCTTAAATGATAAACTTGTGACTCAATGGCACTTTGCAGAAGCAGCTTTAAGTTAACAGTCCAGATTGTCTCCCATGTCCTGTTATTTCCTTATCAATTAAGCCCTCTTTATCAGATTATAAGAGATGATAGATAGATCTGAAGATATATTGTTTTCTAGGGCAGACAAACCCATTCTTCCAAGATCTTTGTATAATATCCTATGTAATGTTTTGCTTGCCAAAGGGCATTATGGGACTCAATCCCTCATAGATGGCATCTGAAGATACTGGGCAGTACCTGGAATTTCCACTTGTGCAATAAGAACATGCCATAAATGCAAGGTTTGCTTGCAGTACAATCAGGGCATGACCAGAATTAAAGGGCTTGGAGGGAGACGATTGGCATATACCCCATTTGAGTGCTTACAAATCGATTACATATTAATGCCCAATTGTCAAGGATACAAATATGCCCTAGTCATTGTTGATAGGTTGACTCAATGGTCAGAAGTGTTCCCAGCAAAGAAAAACAACACGGCTTTTGTAGTAAAGACTCTTCTGAGAGAGATAGTCCCGAGATTTTCAGTACCAGTCACAATAGACTTGGACAATGGATCACACATTTCTCAAAACATCCTACATGAGATTTACAAAACCTTAGGAATAAAAAGAAGCCTTCATAGCATTTACCACCCACAGTCATTGGGATAAATTGAAAATTGCAATAAGAAAATTAAAACTTTGATTGGAAAAGTGTGTTCAGAAAGCCACCTGAAATGTGTACAAGCACTCCCTTTTGTTCTTTTATATTTGAGAAGTCAACCCTGTGGTGACACTCACTTATCGCCATTTGAACTTTTGTATGGTCATGCTCCATGGCATAGTTTATACCAGAAATCATCTCACTTGTCACAACTTGGAGCTGAATGCCAACTGTATAGATACATAAAAGCTTTGAAGAAAAGACTGGATGAATTGCACAAGCTTGGACTTCTAACTCAGAGAATTCCATTAGACTTTAGTCTACATCAGCTTAAACCAGGAGATATGGTCTACATAAGGAACTTTGCAGGAAAATCCATTCTGGACCCTAAATGGGTCAGACCTTATCAAGTCCTAATCACTAGCCCTACATGTGTCAAAATGGAGAACGGAGATCCCTGGTTCCACATCATGCATGTGAAGCCTGTAAAAGAACAGGCTGTAAATTAAGAACACCATGAAATACCAGTTGATTTAGAGCAACATCAAATAAATACACAAGCAGATCCACAGCATATAGAATGTACTGATGAGGAAGATTAAACTACTTGAAATAAAAAAAAAAGTGGAAAAAAAATTTTTTGCAACACAAAAAAGTTAACACAATTAACACAATTCAACAACTACTACCGTTCCTGTTTAAGAAGGTGATAAGACAACCACCAGGCAAGATGATAGACAACAGGCAAGTATGAATGCAGTACAGATAAAAAACTGAAGAACACAAAAGCTACAATCCACAGAATGGGCGTCACGAAAGAATGGACACTCATGGGAGAACTGTAATCTTTATTAAGTACTATGCAGGAAGAGGACTGGAAGAAGGAGTTATGTCAGGTTATAATATTGAGTACACAACTACACAATACACAAATGAGACATCACATGATAGGTTACATGCCACACTACATATTGCTACACAAGGAGATTTGTGGTTTTCCAGTGTTGGCAGAAGATTCACACAGCAGAGGTAATTATGTGCATGCACCAGCATATATATTAGAATATGGAACACAACACAAAACTGATTTTTCAATTCTTGACCTAGACCTCATATAGATAAATGAGAGTCTCTATAATATGTATATATATGTATATATGTATCATATGTACATATTGCATGTGAATATCTTTATATAATGGAAGAGTATCCTATGATCTCTAGCATATCAAAAGATCCATTGTTTGTTTTTTGATTTGATAGACATCAATGGAACATTTACTTGTATAAAGTTATATATAGGCATTGTGTATAGCTGTATTATAATTACTAACACATATATAGTTTAGAGTTACTAACAACCTTAGGGAAAGGTAGATTTAGGCACCTTTGGAATACAGAGTTAGATAGGGAAAGTCACTATAGTATAAGAATAAGTAATTATATCTAGCCATGTACATAGTTATGACTAATAAGATAACCTTAATATACTAATAATTTAGAATTTAAAAGTATTAAAACCATTACTATAGCTTCAGTAAAGTACTAACACAAACATTTTATATTAGATGTTTATGTTTATGCCTAGACACAGTTTTATAGTTTTCCTATGAGCACTTTGCTTGAAGAGTTTGATCATGTTTAATGCTTTGTTTTGTTATGAGACAGATAGCAACAGTTTAGCTTTTTGCAAGTTTGCATTTGATTGTTTCAAAGATATTTTTATTGCATTCCTTAGATATAGTTATTGCAACCTGTATTTGTTGCAGAGTTATGTTTTGCACTTGTGTTACTTTGTTTCATATATTGTCATGCCTGTATTTATATCCAAACCGTTTTTCCCTATGTTTACTTTCCTTTACCTTTTTAGATAGTGATAGACAGTTAGAATAAGGCATAGGAATAGCTTTATCTTATTAGAAATAGAGAGCATAGTGTTAAGTTAAGAAGAGGGAAGTTAGTTTAGATGTAGTGTAGATGAGGGTGATGTGTGCAGAAATACATCATGCCTGCAGAATTTCTAGTGGAAATTCTAGGTACTAGAAAACCAGGGTTACTGTGGGATCCATATTGCTGAGAGGGGTTCAAGCTGCAGCACAGAATTCCATAGTGCCCCCCAGAACTCTAAGAGAGGGGCAGTTAAAGGTAGTTGGAGTCCTGGTATAAAAAGGCAGGACACCTGCTTGCAGGGTCTTGGGTCTTGGGTCTTGGGTTCTGGGTCCTGATCCTAATCTGGGTGCTATCTCTGCAAGCGGTGTGGCTCTGAGCTGAGCCATTCAGTCTCTGACAGCCAAAGCTGTTTTACTTTTGTTAGACCTTCAAACAATACCACAGTCTACCTTAGTTTAGCTATTTAGGTTTAGAAGAAGAATATTTAGAGGCTTAGAGAGGAGTTCAGCCATTCAAGATACTTTCCCCCCTTTTTGGGGGAGGGGCTGCTTATTTTACATAGTGGCATTAGGTAGCTTTTTCCTTACCTATCAATCCTAAGCCATTTTCCCCCTTCTAATGTCCTGATATCATTAAACCCTTATTTGGGAAATACTCACATCCTCCATTAGCCAAGTTCCTTCTTACTAGTGTCCCTGAAGTTAATCATAACCTCTGAGCCAGTGAGCTTCTAAGACATCAAGCTTCTCCAATTCTATCCTGTAGGGAAATAATTCAGAGAAAGATAACATCATAAGGAGTTTAGCCTTCCCCACTTACCATCTGGGCCCAGAAGTTATCAAGCCAGATTGTCTACCATTACCAAACTGTTAACTGTCTTCCAACTGCTTAGTGGTAGGGGGGAGATGAAGGAGCACTTCCACAAGATCCAGACCCTCCCATTCAGTCGAGCCTGCTTATTTGTGTGTGTCTCTCCAAAGACCAGGGATTAGGGAGACTTCAGTATCACTGACCCCTGTCATCTTACAGTTTCCCTAATCCTACAATAGTGAAGAGTTTCAAATGCCAAGAGAGGAATTTTTTTCTTTTTCCTCTAGACACTAGGAAGCCAATGAAGTGTCTAGAGATAAAGATACTAAGGTAGAGATAATATAAAGTATTATATATAAATACCACATATTATTAATATATACATATATATTAAATATATCATATTTACATAAGTAAGAGTTTAATAATATTTACAATAGCAAAATCAAATCAATGCTATATTGACCCAAAATGCATTTTGATGTTATTCAAAATAAATATAATAATCTTACAAGCAAACAAATATAAAAATAAGATGAAGTGCATTTAATTAAATCTGTCAATGTTTATTCACATATTTGCAAGTTATCTGTGAATCTGATAATTCACCTTTTCATGAAATTGCAGGACAATAAAGAGTTGAACATTGATGGTATGAATGTACTCAGATGAGGAGAATAGAATGAATTTAAAGAACAAGACCTTGTGCCAAATGGAACTCAAGCTGAAATACATTGTTCCCTCATCTCCAGTCTCCAAGGCCTTAAATGATAATTGAGTTCAAAGAAATAGGACTCTAGGGCACTTTTTGTATAGAATTCTAGGTCTAGAATCAGAAAGACCTGAGTTTAAATTCATCTTTGGGTACTTTCTACTGGGTGATCATAGACAAGTTATTTTTTCCTTTCCTTTAAACTCCTCAAGAATGAAATGGCAAGACACTTCAGTATCTTTGTCAAGAAAACCCTATGGACAGTGATCCATGGAGTCATGAAAAGTCAGATGTGGTTGAACAACAACAAAATTAAAAAGAAGGAAAGCATGACAAAAAAGGGAGGCAAAATTAAAAAGCAAAAAGGATGCCAGGAGTGGAGGGAAGAAATTATATCATCCTTAAGCAGCTTTGATTATGACATTTTAGTGTACGATAATCCAGTGAAACAAAGAAGCAAAATCCATTATATTTCTCAGAAGCTGTTAACTCATGAACTCCTTTTGTTTCAGTCTGACTTTCCTAGACTTTGCCTTCGTACATTTCTGGTAACTGTGCTTGCATATTAATGGATTTATGTATGAACATCCTTTGTGTATGTCTATGTGAATACATCATAAAATTAATGGGTCTCAGTCTATTGACCTTTTTTAATTAATGTCTTTGTTAATCAGAATTGTATACCAGTTACTTTATCTTAACCTAAACACTTCCAATAGTCTTGAATATTTAACAATATTACTATAATTTGGAAACATAATTTGCTGAATTCAAATTCATGTTTGCCCCATTGTTAAAAGTATTAAAGATTTGTCTTTATGTAGTGTGTAAATGCTGCATTATGTTGTTTGAACAAAGGCAAAAAATATTTTCCATTCCACGATGAAGTAAAACTAATGCACCAAACTAAATGAGGATATCTATTTCAATGCAAATTTCAAAAGCAATGTCCCTTAAAAGTTCATAAATAAAACCAGGTGAAAAATTATAATTATATGTAAACAGTATATTATGATTGTTCATGACAGGGAAGAGTTTGATGACCCCTTCTTTCACTTCTGAACTTGAATAAATATAGAACTATCCCTCTAACAACTGTGTATTTTGCCTTTCCCACCACTCACAGCAATTGTTTGGCTCTCTGAGTTAAATCTCACCTTCTGTATGCCCTCTCCTGTTCTGGCAAATGCATCTAACTCCTTCCCTTTAATTTACCAATCAGGGATATTGAAAGAAATTTCCCATTTTCTTTTCTTTTGATGTTTTCAAAGGAATTGAATTTCACATTGAGTGTAATATAGCTAGAGGAAAGGAAATTTAGAGATATGGAGAACAGGGAGGATGTAACACTAAGAATTTTTGATTTTAGTGACATTTGTTCACTCAAAATAGCTTTTATGTTCTAGAAAATTCCTAGTGGTTCCAAGTATGATTTGTAGCAAAGCTATATGTTAAAATAGTATCTTAGATATAAAGCATTGTCATTAATTATTATGAATAACTTTTTGTTCAAGAGGTAAGTTATATTTAATTTATGTCTTGATTTCAAAGATGCTGTAATTGAACCTTCTTCTGAAAGACATCATTTTCTAGAAAAGATGAGCTTCAATCTTATTGGAATTTCAACACTTTATTATTTTGATTTCATTTTGCTTATCATCCTATTTATTCTCTCCTCCATCTTGTTTTGGAGATCTTTTTCTCCCTGTTTTTTTGGCTGTTTTCTCTTCTTCTCTTTAGATCAATATATATATATATATATATATATATATATATATATAGAAATAATATGTCGTATAAATTAATAATTACTTATGAACAAACAATATAAATAAATAATGTGTGATATTAATCAAATAAAATGCAACATCAATTAATATAAGTATGTTCTGAGAATTTCATAATATTCCTTGAAATACAATGAGAAATTACAAAATGTTTCAAAGGAAATGATTATATTTGCTTCTATATCCATTAAATACTTTAATCATCAATTTGCTTATGTATGCCTATGAGAATGTAGCACTATAATATTCAAAGAATGAAAAACATGTATCACCTAGAAAGCTATGGTATGGGTGCTAGGGGAACATGAAGAGGGCTGTACCATTCCCCCTCTCCACAGCATCTGAGGACATTTTTTGTATGCTCTGCCCCTATGTCCAGCCACCCAATGCGAGCACTTCCTTTTCTGTCTGAGGTAATGCAGGGGGCTCACAGACAGCTTGAAGTTACAATTTGGGACAGGCAAATCTTGAAAATGTTTGCCAATGCTGACCTAGAGGATAATGGAAAGGAATATGGTGTATATGAATAGGCATATTCAAATAGTGAATCATGAAGGGGAAACAGAATAAACAGTATCATTAAAGACATATATGACTGAGAAATTAAATGGAGTGGTCATAGGGTAGGAATGAAGGATAGCCAATAGATAGTTTGTTTGGTCCACAGGTTTCCTTGGGATGACAAGAGAAAGAAAGGAAAGTACCCAACAAATGATGTGGACCTTCTTGTGATAAATTCATAAGATATGTATAGAAGTAAGAGAACATGGGAAGGCTGTCATTTATACCTCACATACTTATTTGAGTATTTTTGTATATTGAAATCAATCGAACTATTATTACAAAAAGGTTGATTTCTGTTGTGATTATATATTGCTCCAAGTAAACACTTTGATGTTTTTTGATAATACATATCCATCTCTTTTCCATAACCTTGCTTGAAAACCACTTTGTTCATTCAACAATTTCTTTGCTGACTATATACAATAACTCCCTCTGATTAACTCCATCTTTTTCTAATGTTTCCTTTACTTTGTATTTCATCAGTACTTATCTACCTTGCAATTGGTAGATGAGAACATTTTTTCCCTTAGTCATGAAGGCAGTTGAAGCAGATGCTGTGAAGTGCTTAGAACTTGGATAGATACTGAAAATACTGATTTGAATGCAACTGCATTCCAGACCTTTGGCATTTGCTCTGATTTTTGTATTTCAAAGCGAAGTCTGATGACTTTGTACAACTCTGCCTCCAGTTAATACATGTCAAGACCACTCTGTGATGTCCCACATTCTTATCAAGAAATGTTTCTCTTACCTTCCAGTCTTTTTGAATTTTGTTTGATGAATGTTTTGCTTTATATTTAGCTTCTTTATTTTATATTATTCATGGGGTTAAAGCATCTGAGTCAAGTATGATCTTCATTTTCTATTCAATTTCTTTATTATTTTAAAATTCTTATTTCCTCTTCCCCCTTTTTTGTTTTTCTCATATTTAGATATATCAATCTATAAATCAAAGTATGTTGAATAGAAACAATGCTGTTTGTCAGGAAATCACATTGTGTTTCAAATCATGAGAACCTTTGTGCCCAATATGATCACCTTCCAACCAAAAGACCAGACCATCTTATTTCTGTGTGTCTCTATATCTCATCCATTACTGTGGGTGGCTAATGACAAGTTAAAGAAATTCAAAGATACTCTAGCCTGATGGAAAATGTTGTTAGCGCTGCACAGTGTCCTCCCAAACAAACTTTCATAGGAACCTAGTCTCCCACCACAGAAAATCACCTGCTCTTATAGTGCTCTTCAACAGGAGCTACTATTCTTATCTGGGGAGATAAGTTTGCTCTTATTTTCCCATACCAGACCCTTTCATCAGTTGACTACTTTCAACTGTCACATAATCATAACTCTTATCAAACAAACAAAAAAACTCTATAGGAATAATTGTTATTTCACTGTATATCATCAACTTCTCCCTTTTCTCTCCCCACTTATGCAACTGCCTTCTTTACATTATGCAATTAAAATTTTTTTCATTTAATGTAAATTAATATCTCTCCCCTCTCCATTTATGCAGCTTGCTCTTCTCTTATTGTCTCATATAAGATATTGATTCATACAAAGAATTTAGGAAATTAGTTTATAGTGAATTATTTAAACTCTGATATTTTCTTCCTATGTTTAAAAAAAATTTCCCTCTCATATATATTCAACTACATAGGTGCATTACATCCATTAGTGTTCAGTCAATCATTCAATAAGCATTTATTAGACTCATTATTTATTAAAATATATGCTAAGGCATTGTGTTAAGCTCTGAGTCTCTTTTGTTCTCTTTTGTGGACTTCCAATCTAACTCTCAACTGAAATCTTCCATGTGTTGTCTCCCCCATTTGAATATGAGCTTCTTGAGAAAAAGAATTGTTTTACTTTCTATTTATAATCCCAGTGCTTAGCACAATGCCTTGCATATAGTAAGTGTTTAATAAATTTTTTAATTCAATATCCCTTTCTCAGCTAAAATTCTTTTAATACTTGTTTACATTTGGTGACTCTATTTCTTCCACATTCATTCTCTTTCAAACTTGTAATCTGGCTTTTTACTTTATCTCTCATTTGAGACCAATTTTTCAACATTATCAATGATCTCTTAATGACCAAAACAAATTGTCTCTATTCAATCCTTATTTTTCATGAACTCTATACTGTATTTGGCACAATTGATCACCCTCTTCCTAGGATCACTCTCCTGTTTTTTGTGGGGTTTAATCTTTTAATACTACCCTCCTTTGAGTTTCCTTTTGTCTGTGTGATCTCTTTTGGATAATCATTCATGTCATGGACAATAAGTGTGCACCTCAAGATCTGTGCTTGACTCTTTTCTTGCTACACTTTGTCATGGGGCAACTTCATGAGTTTTCATGGATTCAGTGGTCATGTTTATGTCTCTACAATCTGAAAGGTTAATGAGAGTAGAGATTATTTAGTTCTTTATGTTTGTATCACTCCTGTCTGACACAGAGAAAGATCTTAATAAATACTTATTAATCGGTAGATTGATACAGATCTGAACTCTAATGCCCTATCAAACCCAGCCAATTGAACATTTTGAACTAGGTATATTATATATATTCAGACTCAAAATTCCCCCCAAAGAATTGATCTTTTCTTCTGATTTCTAAAGTTTGCAATCTCATTGTTACCTTCAACATCTGATTTATATTCACCCATACATCAGGATATAAGAAGCTATGTAAGTGCCTTGTCCCTGAGTGACCTGCACTGGGTGAAGAATTGGTGTAGGTTATATTTTTCCCAGCCCCTCTTTCCATTATAATTCTGTTCTCCCCAAGCCCATATTTTGTATCCTGTTAATTCTCATAGTTTCTTACACACTCCCTTCTTTCAATTTTCATTGCAACTGTCCTAGTTCAGGTCCTTGTATCCTCTTACCTGGCCTATTGCAATAGACTCCTAATAGATTTGTCTATTTATAATTTCTCCCTTTTCTATTCAGTTCTTCTAAGATTTTAAAAATAGTCTTCTGAAAATAGTTGTTTCCTTGCTCAAAAGTCTTTTCCTTGCTCAAAAAAAATACAATACCAACTATTCATCTTGGCATTCAATCTTCTCTATAATCTTACAAAGCTATGTTTACAGCCTTGTAAGAGGAGTATTGGGTGTTTTGTAGGCATGCAATCCCAACTTCCCTGAATTCACCCAAGCCATTCTCCATGCTTTTCTCACTCCTTTCTCAGCTTTGCTTTGCCTGAAACTTCCTTTCCCTTAAAGCTCAATTCAGGTACCACTTCCTGCATTCAGGCTTCTCTTTTTGCTTTGGTTGTTTGTGTTATTTTTTCTCCCTGGTAGCTTTCTTTGTATTACTCATATGTGTGCATATTTCATCTCTCTATTATAATGTAAATTCCATAAACCTAGGTACTAAATTTTATTTTCACTCTTGTACTCTTCATGCCTTGGCTTTGTTTTTATGTATTTGGAAAATATAAAGCTCTTCCCTTAGGCATTTCTATAATTTAGGATTTTCAAAGTTACACTTGAGTAATTTTTGAAATAAAAATAAATTTTGCCATATTTTTGGGTTAATTTACTAGTTTGCTCTACTCTTTAGTTTCTTCAGAACTTGTATTATATTTGTAATTTAGATGTCCTCAAGAAAACTTGAAATTATTTGAAGAGAAAGCTCAGATTTGATTTCTACCCTCTCCCTTTCCAGTGAATCAGTATACCCAATGAAACATTTTCCTCTTTCCTAGAGCAGATAGGTGGGAGAATGGAAAGAGTTCCAAACCCAAATTCAGAAAGAACTGTATTCTAATCTATTGTATTAAGTTTTGTGACCTTAGACAAATAAGATTTAGTGCTCTCATCATTACAAAGGGAATAATAACAATGCGAACCTTATAGGGCTGTTGTTATCAAGTAAAATGGTGTATAAAAATACTTCAAAAACTTTAAAGTAAAACAAAATATTTTATTTAACATAGAAGCACTGACAAAGTATTATTTTATATTTTAAAGAAAATTAAAGATATTATCCTAATGTCTTCTCACATTTCCCACTATTTTTGGAAGTCAGTACAAAATTATGAGAACAATCTTTCTGGTGAGTAGAGAGTAAATTGTTAACCATTTGAAGAAGAATAAATTCTTTCAGACTAAGAAGTAAATTAATAAGTACTTTATATGGCATCTTAATTGGTACCCAACTGTCTTGAGCATTTAACCCACCTCTAAATAGCGAGAAATTTATTTTTCTTGAATCCAGTTTAATAGATAGCATTTCATGGATTTTGTGCAACACAAACTCTTACCTTCTACCTCTGTTAGTTGTAATAATTATATTATGTGTATTGAAAGAAAAGCTCAGCATGCCGGGGAGAAATTGGGGCTTAGCTCTTATTTTTCTTGATCAAATCTAGTCTATCAATAGTACAGATAAGAAATCTCCTGAGGGCAGAAAAGCTCAATCTCCAAAACCCCTCCTTCACCTACTGCACTGAGAAACCCATGGTAAGAATATGGCTGACTGGGATCCCAGGGTAAAGGTTGCAAACAGGACAGAGTACCTTGGTACTACCATGGGAAGCTCAGGGCTCTGACCAGGCAGCTGGCAGGGAGGTGGATGGCAGAAAGGAGTAGAGAGGAAGACGGAGGTTAATTTCCTTCAGCCTCCACACTGTCACTTTCACCTTTAGCCTCTGCTAGGAGCTGGGGAAAATCTGGTCTCAGGTCACATTAATACAACAGGTCAATTCCTTCAGCATAATTCAGTTAATCAGTAGAGTAGAGAAGAAGTTCCTTCAGGGCAGAAAAATCCAAACTCACAGATCCATCAAATAAAAAGAGGAACAAGAATACAGCCAATAAGGAGAGGAAAAGAAGGGAAAAAATAAGAGTAAAAAACAGAAAAAGAAAAAAGAAATTACAATTGACAGCTTCTATTTAGGTAATGAAAAAAGAACAAATGGAATAATGGAGGCTAAAGGAACACTAAGCAAAGACTCAGGAATTCCAGTGAATTGGACTCAGGGTTTGGAAGAGCTCAAAACACAATTCGAAAAATAATTAAGAAAAGCTGGAGAAAATTGGGAAAAGAACTTAAAAAGCAAAATAGGTCATCTGGAAACAGAGGCATATGAATTAAACAAGAAAATAGTGTCTTAAAAGCCAAAATTGACTAGCTTGAAAATGAGGCAAAACAAGTGAAAGATGACCTACAAAGAAAAATAGATCAAAAGGAAAAGGATGACCAAAAAGTCAGGGTGTTGTGAGGAAGATTAATTTAGTATTAGTGTTGGATCTAGCAGGAAGGGCCAGAGGATTCCAAGATGGAATGAAGGAGCAGGAAGTGGGGCTTGTGCTCTGAGAGAGACACCATTAGTGGTTTGGGACATAACTGTTGCTAACCCTGGGAGATCTCAGAGTTAGGGAAAAACTGCATCCAGATTCCCTGGGATCCTGAGAGGTGAAGGCTTTCAGCAGTGGACATCAGACCTGCAGAGCAGCACCAAGTGGGGAAGTGATTTGTGATCTGGTGGACAGTTTTTCAAACTCACTCTCCCTACCTGGGTACCTTGGATCACCTGGTGGAGTTGTCTCTTGGCACCCTGTGACCATCCTTGGATTACCATGAGATCTGACCAAACCTGGCTGGAACCAGGTTTGGAGGAGCTTTCCCTGCAACTTCAGTGCTGTTCCTTTGGGCCCTGCCTGGCTTAGGTCAATAGAATAGAGTAGTCAAGTCCTTCCCTTGCCCCTGTGGTTTGCCCTTAGGTTTCAAGTGTAGAATCCCTTATCCCATCCTTTATTTTTGTTTCCCTCAATTAAACTGTTATAAACTTTTACCTGTTGCCTGCTGGTTCCATAGGCCCTGGCCTAACTGCCATTCCTAAAGGCAGTTAACATCTTGGCAGTAAACCCTGGTCTCCTTATTCTGGTTGGTCCTGTCTCTCCTTCAACCCAGTGCGAACCCACAAACCATTTAGTTACATTTTAATAATAATAATAAACATCCCTGGTCCCCCATCATTACAGGGGGCAGCTGGGTAGCTCAGTGGATTGAGAGCCAGGCCTACAGACAGGAGGTCCTAGGTTCAAATCTGGCCTCAGATACTTCCCAGCTGTGTGACCCTGGGCAAGTCACTTAACCGCCACTGCCTAGTCCTTACCATTCTTCTGCATTGCAGCCAATTCACAGTATTGACTCCAAGATGGAAGGTAAGGGTTTAAAATTTTTTTTTAAGTTAGGTATGAAATTCACTCTTTAAAAATTAGAATCAAACAACTAGAAGCAAATGACTTCACAAGGCAGCAAGAGTCTATAACACAAAATCAAAAGAATAAAAAAATTGAGGAAAATATGAAATAGCTCATTGATAAAACAGCAGTCCTAGAAAATGAATCCAGAATTCTTAAATGACAATTTAAGAATTATTGGACTACTGGAAAATGATGACAAAAGAAAGAGCCTGGACATCATTCTACAGGAAATTATCTAAGAAAACTGGACTGATATTTTTGAATAAGAGTAGAGGTTGAAAGAATCCACACATCACCTCCTGTATTAATTCCCCAATTAACAACACCCAGGACAGTTATAGGCAAGTTCAAGAACTTACAGCCCAAGGAAAAGATACTGCAAGCTGCTAAAAAGAAATGATTCAGATATCATGGAGCCATAGTAAGGATTACACAGGACCTGGCTGCACCCACACTGAAGGGCCAGAAGGCTTGGAATATGATATTCCAGAAAGCAAGGGAACTGTGTCTACAATCAAGAATCAACTATCCAGCAAAAATGACTATATTCTTGCAGAGGAAAATATGGTCATATAATAAAATAGAAGATTTCCAAGCATTCCTGAAGAAATGTCATAGATCCAAGTGTTACCTGTGTGAGAAAAGAACATTGATGAAAATTTTTAAGAACTTAATTTTTAGAGTGCTAGTGATGAAGAAAAAATTATTATCTAGAGATGGAATATGAATTGCTTTATTTACTGAAAGACAGAGAAAGGGTAGAATTAAGCCACAGTCAAGCTTCAACTAATAAATGTACCAGTGGATGAGAACATTGTCACTTGGACAAAAATTCATTAAATAACTGCTATTACTACTATAGGAAGACTTTTTGCTGGGACCTAAGGATAATGGATATGGAAGGATTGAAAGACAATAATGAAACAGATCATAAATATATTGCATTATACTAAAGAGATGAAGGGGCTGACTCAGGGCAATACAATATGTACATAAGTAAGGAAAGGAGAAAGTAATAATTAGAGAGATATGAAAAGATTTGATATAGGGGTGCCAGGTTAGCTGAACCAGGAAGATGTAAGGATGATTTCTTGGCTGTAGATGGAGAGCTGCCACACATGACCACCTTGCAGGGGACAGGCAGTCTTTTGGTCTGAGAAGAAAAGGGCTCAAATACTGTGGTTCCCTAATGGGAATCAAATCAAAAGTCTCTCAAACTGATGGATATGGCAAGAGATGAAGTTCTGCCAGTTGAGTGGATATTATAGGTTAACAGGTATGATCCACAGATAAGATAATATGTGGTTATCTACAGGAATCCCTCTAATCAAGATTCCTTCACTAACTGCCAAGCCTTATTATGATGAAGGATTCTACTCAGGGATGTATGAAGTTAGAACTGATCAACTGTATAAACCAAGGCCTTAAAGTAACAAAGGTAATTAATTTATCAGGGAAAGGTACAAACTTGGAAGGTACAAGGAATTGGGGTTATATGGGAGAGGAGAGAGGGATTAGGTAACTCTAACAACTAATCAAGATGGATCAGAGGCAGGCCTTCCCTTTCTGGGGTAGGCCATTCTCAGAGTTCCACTCTCTATCTAACTTCTGACTAGTGACTAACTAAATAAACTGAAGAGTAAGTTTGGCAGATTGATAGCAGGTATTGGTTGTAGATCTTCTATAATGATTTGAGGATGTTAATCTTGATATCAGTTGATCACACACACACACACACACACACACACACACACACACACACACACACATATATGCAGCAGAGAGCAAGCTATTGAGGGGACAGACTGACACAGCTTGAATCAGCACAGTAGAACAGGCAATGATATTCCTGATATGGACCAGCAAGAGTTCAATGGAGAGTCCTACCCTGACCTCCCTCCACCCCTGACCCAAACTCAGGACTGAGTTGGTTTGCCTGGGGCTCACTTCCTTTTATAGTGCTGTTCTAACTGTCTCTCAACTGCCTTATTGTTTCTTGGGGTTTCAAAGTCTGAACCCCATATTCTTGCCATTTGCAGAAAATGGTTACAAAGAAAGACAAAGACTGTGGGAGACAAAGAGGTTTAACAAATTAAAGTGAATTTACTTGAAAATACGCATTAGAGAGAATGAAGTATTTGATAAATACCTTATGCAAAATAACTTATTCAGACTAGTCTAAGAAACATGCTATAACTCTGGGTATTAGAATATTTTAGTTCTACTTCGTGGCTGCATTGGTTTCTTTGCTATTTGAGTTAGTTTATGGGTGTACACATAAAATGGCTTTAATTACATTGTTAAAAATGCATACCTATAGCATGTTATGGATTCAACACAAAAAGAAAATAGAGGTTGTGGAAGCAGCTCCCTGGGAGAGAATTGTCTACATTCCCCTCCCTGACATAAAATTTAAACTACATAGTTCTTGAGAAATGATTATTGATTGATGGAGTTTGGGATACCAAAATGCTCTTCAATGCAAAACAAAGGAGCAAGGAAATAAAAAATTTGAGTTTGTGTGAAACACAAAATAGACTAAGTTCTATTTTATTAATATTACCATCAAATATAAATATATTATCTTTCATACCTGAAGGACATTACTAATATAATTCAGATAGATATGCAACTTCACATAGCTTTGATAGATCTATCTATCTGAGTTCAAGGAAAAAATAATCCACAGAAAGGAATTCAGTCCACTCTACTTGACATTTTTAAGATCAAGACAGTAACAACAGTATAATTTACTCTACATTGTGGCACAAAAAGCCATGCTTTTAGGAGGTTTGGGGATGGGAAAACATGATATTTAAGTCTACATCATGGCCATTTAAGCATCTCTTGGCCATTGTTAAAAGGAGTCCACACTATATCATCTTACCTTCCCCAGCCAAAAACTCTCCTTTCTAGTCAAAGTGATAAAATGTGTAGCAAGGAGCAATTAGGATCATATTGTGTTATGTTAAATTTGTGCTCCTAAGTACTATATCAGTCATTTCAGATGACCCCCTTGGAAACAGCCATTGAAAGTCTTTATCAAAAACCACTTCAGAATGTTCGTGGAGTGAACAATTTACTATCCTTTAGCTATTAGGATGCTGAGAACTGTCACTTCAGGAAATGGGATACCAGACTCTGTAAAATATGTTATTCCAAAACTTGGCTTCAACACTTGCTATCTATCAACCATCAACTTTGGAATTTTGTGTTTAGTCAGTTGTTAACCTTAATGCTGTAATAATAATCAGATGTCAGAACAGGAGAGATGTCAAAAATGTGCTCTTGAAATAAAATGTAATAGGAGGTATTCCTCACGATAGGTTGGCTTTTCCTCTTCCCCCCGTTCATTGGACCGTCTGAAAACTGAGGTAATCATGTAGCGTTTTTGTTTTATAAATGTAACCTTAGTCTTGTTTACTAATGCTTGGAAGTACTCCATTTTCCTTCTTTGTTGGTGTACTAAGAAACTTCTGGCAAAATGATAATTTTTTAATTTCTTTTTTTTCTTGCCTGAATTACTGTGTAAATCTCATGGTGTATACCTAAGTTTAGTATTTAAAAAAAATTAGACCATGAACTTTAGACCTATAAAAAGCCTCAAGAGATCAGTTGAAAGTTTTCATTTTATAGAAAAGGAAATTGATGCCCAAAGACTCATCAGTCAGAGAGTCTGGAAGGAGTAGAAATAGGGATTAATTTCTCACCATAAACTCGGGACTTTTAACTAAACCATGTTATTTCTCTAATCTCAGCATTTATTTTTTAAAAATAACTAATAAAACTGACCAACACCAGCATTTAAAAGGCTCAGATTAAGATATAAAATAAAAATAAAAATAAAATAATATAAAATATACCTTTCTAAAAAATAAAATAAAATAAAAGACTCAGATACCTATTAAAATATGAATTCTCAAATTCACAACTTAGGTCATCTTGTTTCCTTCACAAAGTCCACTAAGAAAATTACTAACTAAAGCCTGGAGGATAGGCAGTATTTTGTTGAAAAATTGTATAGATAACTTGTAAGGGTTTTTCAAATCTTTTTTTTTTTATTTTCAAATTTTAAAAGCATCAGGTAAATAGCTTTTAACAAGCATTTCTTAACTGCTTGCTATATGTCAGGAGCTACTGTAAGAAAGCAAATAAAAGCCCTAGGGAATTAATGTTCTAATGGATGAGACAAAATGTAAATATGAATATATGTTACAGGTACAGGAATATGCAGAATATGTGAGAAGCCACCTAAGAAGGGAAGGAAGGCACTTAGAGCTGAGGCATGGAGAAAGTTCTCCTCTGTAATGTGGTAACAATCTTGATTTAAGAAACACCAAATTGGAATTTGGGAAGATGGTGGCTTAGATGGATCAAAATTTTAGATCTCCATACCCTTCCACAGAGAAATAAAAAACTAAGCTCTTTGAGGGAAAATAAAATAAAATCTAATAACAGGACAGAGCTGAGGATAGCTCGAGTACACCAAGAAAAAGGCCTGAATTCTTGAACAATATATTGGGTTTGAGGGTAAGGAAGAAGGGGAATCCCAGGACCCCTTCTCTAGGTGCTGTTCTGAGTCTCTAGTGGCTCCTGGAAACTGGGTGATCAAAAGCACTAGCCTGGAGAGAGGGCCATGGCACAGGGCCATGAATCATATGAAAAAAAATAATAAAAAATTAAAAAATCTCAATAGATGCTGAAAAAGCCTTTGACAAAATACAACACCCATTCCTATTGAAAACACTAAAAAGTATAGGAATAAAAGGGCCTTTCCCAAAAATAACAAACAGTATATATCTTAAACCATCAACAAGCAGCATCTGCATTGGGGACAAATTAGAAGCATTTCCAATAAGATCAGGAGTGAAACAAGGATTCCCATTATTATCTCTATTATTTAACATCATACTAGAATCATTAGCAGTAGCAATTAGAGAAGAAAAATAAATTGAAGGTATATGAGAAGACCAAGCTACCACTCTTTGCAGATGATATGATGGTCTACTTAAAAAATCCTAGAGAATCAACTAAAAAGTTAGTGAAAATAATCAACAACTTTAGCAAAGTTGCAGGATACAAAATACATATAAATCATTAGCATTTCTATATATTTCCAATGCATCCTGGCATCAGATATCCTGGACTTAGAAAGAGAAATTCCATTTAAAATCACCCTAGAGCAGTGATGGGCAAAGTTTTTAAAGCGGGGGCCAAAGGAAAGGAAATGCTCATCTGTCAGTCTGTTTCTAAGGCAACTCTTTCAAGGTTTATTTGTATTGTATCCTACTCTTTGTATTCGTTAGATTAGGAATAATGTCACCAGGCTGGAGAGAACATTTCAGGGGGCTGCATCTGGTCCATGGGCCGTAGTTTGCCCATTACTTCCCTAGACAATATAAAATACTTAGGAATCTATCTGCCAAAACAAACACAGGAATTATATGAACACAACTACAAAACACTTTACTTTCCAAACAATTAAAACTTGCAGGAAGCTATCAAACCCGGTGAAGTTTAACACAGCTCATCACCAGAACTGGTGATGAGCTGTGTTAAAATTCATGCAAAGCAGGTGTCAGAAGGATGGAAATTTCTCACTCAGTTTCCTCTATATGACTTTTTTTCTCACTAGCATTACTTTTTACTAAAACTATTGAAATCAGTATCCTTATTCAGCCCTAAGGAGACACAGAAAAACAATACAGGTTCATGGCAAGAACCACAGTCACATACTACTCACTGTCCCAAAATAAACCCCTAAACACACCCCATAATACAGAAACTTCCCCTAGAATCATTCCCGCAATAAACCAGTAATGCAAGTTTCTAAATTCCCCAGCAAGATTGTACCTGACCTGGGTTTATTCCCAAACTCCCACAGACCAAGGAAATAGCAAAATACAAGGAAAATATGGGAATGACAAATTAGCACAAAATTACCCTTCCAGAATTGCATTCTTATGAACCCTGTAGCAGAAAGAACAGCAAACATACTTTTCAAAAATAGTGAAAAATGCAATAATATAATGGGAACAAAATTTGGACCAGACTGATATTATTGTATCTTATTTGATGTAATCAACTACCATGACTATCTTCTTGACTAATTATGGGTATGAAAAGAATAAAGTAAGAATATGCATGATTTAATTAGTTAAAGTATAATCAGCTAGGAAATAATGTTCTTGTACCTTATGGATGGCTGAAAATAATAAGTTCCAATTAAAGCATTCCTTAATAAATATTTTTTACAAGCATTCTTCTTTGTTTAATCACAGTAGGATAATTAGTAAATGCCAGTCATATGATATTTCAGAAGTTAATATGTGATTTTGAATGTATGGGAAAATCAAAACCTGTATGAGATCATAAAGAAAAAAGGGTATAAAAATAAAAATCAGCTGATAGCACTAGAGAGAACAACCTCTGCCATTCCACTTGCATTCTGGCTCATCTTCATTTCATTTTCGCCACGCCATCCCACCTACAGAGACTCCTGAGCGAAGAGTGGGCTCTTTGAAGACAGAATTAAACAAGTGGAAAAACATTGATTGCTCATGGGTAGGATGAGTTAACATAATAAAAATGACCATTCTACCCAAATTAATTTACTTATTTAGTGCCATACCTATCAAACTACCAAGAAATTTTTTTACTGAATTAGAAAAAACTATAACGAAGTTCATTTAGAAGATCAAGAATATCAAAGGGAAATAATGAAATAATGAAAATAAATGTGAAGGAAGGTAGCCTAGCAGTACCAGATCTTAAACTGTACTATAAAGCAGTGGTCATCAAAACAATATGGTACTGGGGGGCAGCTGGGTAGCTCAGTGGAGTGAGAGTCAGGCCTAGAGACAGGAGGTCCTAGGTTCAAACCCGGCCTCAGCCACTTCCCAGCTGTGTGACCCTGGGCAAGTCACTTGACCCCCATTGCCCACCGTTACCACTCTTCCACCTATAAGACAATACACCAAAAATTAAGGGTTAAAAAAAAAAACAACAATATGGTACTGGCTGAGAGACAGAGGGGAAGATCAAAGGAGTAGACTTAGGGTAAGTGATGTCAGCAAGACAATATATGATAAATGCAAAGAGCCCAGCTTTTGGCAGCAAAATCCACTATTTGACAAAAACCACTGGGAAAACTGGAAAACAATATGAGAGAGATTAGGTTTAGATCAACATTTCATACCATATCCCAAGATAAATTCAGAATGGGTGAATGACTTGAATATAAAGAAGGAAACTATAAGTAAATTAGGTGAACACAGAATAGTATACTTGTCAGATCTTTGGGAAAGGAAAGATCTTAAAACCAAGCAAGAGTTAGCAAAAATTACAAAATATAAAATAAATTTGATTACATTAAATTGAAAAGGTTTTGTACAAACAAAACCAATGCAACCAAAATTAGAAGGGAAGAAACAAATTGGGGAAAAGTCTTTATAGCAAAAAACTCTGACAAAATCTAATTATTCAAATATATAAGGAGCTAAATCAATTTTACAAAAAATCAAGCCATTCCACAAATGATAAATGGGCAAGGGACATGAATAGGCAATTTTCAGATAAAGAAATCAAAACTATCAATAAGCACATACGAAAGTGTTCTACATCTCTTATAATTAGAGAAATGGAATCAAAAGAACTCTGAGGTACCAATTCACACTTAGCAGATTGGCTAATATGACACAAAGGAAACTGGTGAGTGTTGGAGGGAATGTGGCAAAATTGGGAAATTGATGCATTGCTGGTGGAGTTATAAATTGAACCAAACATTCTGGATGGCAATTTAGAACTATGCCCAAAGGGCTTTAAAAGACTCTCTGCCCTTTGATCCAGCCATACCACTGCTGGGTTTATTCCGCAAAGAAATCATAAGGAAAAAGACATGTACAAAAATATTTATAGTTGCACTCTTTTAATGGCAAAAAACTGGAAAATGAGGGTATGCCCTTCAATTGGGGAATGGCTGAACAAATTGAGGTATCTGTTGGTGATGGAATACTATTGTGCTCAAGGGAATAATGGACTGGAGGAATTTCATGTGAACTGAAATGATCTCCAGGAATTGATGGTGAAAGGAACAGAACCAGGAGAACATTGTACACAGAGACTGATGCACTGATAAAATCAAATGCAATGGACTCCTGTACTAGCAGCAGTGCAATGATCCAGGACAATTCTGAGGGACTTATGAAAAAGAATGCTATCCACATTCAAAGGAAGAACTATGGCAGTAGAAACACAGAAGAAAAACAACTGCTTGCACCCATGGGTTGATGTGGATATGATTTGTGATGTAGTCTCTAAATGACCACCCCAGTGCAGTCGTCAATAAAACAGAAATAGGGGGCAGCTGGGTAGCTCAGTGGAGTGAGAGTCAGGCCTAGAGATGGGAGGTCCTAGGTTCAAACCCGGCCTCAGCCACTTCCCAGCTGTGTGACCCTGGGCAAGTCACTTGGCCCCCATTGCCCACCCTTATCAATCTTCCACCTATGAGACAATACACCAATGTTCAAGGGTTAAAAAAAAAAAAGATTAAAAAAAAATAAAACGGAAATAGGTCAGTCAAAATGCACATCAACTATGGGTGGGGATTAGTGGAGGGGAGAGTAAGAACATGAATCATGTAACAATGGAAAAATTTTCTAAAAAAGAAACACCAAATTGGCTCTATTCCATGATGACTTGTCTTGAAGAAACCCCCAGACTGAACCTTATACCAGTTTGAACTGGTTAAATAAATCATCTAGCACCCATTAAGAACCTGAATAGGAGTGGAAGATGTAGCCAAATCTTAAGTATCCTTTTTGTCTTCTTAGTTTCTCTTGGGCTACTCCCCAGTAGCCTAATCTCAGGCTATAACCTCTTTCTCAAGCCTCTATGCAACTAGTCAGTGTGTGTTTTGGTTGTGTGTATGAGTGAAACAAAGCAACTGTGTGTGTCTCTCCCCCAACCTTACCTTAGGGCAGTGATGGTACATCATTTAGACACCATATGCCATGCTGTTAGGGTTCAAATGGGTGGCCACCAGAGGAACACACGAGACAATGCAATCAAAGCATGAGAAAGCTTTATTGCCAGTGCACTGGGGGGGGGGGGGGGAGGGGTTCTGTAAGAGAATTCCCCAAGTGCTACGTCTACAGAGGGGAATATATACATTTCAAGGGCTGGGATATAGCTAGGGTCTGAAAATAGCTAGACAATGGGAGTATAGAGGTTTCCAGGTGCCATAGGATGTAATTCTTAATGTTCAAGGCTGCTCTGTCTAGGGAGGAGTGGTGCCCTGTTCAAGGCTGCTCTGTCTAGGGAGGAATGGTATCCCCGGAACTATGAATTCCAGATAACCACCCTGCTGAGCAGAGCATGACGCTATCAAAACACCCCTGCTTAACAGAGTATGATGCTGTCAAGCTGTTAGTTATGAGTCTCAGCTTTTTGGCTACAACATTCCCCCCTTTTCGTTTTGCTCACTAAGGAATCCTCCTCAGGGCCATGCCCTCAGTGGGATCTGGTAATACTGACCCAGGACCATAAGCTGAATGGTGTTAATTCATTCCTTTACAAAAGCTGCTAGTTGGTTAAGAATAAGGGGAAGGGTACATAGTGGAAGCAAAAGGGATTTTCTGGCCTATAGTTTGCCTGAAAAAAATCTTTTTCACTATGGGGGTACAATGTTCTATGCTGTCTCTGGGGTACAACGTCCCACAAGGTCCCATGCCATCTCCTCTCCCCTCCTCCAAATGTCTAAGGGAAGAGGGCCAATGGTTTCAATCTTCTGTAGCTTCTTCAAGCTGAGAAGGGGCATAGAATCTCTAAGAGGGGGGAACAGGAGGAGGACCTGTGGGCACAGGGTCTTCAGGGGCGTCTCTGCATTGAATTCCAGGGTCCTGAAGGCTTGGAGACCAGAGACCGTTTCCCCAGACTGACAGACAGGTCACAAGGGGGAGCATCCTAAAACCTAGGACTGGGGCAAAAACTAGAACACCAGATACACAGAGAGAAAATTAGCACAATAGAAACTGATATTAAACATTAACATTTAGGTATCTTAGCCAACAGATTTTATCCCCAGAAATCTTCCTCTGACAGGAATTGAACCATTTAGGAAATTTTGATCCCTAAGTTGTTTGCAGAGTTGGCATGTGATGTTTCTGCTAAAAAAAATGTCCTTTTGTAAAGCCCACATTAATATGGCATCTATAACTACTTGAATAACAATACTTTACAAATAAATGTCTTTATCCCAGATTCTGAAGGAAATCCAGAAAGTTTTGGGTTATATTTCCAAGCTCAAAATCCCACTTCAGTTGTGGTAAATTAAGGCTGCAAGCTACAAGTCATCTACCACTAAACTTCACTCACTTCTCAAAGTGTGTTCCCTAACAATTTGATAATTTTCAATTATTAACCTAATAGGTTGTTTGGGGAGATGGAAACATTAATTCACAACTTGCATTAAGTGCTGATTATGGGAACTTGCTCCAAAAAGGGAAGGCAGATAGGAAAAACATTTCATCACGTCCCAAGGGACGCATAGTGAGGGGCTCCATGTACAGGCCAAAGCTGTCACTGGCTCATGCCATATGTACAGGCCAAAGCTGTCACTGGCTTATGCCATCCTTGTGTCACTCAAGGATTAGTAGCCTAGATGGTCAGAAGAGGTCCAGTCCAGGTTGAGACCTAGAATTGCCTCTCCTAACCATCACAGGACATTCTCTGTCTTTAGTACTATATCACCACTGGATCTCTGAAGCCTTCTCCTTCCTTAAAAGACAAGTCTTTCCCATTGCAGCTCAGAGAAGTTCTGCTAAGCAGCAGTCTGAGAACAATTTCCATACCCTCAAACAAGCCTTTCACATCCCTCCAGGCTAATCACTCAGTTATTCTTGCATATTCTGGCAATAATTAACATATTACACTTTAGTCATAAAACCTGAATTAAGGAATAGGAGTGCTGGATTGAGTAGCTCCACAGTAAATATAAATCAGGGTTGTTATAGTCTCCTGTACCTGGGCCATCTGAAAGACTAAGACAAGCCAGACAGGAACCTCTTCAGTGTAACTTTCAAGAGAATTCCAGAACTATTTGAGATTTTCCCAATACCATATACACTAATTTTAGAAATTTATCCCTAGGTCAAGGATCCAATTATAAGAGTAGAACATCTATCTATTCTTTTTCACCTCCCTATCTGTTCTCTTCCATCTCTCCTTCTCTCTCTTTCTCCCTCTCTCTTTTCCCCTCAAAACCCTCTGCTTAAAAAGTAGAACACAACTTCCATTTACCCATCACAAATCTGCATACCCAAAGTATTAGATCAAGTCTTTCTTTTTTCTCAATTCAAACACAACATACCTCGTCACTTTCTCTAACTCTCTGTTACCATCACAAAAAATAAACATACCATTTGGTATACCTTCAAATGATAATCAATAACTCCTGAGAATTGAGGCACTGTGTCTTTAGCATAGTGCTTATCAATTATAACTTGCAGTTCATAGTACAAATTGGTAAACTGAGGTACCCACTGAGTATCAAACAAAACCCATGGTACAGTCAGGTTTACAATGAGCTTTTGCTTACATTCAAACAACACTTAAAGCACATGTTTTAGCAACAATTTACATAAAAGTCACATTTAAAGGAATATCATAAAGCATGCAGTATCAGGATCTATTTCCAATTACAAGATTTGAAACTTTTAAACACTACAACATTAAAGCAAGCCTTTTGACAAGCAGGCTGCTTATCATACACTGAGATGAAAACCATTTATGATCATTTTAAACCCCAAAAAACATTTTTGATCAATGTAAACACTTAAACCTATTATATTTTCAACCTCTTATTATGGAAAGATAAATAAGGAGGAAAACAGTCTTCTTGAGATTAACATGAGCATTGTGCAGAGATGGCAGGGACCCTGCACCCCTTAACTCAGGCAGGCTGTGAACAGGGAAACTCCCTTTCCCCTGTAACAAAAGGGATAGACCTCTGGCCACATCTTGATAGCCTAAGCCCCAAGGATCCCAGACAGACCCCCCAATCACCAAACACCAAAGTACAAGGAGTCATGTCCACACTTTTGAAAAGGGGGCATAGGGGCAACCCCTGATAGTTGCTTCACTTGTGCTGCCATGCTGTGCTATGGAGGACAACCCCCCAGGGCTGCTCCACCCATGCTATCCCACCAATCCCATCTTAGCAATAAATCTTTCTCACTTCTAAACTAAGCCTGGAGTCCTCTCATTCCTGAGAAGGGCCTCCCCGCCCCCAACCCAAACCCAGGGGCTCACCATTTGCATCTCTATAACAACTATACTGCTAAAAAAACCTGTTTTACAAGATATCTATGCTTTTTCTATCAATCTTTACTTGCTTGAACATCTCCTTAAAACCTCTGAAGTATACGATTAAAATATACTCATCTTTAAATTCTTTAAAATCTTACTTATTTACTGTGTTGCTATATCAGTTCCTAAGTCAAAGTGGAATAATTAAAAGTATTTCTCTCTTCACCAAGTGAGATCACCTACAATTTAAAATTTAGCATGTACCAAAATCTTCATAATAAATTATTTTCAACAAAGTTCAGTTTGAACTCCACAACTTCCAAACAACTTTAAGTCCTTTAGTAACCTTTCAGTATGTAAACAACTGAATTTCAAAGCCATTTACTCTTATTCCTTTCAGACCTCTGTTAAAACAGAATAGAACCTCCAGTTTAGCTTCCTTTACCTCAAAGCATTGCTTTCATAACTGATTAAATTCCATCAATATTATTCTGATTTATACCTATTATTTCTTTATCAATTACTCTTATTTCTTCTGGCTTCTCCTCTTTTACCATTATTGCAAAAAGAGGAAAGGTACTATATTTAATTGCATGTAATCCTATTAGCTTCCTGGGCTGCTCAAATTTTCTCTTGTTAATTTCATACAGTTTGTGTATCATACAACCTTAACATCTTCCGGTGGAAAACTTAATTCCCTTTGTAGTCCACATGCATACATATTTTGTATTCATTCATCATTACTTTCTAGCAATTTGAATCTAAATACATGTTAATCTCTAGATCACAAATTCCTTCTTATACATTGTACACATTTTTAAAACAGTTTATACAACCCTAGTCAAATATAACACTGTTTAGAAATTTCACCTTTTCCAAATTTTAGTACCTGTATTATTAAATCCCATGTACAGATTAACCACTTTAAAAACTTGTGTGTCATATGATTACTTGTTGTTAGTTCTGACAGCACATACATTAAAAGAACATCTCATTTTGAAAAATCCCAAGTTTAAATTCTAGAATAAGTTCTCAATAACACCATTACAACTTTTTCTGAATTTACAAAGTAGCCAGTACAATTTCTGACCTCATAGAATAATCATTCCCTCTCTGTGTCAGGCTGGCTAGTAACCACATTTAGACAATTCTCAATTCACTGAAACCAAGGTTTAACAAACTTCTAATCATGAGTTTTTGTGCTCAATAAAACCTGGTTAATATTTCTCATTTGACTGAGAAACAGTTACTACAATAAATAAAATTACATTGTACCATATCAACATCATTAGCAATCCTCACCCCTTAAAATCAAATCTTAAGTGAAAATGCTTCCAATTGTGGAGTAAAATCTCCCTTTTCTGTCTGAATTTTTCTCTTTTTCACTCCCTTGGGGGCCCATCCAAAGGAAGAAAGAGGAAAAAATCAGTTCTTTAGGATCCATGGTTAAAAAGAAATATTTGCAGTGAGAAAACTCATTAAAACAATTGCAGCACACTGTCCCTTTCACTGAGGGTTCTCAGGTACAGCGATCAGCTATCTGATTGGCTGAGTTGACTTCCTAGTCCCCTAACTTTCCCTGTGCTTTACACTCTGATTGATCTAACCTGTTTCTCTTTTTGGCTGTGATTTCTAACAAAATGTTTCTTGTAGCACCTAAACAAACTGCTATCTGTTTCTAGTGGGGGTTGAAAGTGAGCTGTTCTTTAGGCTGGCTGTGTTTCTTAAGGAAAGAACTTTGAACTTTCAATTCCCCTCCTATTCAGATGTTAAGTCTGCTGCCTGAGCAGCACAGTTTCTCTAGTAAGGGAAGATTAGAAATGTAGATAGGGGAAGGGGAATTGCAGAATGTTTGCAGTTTTCCCTCTGAATTAGCCTTGTAGCCTGGGAAACCAGCAAGCACCAGGCTGACTCACCCTGGCTCTTGATAAGAATGGAAATAACACCAAAGACACATCCCAGCCAGTAGTGATGAATTAGGGGACCTCTGAACTGGAGCTGGGTTTTTGGGGCTGGGTAACCAGAACCTGGGAGGGTGTAACTGTTTCCTTGCTGGGATTAGACCCTTCCACAATCGAAAGAAGCCAGGGTGGAGGATCCAAGACTAAATCCTGCCAGGTTAAAATGTACAGCATTTGGTCTGGATGTCCCTCCTGACCCCGGAGCAAAACTCGACCCTGAACTGCAGAAATAATAGACTGTGGCCATGTCCCACCCCAGGGCCATCCAACCCCAAACTCAGGCCATTCCGAATTACGAAAGGTCTGCAACTTCCCCTTTTTTACTGATAAACCTAAGGCATGCAGGTGGGTTTTGAAATCTGAAAAATGACTTAGGACCAAGTCCAGGGGGGTTGATTGACTCTGGCCCATCTTTGACCAATCAAAAAGACACAAAAGAAGGACTACACAAAAGACAGACAAACAAAACAAAAAAACAGAAGAGTCTTTTTGTGGATCCAAACAAAGTTTGAGTCGGGGATGGAGCCCACTCGGGGCTCCACCCTGCTCTCCCTGGCGTCCTTCCAAAAAGACCCAGTGCCCCGCTTCTGCCCATGACTCATCCATCCGGGACTTTTCCGGGATTCGCTCCACCAGGGATTTGAACCCTGGATTTCCGGAACTGTTTCCCCCAGGGAATCAAACCCTGACCTTCCCTCCCCCTCTCACCAGGGGAGCTGCTCAAGGGGACTCCAACCCCTTAAAGCTACGTATCCCCGTTTCCCCGTATTCCCCATCTCCAAGGTTTCCAATGATTTCCTTCCCTCCCTTTATCCAACTTGCTTCCCGGTTTTCCCAATCTGGCTCCTCTGGGAGGACAGAAAATGGGGCATAAACTGGTCCCTCTCAGAAACAGGTGGAAATTTGGACACAAAGCCACAGGGGAGGGGGGGAAGGGGTTCCCCTCGCCCCAGAACGGGGCAGGCCTTGAGGCTTGGCGTAGGAAGTCTCCTATAAACTGGGAGAATGAATCATCCACTTAGCCGTATGCCTATCGAGAGTCCTCAGTTTCCCTATCAAATACACATGTCACACACCATTCACACACCATTCACTGCTCACCTTTGGAAGTCGCCACGAAACCTAGGAGAGAGCTTTCTCTGTCTCAGTGGTCCCCAGTGGGTCGCACACCATCCTGGATGAGCCCCCATATGTTAGGGTTCAAATGGGTGGCCACCAGAGGAACACACGAGACAATGCAATCAAAGCAGGAGAAAGCTTTATTGCCAGTGCACTGGGAGGAGTTCTGTAAGGGAATTCCCCAAGTGCTGCATCTACAGAGGGGAATATATACGTTTCAAGGGCTGGGATATAGCTAGGGTCTGATAACAGCTAGAGAATGGGAGTATAGAGGTTTCCAGGTGCCATAGGATGTAATTCTTAATGTTCAAGGCTGCTCTGTCTAGGGAGGAGTGGTGCCCTGTTCAAGGCTGCTCTGTCTAGGGAGGAGTGGTGTCCCTGGAACTATGAATTCCAGATAACCGCCCTGCTGAGCAGAGCATGACACTATCAAAACCCCCCTGCTTAACAGGGTATGATGCTGTCAAGCTGTTAGTTATGAGTCTCAGCTTTTTGGCTGCAACAATGCCCCACCTCCCTAGACCAGATACTGAGCCCTGCTGCCCCCAGAAACTGTTTCCCCACCCCCATTCCCATACCCCAGAGTGGGGTGGGAGAAAGGGAGGCAATGGCCAGGCACTCTGCTCAGGGGAGGGAGTAAGCACTTCCATTGAGCTACTGGGCAGAGGGGCAGGGAGGTGAATAGTGGAGAGGAGTAAAGGAACAGCTCTGCCCAAGTCCTTCTGCCTTTCTAGTAACTAACTATGGTGGGCAATGGCATGTGTGCTGAAATAAGTAAGTATGAAACCTGATAGAAGTCACTAGGTTTGGTTTAAGGATTGGACAGGCTGTAGGCCCAGATGATAGGCCTCACTTTCAGTATGCTGGTGGCAACACAATCTGACTGTTCTTTTGATGGTATAAACAATAAATTGATTTATTTCTCAAAACACAGGATGGATAATTGGGCCAGGGAGATGGAGTCCCTAGATCTAATAAATTCTTATTTCCTCCCCCCTCAGCCTGACCTGCAAAGGTCTCTTTTGTCTCAGCAGAGCTGGGCTACTCTAACTTCTCTAGCTTTCTACTTAAAGTAATTTTCTAGCTACCTAAATTTTGACTAGCTGGTCCACTATTAAACAGAAACAACATAAGTTTTGTCAGGTAGGATAGCTAGATGCCAAAGGCCTGGGCCAAGGTGGTCAAGATTGCCTTTAGGATAGCAATTTGGGGTCCTTGCAGCTCACACACAGCAGCTGGTCTGGATGGGAAATGGTGTCACTGCTCCCAGGAACAGAGAAGGGTTCTTGATACCAGGAACCTCCAAGTTGTGTCAGGAAACCCTCAGCTACCTCCTTAGCCAGATACAAAATGGCCACAGGAAGTAACCTTCTGCTCTCCTCCATGTCCAGAGATCAACAGACCCCCATGGAATTCATGTGCCCTTTTTTAATCCAATTCCAGAATGGGGCCAATATGGTTCCATGCATGTGCCAAGCTGCTTTGCAAAGTCTTTGCATACCCAGACCCTTTGCAAATCTCTCATTCCCTCTTTTCTATTCCTACAGTGCCATCTTTGGCATGCATTCCATAGGTTCATCATCACAGCCTATGGGGAAGTAGGAGAGGGGATTTATGGAGTGAGAAATTAGTGTTATTTTTAAGTTATTAATAGTTATTAATATGTGAAAGTTGGTGTTTCTCCCCATCCCCCCATCTCCTTACAAAAGCTTTACAGCTTTAAATGAGTCTTTCTGGGAATTGCCCTAGGCAGGAGTCCCAGGATGATGGTCTTAGATCCTGAACTAGTGTGATAAAATCTCAAAGACAAATCTTGAGTACCCTTTTGTCTTAGAAGATTCTCCTATTATACTTTTATATTTGGATTATTGAAGCTTCTCTTTTTTTTTAAAAAAAAAAAGCCCTTACCTTCTGTCTTGGAGTCAAAACTGTGTATTGGATCCAAGGCAGAAGATTAGTAAAGACTAGGCAATGGTGGTTAAGTGATTTTCCTAGGGTCACACAGCTGGGAAGTGTCTGAGACCTGATTTGAACCTAGGACCACCTGTCTATGTCTGGCTCTCAATCCACTGAGCCCCCCATTGAAGTTTCTGGTAGGAGATCAAGCCCAATGGCTTGATTGATCATCTCATCAGCCTCTCCTAAATAATCTGTTCCCTCCTTGTATTTGTCTCCAACTTCCTGATCAGTTCTTTAAAATATTGATTTGCTTGGATGTATCCATTGTGAAGCTATTTTCCAATTTCTTAAAGACGTTAATTAGCTTGAATGTTTTCATTGTAAAGCCATTGTAAAACTATTCAACACTCTCTCTCCAACTATTGTAAAATAGTTTAATCCCTTCTGGGAGACCTGCTTGTCACAAGATTCTCCTATACTTAAGGGATTTATCTGTGAATTTTTGGGCATTTGGGTCAATAACTTGAGGCAGTGCCCTGCATTTTTTCTGTAACCCCTTGGGGGCATCTGTCTTGGGTCCATGACTTGAGAGTGCCCCTCCCCTCATCTCTCTGTCTCTCAATAAAGCATTATATTTTAAATGATTAATTTCTCCAGACATATATATATTTTAATAAGTGGTAAAAGAGGGTGAACTGTGAAATTTCCAAGGCCCCCTCAATTTCTACTCCATACAGGGATGATGCAGTATAGATAAGAGATGCAAATAGCATGGTGAAAGGATCAATTTGGATGGCTGGCTGAAAATTTGAATGGAAGTTGAGCTGAAGTATTGGAGTTGAGGTGATTAAATACCAGTCTTTTTCTTTTAATTCTGGGTAACTGCTTTGGACCAATTACAATGGAAGAAAGTTCCTCATGGCATGAAATGCAATAACTTACATTTTTGTTTTTGTTTTTTATAAAAGCTTGACTACTTAAGTCCTGACTTTTGTCTACATTGTATTTCTAATATATTTCTTAGATGACAACCTTAAATGCTTGAAGTCTACATGTTAACCACTAATGTTTAAAATTGTGCCAGTAATGTGATGCATTGTTATTTTAGGTATTAATTCTTTCAACTTAAATGCTATGATTTCAAAAACTTAGGCTATTTTAGGGTGATATGACTTTGGGAAATTATATGCTTCTTAGGAAAAATAGAAACATTTCTGCATTTTGAGAGAAGGCCATCATTTTGTATATTAGTTCTCTCACAGCCATAATCTTTTCAAAAAGTTTTAATTTGGGTGAAATATGTCTTAAATTTTTGTCAGATTATGATTTCAAAGAGGTCACTCAATAAATATTAAGATAAGCTGAAGACTAAAAACAAGGCAATGTCCCTTCAAAAGAACTGAGAAGTGTAGGTCTTTATAAAGTGCTTGAGATACTTAGGCTTTGAAAAGAGCTATGCCAAATAACTGAAAAGTATGAAGTAACTCTAAAATATACGGTCTTAAAGCCTTTGTTATTGATTTGTACAAGGAGTAAAAATGCTTAATTTGTTTATCATAATTAAAATAGTAATTTCTCATAAACCTAGATGCTTTGGGGTTATAGAATAAAAGAATGCTATCAGTATTCCTTTGAAAATTAAGGTTTTTACCATAATTTTGATTTTTTTAATTATTCAAAAGTTGGAAAAAAGTATTTACCAATAAAGCTCTAACACAGAATGCAATTAGTTCAGAAGAACTAATTAGGTTTTTAAAAAATTTCGAGAGTACAGATTTCATTTTGTATTACCATATATACTCTTTATTTTGATGTTATTTGCTCATGAGAAGCTTGATATATAAATTATCAATTGTTCCTCCTGTATAAGGTGGTTACAATGAGTCAGCATTTTTCATTGTAACAGAAATTTGACTTCATTTTTTTACAACTGATCTTTTAGACATATTTGCTTAATTTGGAGGTACAATCACTTTCCTTATTTGCAGTAGGAATTTTTGTTTTGCTAACTCAGGATTTCAATTAGAGAATTTTTTTGAAAACAGCTGATTATCTTGTTGCAAATGAAGTTAGATTACAGCTGAGAGTTGGGTCTACAAACTTTAGCAATATAAATGCTAGTCATTATAATTTCAAGTATTTTTTGTTAAAAAGTTATTTTAAACTTTTCCTTAATTATTATGACTATATTTTGTGTGAATCCATAAAGTTCTGCCTTTCTGAGAAGACAAAACTACATCCTGTAGTCTAAGTTTTAGAATTTCTAATGTAATTTTCCAGAGTTCAAAAAACATTTTTTTTGTTTTTTAAGTTTATTCAAACTGATGCCTGCCTTTTTGTAGTGAATTGGCTTTATCTCTTCCTCTTTAAGTCTGGAAGTCTGATTATATTCAGCTTTCACATTTGGGTATTATTTTTCTCAGATGTATAGAGCTGTACAAGCTGTTGTTGGAAAGGATCTTCCCACCTGTTAATTCCCTAGTGACATCCTGCACCTATGAGCATGGATGAAGATATTAAAATTTATTAAGGTTAAATTTGCTAGATTTTTAATTGATTTTCTTTTTGTTCTGCTGTGGAAAATTCATTTAGAACACTTGGAGCTCAAAATTCCATGTCCCAGACACTTTCTTGGGAGCCTTTCAGTGTCCATTATGTTTTTTCCAACACATATCCTTGGGCTAGCTGTATAGAATTTAGTCTTGCTGTTTCCCCTGAAACCTAGTGGTACTTCTTCTATGCAAGTTTCCTTTTAAGACTGGAAATTACTCTAATTTATATGAAAATGAAATGAAAAATGATTATACCAATCATAAGGACATACTTGAACTTCCATTTTTATCAGAGATTTTTGACCCTTTGGAATAAAAGTAATTATTAGAATGGTAACTTGCCCTGCCCTGATTGTGTTGTGGGAGAGGTAGAGATTAAACTGGCTTGGGAAGTGTGCCCCCTCAAGAATGACAGGCTTCTGGGATTATCTTTAAAAATAGAGAAATTCATTAAGTTGAATGCAACTTGAATTATTGAGTCAAATGGCTGGGAGGCAGGCACAGGTGAACACATTGCATCCCAGAAGACATGGGGTTTAGGATGCTTATACTTTTTTGATAATAGGGAATATGTGACCAGTAATGGGGTGATAGAATGATGTGCCTCAAAGACAAAGGATGGTGAATTGCTCAGTTCTGGGGATGTTTAGATATCTGAGATACAAATGGATGCTTATCAGAAGAAAATTGGGAGGTGCATATCTGTGCTTATCAAAAAACTAAAAAAGAGAAGTGAAAGGGAGTGTCTCTCTCCAAAACTCCTTCTTATCCAGGGTTTATGTTGTTTAAAGTCACCTTCCTTGAGTCCTCACTGAAGGAATGCAAGAAAAGGAATTAAAATAATGGTTCACTATTGTCAACCTAAAAAAACACAGTTGGCAGGTCCTCATTTCTCAAGTTTAGCTCATAGTCTCAAAGGATTATTATTATGTATCAGAAACCTCTGGATAAATGGAAATGAGTAAATCAAGCCAATAATTCTAGTCAGTATTCCTTTCACTTTTTCAAGGTTTAATATAATTTAATATCTATTGATTTGGGGATTTACAACAAATTGTCCAAAGTGCTTTTCTAAGTCCATATGTGTGTTCAATATCTGTGTAGATTTGCAAAGATAAATTTTTTTGCAATCTGTTATCAGAAGAATTTAGGAAAGAATAATGGAGACTGATCATTTTTATGGGCATAGTTGTAACAACAGGAGTTAGTTATATTCAAACATAAGCATATCTAGGGAAATTTGCCATTTGAGGCTAAATTGTATGGGAATATAATTAATTTTTTTAAAACTTTTAACCTCCATCTTAGAATCAATACTGTTCTACTGTTCCAAGGCAGAAGATTGGTAAACAAAGGAACACACAGCTAGAAAGTGTCTGAGGCCAGATTTCAACTTAGGACTTTTCATCTCTGGGGTTGACTCTCAATCCATTGAGCCACCTAGCTGTCTCCTGAATATAATTTTTAAAAATGCTATAAAACAAATTGTTCTATGTTGCCAATAGCCCAATGAGGTATCTTCTGGGAGCTGGAAGTGTAGTTCTGTCTCATGGAAAAGCTGAGAAGGTGCTCAGCTGACTTACCTAGAATGAAACTTCATTTTCTCGCCTGGCAAGTTCTACACATAGATGGTTATGTGTCATTGCCAACTTCTACCTGACATTAATTAATATTCTAAATTAGGAGAGTACTTCTTCCTTATTTTAGCTATTTCCCTCTTTTCTCCTGTTATGGCAAGTTTTGTATAATCATGATAGATAAGTTAATGCTGAAACACAGAAACCAAAAAAAATGCAGGTATGTAGAATTGTGTTCATTTAAACATTCAAGAGGGTAAATACTTAGTTTGTCTTCTACCTGCTATTCATTGAAGCCCTTTAGAAATATAAGGTGATAATAATGATGGGAAAATGTTGCAGTAATTTCTGAATCCGATGTATCAAACTATTTATTGAAATTAGTGAGGTTTAATTTTGGCTAAGTAATTTAAATTATCAGTAGAAAAGAAACCTATGATATTGTTACCTTAAATAGACATCCAATCACTTGGATGTATTGTTGGCATTAATGCACATAAAAAAAGCATAGCCCGAAGATGCATAAAAATTCAAAGGATCTGAAATAAAATTTTAAAATAGTGGTTAATGTGAGTGAAATGTCCAATCTATTTGAACATGATTATGGTGGTTAAATAAGTAGTTAAAGTGAATTAAAAGATGTTACTTTTAGATTCCTCAGCATTTCATTCTCTAGAAGGGGGAAATGAGAATGTAGAATTAAAAACTCATTCTCCTCAAAGGGAAGTGAGAAGTTTGAACTTAATTTTTAATTTTTTGAATTGAGTTTCTAATTTTGAGAATTTTAAATTTAATTTTAAAATTATTTTGTAATTGAAATTGTCATGTCAATACTTGTGGCATTTGAAGCTGGCAAAGGTGATCTGAGATGTGCTTGAACAGGCAATTTTAAAATATTGTTTCTGTTTTATAATGAGATATTCAATTAGAATTTTTAGTTAGTATTAGTTGGCATTTCTTTTTATTTCATTCCACAAATGGTGATTGAATTTATTTCCAGATTTACAAAATGTTACCTGTGTTGTGTTTCTATAGTTCACTATTGTCAACCTGAAAAAACACAGAATCACCAAAGCAGCCTCATCCACTACCTTGCTTAACTTCCCTACTACCTAGTCTATTCACTTGATTACCTCCAGCCTTGGGTCCCTTGCCTTGTCTTCTTCCCTGATTCTACCAGTTATTACCCCTAGCTGCAGCCTCATATTATATCCTGCAACTCTCTATTATATCCTACCTAATCCCCATATTACCTCCTTTCCTGAAGTCCCCTATAACACAAAAGAGCAAACAGCAGAGGAGAACAAACAAATAAACATATCCAAACCTTCCCACAATAATGAAAACTGGTCACAAGCTATTGAAGAGTTTAAATCTGAGATGTTGAGAAAGATGGAAGAGATCGGGCAAGAAAATAACAGTTTCAGGGCAGCTGGGTAGCTCAGTGGAGTGAGAGTCAGGCCTAGAGACAGGAGGTCCTAGGTTCAAACCCGGCCTCAGCCACTTCCCAGCTGTGTGACCCTGGGCAAGTCACTTGACCCCCACTGCCCACCCTTACCAATCTTCCACCTATGAGACAATACACCGAAGTACAAGGGTTAAAAAAAAAAGAAAATGACAGTTTAAAAGGCAGAATTTCACAACTGGAAAGTGAAGCAAGTAAATTGAAGACCAGAAATGACCATATTGAAAAGGAAAACCAGTCTCTAAAGGCTAGAATTGAACAATTAGAAGCTAATGATCTCTCAAGACAGCAAGAAAGAACAAATAAAACAAAGTCAAAAGACTGATAAAATAGGAGGAAACATGAAATATCTCAATGAGAAATTGACAAATCAAGAAAACAGGTCTAGAAGAGACAATTTGAGAATCACTGGTCTTCCTGAAAAAGCAAAAATTAATAGAAATTTAGACTCCATGCTGAAAGAAATGATTCAGCAAAACTGTCCTGAAGTTCTACAACAAGAGGGCAATACAGACATTGAAAGGATCCATAGATCATCCTCCACACTAGACCCAGAAAGGACAACACCCAGCAATATAATAGACAAATTCAAGAGTTTCCAAGTAAAAGAAAAAATTTTATAAGAAGCAAGAAAGAGACAATTCAGATATCAAGGAGCACCAATCAGGATCACACAGGATCTGGCAGCCTCCACACTAAAAGACCACAAGGCTTGGAATATGATATTCAGAAAGGAAGTAGAACTGGGTCTACAACCAAGGATCACCTACCCATTACAACTGACTATATACTTCCAGGGGAAAGTTTGGGCATTCAACAAGAGAGAAGATTTCCAAGTATTTGCACAGAAAAGACCAGGGCTAAATGGAAAGTTTGATATCTAACCACAAAAATCAAGAAAAACATGAAAAGGTAAATAAGAAACAGAGGGGAAAGATAGAAAACTCTCAATTTTTAAATTTGCCTCTTTAAGGACTTCAATAAGATCTAATTATTTGTATTCCTATGTGGAGAAATGTTATGTGTAATTCTCTGTAGTGAACCCTATTCATTATTATAGTAATTAGAAGAATTATTTATAGGGAGAGGTGGGAGTACTAAATGGTCTAAGATGATATGGTGGGGTGGGAAAGAGGGGGATGAGTAGTAGAGGACACCAAGAGAAACTTGAATAAATAAGAAAAATAGGATATTCTATTACACACAAAGAAATCATGGGAAGGGGAGGGGATGAATACTATTATAAGAAGGAGAGGAAGAGAGCACTAAGAGGTTATATTTAAACCTTACCCTCAGTGGAATTAGCCCTGAGAGGGAAGAGTAGCTAGATCCATTGGGATATAAAACTCGATCTAACCCTACTGAGAAAGTTAAAAGGGATAAACCAAGGGGAGCAGGGGAGTGAGGAGGTCAAAAAAGGGAGGGGAATAGAAGGGTAATGGAATTCATTAGTCCTTAAAAATAAAAAGAGGGGGTAGAAAGGAAAGTAAATCAAGGGAGGGGCAAGAGTTACTGGCTTAAAGCAAACCACTAGTTTAAAAGGAAATAGTATAAGAAGGGGTAGAACTAGGAGAGGATAACAAAATGTTGATGAATACACAACTGATAATTATAACTGTGAATATGAATGGGATGAACTCGCCCATAAAATGGAAGCAAATAGCAGAGTGGATTAGAAACCAAAAGCTTACCATATGTTGTCTACAAGAAACACATATGAGGCCGGTGGACATACACAGGTTTAAGGTAAAGGGCTTGAGCAAAATCTTTTGAGCTTCAAATGAGAAAAAAGAAGGCAGGAGTGGAGATTATGATTTCTGAGGAAGCCAAAGTAAAAATAGATCTGATTAAAAGAGACAGGGAAGGTAATTACATCTTGATAAAAGACAGTATAGACAGTGAGGAAATAACAGTGCCTCAATATGTATGCACTAAATGGCATAGCATCCAAATTCCTAAAGGAGAAACTGGCAGAGTTCAAGAAAGAGAGAGTAAAACCATACCAGTGGGAGATCTAAATATTCCTCTTTCAGACCTAGATAAATCAAAACAAAAGTAAATAAGAAAAAGATAATAGAGGTGAATGAAGTCCTAGAAAATTTAGATTTAATAGATATGTGGAGAAAAATGAATAGGGACAAAAAGGAATACACCTTCTTTTCAGCTGCACATGGTACATTCACAAAGATTGACCATGTAATAGGACATAGATACATTGCAAACAAATGCAAAAGAGCAGAAATAATAAATGTAGCCCTCTCAGATCATAATGCAATAAAATAATAATTAGTAAGGGCACCTGGACAGGTAAATAAAAAACTAATTGGAAATTTATATCCTTGAGTGCATATATTAACAAATTAGGGAGGGCAGAGATTAATGAAATGGGCATGCAACTTAAAAAACTAGAAAGCAAGCAAATTAAAAATCCCCAGATGAAAACTAAATTAGAAATACTAAAAATCAAGGGAGAAATTAATAAAATCAAAAGTAAAAGAACTATTGAATTAGTAAATAAGACTAGAAGCTGGTATTTTGAAAAAACAGATAAAATAGACAAAGTACTGGTCAATCTAATAAGAAAAAAGAAAAGAAGAAAACCAAATTGACAGTATCAATGATTAAAAGGGAGACCTCACCTCTAATGAAGAGGAAATTAAGGCAATCATTAAAAACTATTTTGCCCAATTATATGGTAATAAATATAGCAATTTAGGTGATAGGGATGAATATTTACAAAAATATAAATTGCCTATATTAACAGCAGAAGAAATAGAAAACCTAAATAATCCCATATCAGAAATAGAAATTAAATAAGCCATCAAAAGAGTTCCTAAGAAAAAATCACCAGGGCTTGATGGATTCACAAGTGAATTGTATCAAACATTCAAAGAGCAACTAATTCCAATACTCTACAAATTATTTGATATAAGCAAAGAAGGAGTCCTACCAAATTCCTTTTATGACACAAATATCATACTGATTCCAAAGCCAGGTAGATCAAAAAGAGAGAAATAAAACTATAGACCAATCTCCCTAAAGAACATAGAAGCAAATATCTTAAATAGACTACTAGCAAAGAGACTCCAGCAAGTGATGTAATGCAAGGATGCAACAGAGGCTTTTGCTCTGGCAAGAGTCAACTGTAAACAGCCCTGACAGATAAGTCTTAGAATCTTCACAGAAAGTTCAGTTGGAACCTGAGGCTTTAAGAGAGCTGAAGTTCAAACTGAGGCTCTGATTTTGGCTTTTGGCTTTGCCTTGGCCTGTGGTTTTGTATCTGCTCAATTTGAACCTAGCTGATTTCTCTGGACATCTCCTTGACATCTCCATATTATACCCCTGTTCTTTTCCCTGAATTTCCCTTTGGGCTCTGGGAGGAAGAGTGGTTTTTGGTTTGGTGATTAAACATTGTGGGTTTTAGTTTTCTGTAGGCAAGAAGGACATCCTTAAATCAACCTATCCCTTATTTTATTGATCTAGTAAATACTTTACTTTAACGCAGCCAAATCTTCCTGACTGGGAGAAGGCTCTCTCTCAGTCTATCCCTCTACTGTGACCCTTCCCTCACCTTCAGCTTTCTCCCAAGTGGCTGATACAAAACCCTAAACCCCTCTCTTCTTCTGATTAAGCCTGGTATTAATAAATCCCCTTTGTTTCCTACTCAAACCTTCTGGTGGATAATTGTGTCAAAGACTGAGGCAAGGGCTGAAGGTGGAAGGAGTTATTTTCTTTTCTTTCTTGAGGGACCTTCGGGCATCCATCTTGGCAGGAAGTCCTTACCTGAGACTTCCTTCTGCCATCAATTTCACTGCCAGGGAGGAGCCCTTTTGACTCCTCCCTCAAGGGACTTTAGAAACTGACAAGCGAAACCCTCCAGCCAAATGAAAACATTTTTCTGACTGGCCCAACTCCTTTGTATCGATAGAGATACATTTCCTCACCTTGAAGGGTTCAGCCTATCTCCCCCAGTATTCTCTGTCTCTAGCATCAGTGTCTAGGCTGTTTTAAGCTGCCACTCCTGAATACCCCCATCTATTCCCTTACCATCCAATATACCAACCTCATTCATTCCTTCCCTACATTCAGCCATCCCCTTTCATTCCTCCTCCTATAATCTCCTCAACTTTATCCCTCTCTTTCAACCAAAAGTTTCAAAGATTTACTTTATTTCTCTATAACAGTGATCAAGAGGATTATCCACCATGATCAGGTGGGATTTATACCAGGAATGCAAGGATGGTTCAACTTTAGGAAAACTATCCACATAATTGACCATATCAACAATCTAACAAACAAATATCACATGATTATCTCAATAGATGCTGAAAAAGCCTTTGACAAAATACAGCACCAATTCCTATTGAAAACACTAGAAAGTATAGGAGTAGAAGGACCTTTCCTAAAAATAATAAACCATATATTCTTAAAACAATCAACAAGCATCATATGCAATAGGGATAAATTAGAAGCCTTCCCAATAAGATCAGGAGTGAAACAAAGATGCCCATTATCACCCCTATTATTTAACATTGTAATAGAAACACTAGCAGTAGCAATTAGAGAAGAAAAAGAAATTCAGGGTATCAAAATAGGCAATGAGGAGACTAAACTATCACTCTTTGCAGATGATATGATGGTCTACATAAAAAATCCTAGAGAATCAACTAAGAGGCTAGTAGAAATAATCAACAACTTTAGCAAAGGGGCAAGATACAAAATAAATGCACATAAGTCATCAGCATTTCTATATATTTCCAATACATTAGAGCAGCAAGAGGTAGAAAGAGAAACAGCATTTAAAATCACCCTAGACAATATAAAATACCTGGGAATCTATCTACCAAAACAAACACAGCTATTATATGAAAACAACTACAAAACACTTTCCAAACAAATAAAACTGGATCTCAACAATTGGAAAGCCATTAATTGTTCGTGGGTAGGACGAGCTAACATAATAAAAATGAACATTCTACCCAAATTAATTTACCTATTTAGTACCATACCTATCAAATTACCAAAAAACTTCTTTACTGAATTAGAAAAAACTATAACAAAGTTCATTTGGAATAACAAAAGATCAAGAATATCAAAGGAAATAATGAAAAAAAAATATGACAGAAGGTGGCCTAGCAGTACCAGATATTAAACTATAGTATAAAGAGGTGGTCATCAAAACAATATGGTACTGGTTAAGAGACAGAAGAGAGGATCAGTGGAATAGACTTGGGGTAACCAGAGCCCAACTTTTGGGACAAAAATCCACTATTTGACAAAAACTGCTGGGAAATTTGGAAAACAATATGGGGGAGATTAGGTTTAGATCAGCATCTCACACCCTACACAAAGATTAATTCAGAATGGGTGAATGACTTGAATATAAAGAGGGAAAATATAAATAAGTTAAGTGAACACAGAATAGTGTAATTGTCAGATCTCTGGGAAAGGAAAGATTTTAAAACCAAGCAAGAGTTAGAGAAAATTACAAAATGTAAAATAAATGATTTTGACTATATCAAATTAAAAAAGCTTTTGTACAAACAAAATCAATGCAGCCAAAATAAAAAGGGAAACAACAAATTGGGGTAAAATATCCTATAACAAAAAACTCTGACAGGGGTCTAATCACTCAAATATACAGGGAGTTAAATCAATTGTATAAAAAATCAAGCCTTTCCCCAATTTATAAATGGGTAAGGGACATGAATAGGCAATTTTCAGATAAAGAAATCAAAACTATCAATAAGTAAATGAAAAAGTGTTCTAAATCTGTAATAATTAGAGAAATGCAAATCAAAATAACTCTGAGGTATCACCTCACACCTAGTAGATTGGCTAAAATGATAGAAGGGGAGAGTAATGAATGTTGGAGGGGATGTGGCAAAATTGGGACATTAATGCATTGCTGGTGGATTTGTGAACTGATCCAACCATTCTGGATGGCCATTTGGAACTATGCTCAAAGAGTTATAAAAGAATGCCTGCCCTTTGATCCAGCCATACCACTGTTGGCTTTGTACCTCAAAGAGAACAGACTTGTACGAAAATATTTATAACTGTACTTATTGTGGTGGCAAAAAAAACTGGAAAATAAGAGTATGCCCTTCAATTGGGGAGTGGCTGATCTAATTGTGGTTTATGCTGGTGATGAAATACTGTTGAGCTCAAAGGAATAATAAACTAGAGGAATTCCATGTGAACTGGAAAGACCTCCAGAAATTGATGCAGAATGAAAGGAGCAGAGCCAGAAGAACATTGTACACAGAGACCAATACACTATTGTAAAATAGAATGAACTTCTGTACTAGGAGCAATGCAATGACCCAGGACAATTCTGAGGGATTTATGGAAAAGAATACTATGCACATTCAGAGGAAGAAATGCAGGAGTGGAAACACAGAAGAAAAGCAACTGCTTGAACACATGGGTTGAGGTGGACATGGTTGGGGATGTAGACTCGAAATTACCACTCCAATGCAACTATCAACAATTTGGAAATAGGCCTTGACTAATGACACATGTTAAAATCATTGGAAATGCACATCGGCTATTGTGGTGGCGGGGGAAGGTGAAGGGGAAAGTAAGAACATGAATCATGTAACCATGTTAACTTTTCTAAAAAATAAATATTATCAAATGTTAAAAAAAAAAGACTGGATCATTTGAACCAATTAATAGTACAGCAAGGCAAAACAACAAATGCACTGAATTTACCTGGGTGTTTTGATAAGGTTCTCATAGGGATCTGATAAGGATCATATACATTGTCAATAAGGGAGATAAACTCCTGCAGATCATTGATAAGGAAAGTGCAAAGTTCTCAGACACAGGTACAACCTTTTCTCCTTCACTAGCTTGAGAAGCTGAAAGAAAAAGTGAAAAATCAAGCTGCTTCAATAGCAAAGAGACCCTGCAGCTGGATCCTACTACTAAAGAATTTTTACCAAGATCAGCTTTGTAGGGTGATTTAAATAAAGACATAGCACATTTTCAAGCCTGTGGAGTAAATTCTGAGTCAATGCATTTAAAGGATTTCAATTCAAGAAATGTCTGTAGCCAAGAGAGAAACATAATAACACAAATTGGAACAGAGGCAAAATCTGCAACAATAACTTTGTTTCCTATGCAGAATACAGCTGATGTCTATGGGTCAGGCACAGGAAAGAGGCATAGAGTCACAGGATTGGGATATAATCATGCATCAGAATCCCAATTCTGAAGAAGAATTTCCTTTAATGCAAAGGATTGGCTCTCCTGAATTTAACTTTGCACAAACCCGGCAAAGTATGTTCAGTGAAGAGCAAGATACTTTACCTTTCTCATGGTCTGAGACAAAAGAGATACAGAATGACACTGATAGGCCCATAAGCAATTATTCTGCCCCAATCTGTAATACAGAAATATAGACTGAGACACAGAGAATCCAAACAGTCAAATTTAAAGGGTACATACCAGCATTACAATCAAAGGGTCCTGAGCCAATAGAAGCAGAAGTCCAACAGCCACATCAATGGGATTTAGGTAGCATTGATACAGAGGCACCTTTGATACCTTTCAAGCAGTCTGCTAAAGACAAGGAGCCCTTGGTCATGGTGAAAATAGGAAACTAAATCTACCCAGCTTTGATTGATACTGGTGCAACCAGATCTGTACTAAAATCTGTACCAAAAGATTGCACTTTAATGGGGTCTGTGAGAGCTAGAGGAACCACTGGGAAAATGGTTCCCAAACTAAGATCTAAAATAGTCAAGATAGGCCCAATGAGTTTAGATCACTCATTTCTATTAATACCCAGATGTCCATCCAATCTCTTAGGGAGGGATGTCCTCTGTAAATTAAGTGCAACTATCCAATGTGACAAGTCAGGCCAAATATTCTTACATTTGCCCAGTCACTTAAGCACCATCCCTTGCTGTTTCTGAAGCAAGTGGAGAGTGATGAAGAAGAATATCATATGGGGAGTATATCTGAAGTCCCTGAAGATATCACAGTGGCAGTTTGGGCAAAGCATTCCACTGACATAGGAATTTTAAAATCTGTGACACTTGTTAAGATCGAGGTGAAAGAGAGCACTCCACCTAGAATCCTTTAGTACAGATTGAGTAAAGAAGCTACAGAGGCTATCAGGCCTATTATCCAGAGTCTCCTGGAGCAGGGAATTTTGGTCTACACTATATCTGAGGATCTGTAATGCAAGGTGGCTAAAAGAAACTTTTTGCTTCTGTAATTTCTAATGGTCACAAAAAGTCAGTTAAACATCTTAGAATGTTCAGAAAGTCAGTTAGAACTTTAGGCTATAAATAGAGGTGAAGTTCCAACTGACAGAGCTTTTGCCTTCTGGCTTTCACTGTGGCTGGAGGCTTTTGCTTTGGCCTTTTGGCTTTCGCCTAATTGCTTCGACCTTGGCCTGTGCTTATTTTGTTTTGGGGAAATTTGGATCTATCTCATTTCTCTGGACCTCTCCCTGATCTCCCATCTCCATCCCTCCCCTTCCCTGATTTCCTTTGGGTTCTGGTTGGAAGGGAGGGCTTGGTGATTGAATATAGTGGGTTTTAGTTTCTTTAGATAATTGGAGTATCCTCAAATAAGTTATCCCTAGGTTTGATAAAGACTTTATTTAAAAGGCAGTCAAATCTTCCTGACTGGGAGAGCCAGTCTCTCTCTCTGTCTAAACCTCTCCGCAACCCATCCCCCAACCTCACCCCTCTTCCTAGGAGCAATTAGAAAATCCTGAACCCCTCTCCCCTTCTGACTGACCCTGGTATTAATAAATCCCCTTGTTACCTATTCAAACCCGGTGGTGAGTCATTGTGTCGAAAATTAAGACAAGGGCCACGAGAAAAGAATCATTTTTCTTTATTTCTTGAGACAACTGGGGCATCCATCTTGACAGGAAGTACCCACCTTCAAGACTTCCTCCAGCCATCAGTGTGACTGGCAGGGAGGAGCCCTCATGACCCCTCCCTCAAGAGACTTTGAAACTAACAAGAGAAACCCTCCAGTCAAGCCTAAACATTTCTTACTGGCCCTAGTTTCCTCCCTGTATCCTCTGTCTCAAGCCTCTGGGAATAAACTTGTTTGAGCTGCCTCTCCTACATACCCTCTTTCCTTTATCTCCTATATACCTAAGCATACCTTCATTCCTCCTCCAATCACCTTATAATCCCTTATTCCCTTTTATCCTTTCTCACACCCACCTACCCTACTCAGCTTATTTACTTTCTTTTTTGATAACATACAGCACACTTATAATGCTTATTAAAAAGCCAAAAAAAGGCAAACTCAGTGGTGATTTGTGTAGGATCTGAGAGCAGTCGACAGCTTTGTTAAGAAGGGCCATGCAGTAGTGCCAAGTCCAGCCAACATCATAGCTGAGATTCCCAACAATGCAGCATGGTTCACAGTCGTGGATCTGTACTGTACCTATTTTACAGTGCCCCTGCATGAGTCCAGTCAGAAGATTTTTGCATTCTCCTGGCAAGGGAAGCAGCTCTGTTGGACAAGAATTCCACAAGGTTTTTCAGAGAGTGCAAATATTTTTTGCTAGATTCTGCAGAGAGACCTTAAATCAATCATTTTCACTGAGAGTAAACTAGTGCATTATGTTGATGAACTTTTGCTTATGTCACCAAATGCTCGTGTGTGTCAAAGGGACACTAGATATCTGTTGCAAGAGCTATGCAAAAGAGGACACAAGGTCTCAAAAGCCAAATTGCAATTGATCATACCTAAAGTGGAGTTCCTTGGCTTTGTATAGTTTTTCCCATACAAAGAAGGATCTCCCAAAAAAGAGTTGCAGACATACAGAAGCTGAGCATGCCTATGACCAAGAAGCAGCTCCATGCAATTTTAGGAATTATGGGTTAATGTAGGCAGTGGATCCCAGGATATAGTCTGCTCTCGAAACTTCTGACAGACTTGACTAGGAACACTGTCTCAGAATCTTTAAAACTTACATAGGAGCACAAGCATGCAATTGAAAAACTTAAAACAGCTGAATTGACAACCCCTGCACTTGGAATCCCCGACCATGCAAAACCATTTTACCTGCTTGTGCATGAGTATAAGGGAATAGCTAGTTGTATTAATGCAAACTCTTGGAGATCAATTCAGACCTATTGCCTATGATAGCTCCCAGTTAGATGTCATGGCTGGAGGAATGCCACAATGTATGAGAGGAATTGCTGCTGCTACCCTGATGTTAAAAAAATCATTGGATCTGGTATTGGGCTGCAGGATTATGCTGTATGTATAGATAGAAACCATCTTAAAAAACAGCAACCTACAAGCTTTTACATCTCAGCTTTTATCCCAATATCAGATTGTGTTGCTGGGCAATGAGAACCTGACTTTCAAAAATTAATTTTAATGAATAAAATATCTTAATTTTTTAAATCTATGTTTCTTCTCCCTGTTCTTGACTTGGGACACATATTTAACACAAGTATGTCTAGGTCTTAGAAGAAGCACAGTTCAGTGGCATATGCTGGAACCGATTCAGTTTCATTGATAGTTCATTACTGTGCCACATTTTCAAAATACCCTCCACCATTTCTCTTCCTCTTTTATTTGTCATTCTGATGTTTAACTGAAGTTTAGAGAAATTTTTAAAAATGATTTTGTTCTGGTCCTTCTAGGCACTTATTTACACACACAAAATTAAATTAAAAAAACAAACAACTACATTCTACTCTTGATATAAAGAACTTTAAAGTCAAATACACACTTGAACAAGAATCCCCTCTGTAAAATTCCAACAAATGGTCATACTGGACTGGTTTGAAGTCCTCTAGAGAGGATGAATCCATCAACTCCCAAGGAGAATATGAAGTACCTAGGAATATATAAAGATATATTTTCCCAAAATTCTCAGATATTTTCTTTTGCTGTTCTGTACTGTAGAGTACTGACAAAAGAAATTATATTTGCTTTTCTCTGTGATAATCCTGAGTCAAATGCTCTCTGTCATACTTCAAATTCTAATTCCTGGATATTTCACAGGATTATAAATCACTGTTTTCATAAAATTTGTTTGTGGGTTTTGGTATGTAGCCACCTAAATTTTTTGCAGTTGCTAAGTGAAATACAGATTACTTTATTATTTATGTGTATTATTCTATACCTTCCTACTTTGCTGAAGTTATTTATTTCAATTAAGTTTTAGTTGTACCTCTAGGGTTTCTAATTTTTGCACCATCTTCAAAAGAAATTTTTGGTATCTTCTTAATTTATGCTTATTTCTTAAAATTTCTTTTATTTTTTCATTTAATTATTTTTTCTCCTGAACTTGGGTTATGTATATAGTCTATTTCTTTTCTGACTAACCTGGATATTTTATATTTTTCTAACTGTTCATTTCTAAAACTATATTAAAACAACAGTGGTGATAATGAACATATTTTATCCCTGATATTATTTTAAAGACATTTAATGATTTCTATATTATATATAAAGATTGTTATAGATTTTAGATAGATAATATTTATCAATTTGGGAATGGTTCATTTATTTTGTTTTTCATTAATTTAAACAGATAGAATTATATTTTTCAAAAGCTTCAGTATCTCTTTAGAAAATCTTGTGACTGTTATTCTTTTTGTTATGGTAAATTTTATTTATACTCTCCTAATATTAAAATAGTCTTGAATTCTTGGCATAAATTCAAACTGGTACTGGTGTATAAAACTGTTATTCTGACTGTAATAATTACAATTTGTTATGAGGCTGTTAGTAGCTTTTTAGTGGCTTTATTACAGAAAAATAGAGATAGTAAAAAGAGGGGAAAAAGATTCCTTCAGTTAAGTGAGCAGAGCACAGAGCCAGAGACCCACACCAGCCACACTTTAAGCAAAACAAAGCACAAGCTCGTAAAAAAGAGCCCTGTGGCATGGGTCTCAACCAAATTTATTTCCCAATGCCTTGTAGATCAAATGAAGACATACTTAAAAGGATGCTGGGAATTTTTCTCAGGTGTAGCAAATTTTCCACCTCCACATTCCTCCCTGTGATCCTTTGGGAGACTAGTATCCCCAATGGATCATTTTAATCATAATTAACTAAAGTATATACAATACTTACACAGGGAAAATACAACTACGTGAGGATAAGGAAACAAAAAGGGAATCAAGAACAAAACCAATTAGGGGGCAGTTCCCTTTGATACAACAAAGTACATATAAGCAAAGTACATATAATCAACCTCCCGAAGTTCAATTCTACACATTCAGTTTGCTCAGGAATTCCTGGAGCAGCGTGCAGTCTCCCCAGGCATCTCCATGGGGCTGCCTTCTCCAAAACATTCACCTTCTGAATTCTGGGAGGTAGTCTCTTCATCTAAATTAAACTCAAATTCAAAGTAAAAAATTCACAACAATAACATAATATCCCCTGAAGATGATAATAACACATTCCCCCCTGAGGAGGATACAGGGATGCATATAAAAATCACACAGGGATTCATGGTGGATTAATAAGGCATATGAATCAATTATCAAAAAGTCAAAGAATCAAAAAAAATTTTAAAATAACCTCTGAGTGAAATATCAAATATTAAAAATGTGAAAAATTCTAGGAAAAAGGAAAGAAAAAAATTAAAAAATCACAACAGGTTCTTGTAGCAATTCATGTCTCATAAGCCTGCAACAACAATCATTACCACCCCATTTTAACAGTCTCAACTACATTAAGTTGCCACATTACGAAAGAAAATAGAAAAAGAAAAGACTATATCTTGAAGGAAATGGGAAATATCATTACCTGGTTTGACCCAATTTTTTTTTTTTTTTGCTTTCCAGGATAATGGAGCCAGAACAATTGATGGTATATCCTTGATAAAGAGTATGGTATAAAGGCATCCTGCATTTAACATTGCAGTTAAATAGCCTCAGCCTCGAGTCTCACACATGATCAAGTTCTCTCGCTCTTTGCGCTGAATGTCATCAATCCCCATATGACTGGTTTGGTCTCTTTTACCTTTTGTTCCTCTTTGGCACTTCGCAGATTAACTTCTGTGTTCCTTTGCTGTCAGTTTTTTTTTTCTTTGACTTAAATATATTATTTGAGCAAAAGTCTCATAATATTAAAATAACTAGTTACCATAGTCCAAAGCTTTTTAGGTACACATTTATATGCTAGGCAAAAGGACATATTAGGTTATTCTATTACTAAAATCAAAACAGTTAAAAATATTTTTAATACTGGTGACATGTGCTTAAAAATACAAAAAAATGAGAGAAAAAATCATACTGTGTCACACATGTAAGGAAAAAAACAAAAAAAATATTTTAAAAAAACGTATAGATTTCACAATTATAGAGGTAAAATATAGAGGCTACTTGCCAAAAAGTAAGATTCAGTTCCCCTTTAACTTGCCATGATCCACAGTGTGAGTTCAAATGAGGTAAATAAAACAATGGAGGTATAAAAGCAATAATATATTCCAGGAAATCAAAAAGGCACAGATGTTATAAAAGAAATATAATAGAGATTTTTTAGGTAGTATATGTGTTGTTTTACAAGGGCAATTTGATCAATAAAATATAATGGAACAAAATAGTACAGATCTAGCAATAGAGGAGTTTTAGTCAAATACAATCAATAGTCAGATACTATTATTCATCATCAACAGAAGGTACTCATTTTACATGGCTACAATGAATCCATGAAGCCCTCTCCCCAATTTTAATGGCTGTTGATGTAGTCAGGAGGACTTAGAATGGTCTGTTATAAGCTGGTTCAGTTGACCCAGTACATTTGAAGTTCTTTATATAGACACTATCACCTGGGTTTAAATCTATGGGGCCTACTTGAACAGCAGCTTGAGTCATGGAGTTCTCGCAATTTAATTTGTAATTGTCTGATATGTGTGGCAATGGTTGTATCCGCTCCTAATAATGAAGTATAGGCAGGGGTAAATGGTTGTGCCTGATTAGGTGGATGTCCAACATCTCAAATGGTGAGATGTGTAAATCACCTCTGGGTCTGCTTCTGAGATAAAATAGGGTCAGAGTTAGAATTTCAGGCCATTTTAAATAAGTCTCTGTGCACAATTTGCCAATTATAAATTTAAGTTCTTTATTCATCCTTTCCACTTGGCCAGAGCTCTGGGGATGATATGGTGTATGAAATTTAGGAGTTATCCCCAAACATGAATAAATTTGCAATAAGACTGAATCTGTAACATGAGTTCCTCTTTCAGAATCAGTGTGTGCTGGTATTCCAAAACAAGGAACAATTTCTTTCAAAAGAATTTTGGTAACAAAAGCCAATGTGGCTCGAGCAGTAGGAAATGACCATCTGGTCAGCTGATCAACTATGACCAGACAAAATTTATACTGCCCAGATTTTGGCATGGAGATAAAAATCAATTTGTAGGTTTTCAAAAGGAAAGTCCAACCAAAGGCTTTACCTTGAAAAGCATACTGGTTAAAAACTTGGCAGGTAGGACATGCTGTACATACTTTGGAGGCAATTGTAGTTATTCCAGGTGCTATCTATACTTTTTTATTAGAGTCTACAATGCCTTGGGGGCTGAAATGACCATGTTTATGGATGGAGTGACAAATTTGGCTATAGAAATTTCTAGGGAGGAGGGGTTTGCCTTCTGATGATACCCATACTCCATTAATTTGTTTAGCTTAAAATTTTTTTCCATTATCCTACTTCTATGTCATTGTAGGAAAGAGATAGTTCAAAATCATCAGTAATTGTTAGTATCAAAAATTAACTCAGGCTGCCCTTCCAAGGCTTCAGCATTAGGTGATGTCAAGAGTAAATTGTCCATATACTGTATTAAATGGCTGTATTAAAATTTAATGGAATTAGTGTTAACAGTTAATAATTGTGTAAACAATGTAGGGTTGTCTACGAAACTGTGGGGTAAATGGGTCCAGATATTCTGTGGACCCTTCCAGGTGAAAGCAAAAATATGCATGGAATTTTCATGTATGGGTACAGAAAAAGAAGCAGAGCACAAATCTACTACTGTAAAGTATATAGCTGTGCTAGAAATAGAAGAAATAATAGTGTTTATGTTGGAAACTATGGGGTGTCTTTTTATAACATGATTGTTTACTGTCCTCAGATCTTGGATGAATCAATAAATATGCTTGCCGTGAGGTCCCAATTTTGTTTTTTTGTGTTTTTTTTTTACAGGGAGGATAGGTGTATTATATTCAGATTTACAGGGGATTCTGAAACCTTGGTCAATTAGTGAATTTATTACAGGGGTAATGCTTTCAATTGCCTCCTTTGAAAGAGGGTATTGAGAAATTGAAGGAGGTGGGATAGATTTTCTTTTAATTTGGACAGGGATAGCCAATTTAAGTAGGCCAACATCTGAAGATGACATGGCCCAGAGAGATTCAGGTATATCAATAGGGATCTCAAAAATGGGAGATTTCTTCATCTCTTGGTTGTCTGAGAGAAGTAAAGGGAGTAAGGTTAAGGATTCTTCAGGAAGTTCCAATGACATGCAGCCATCTGGAGAGCTAGTTATTGTGGCTCTAAGCTTGCATAAAAGATCTCTCCCTAGCAAATTTATAGGGGAGCTAGGCATCAAGAAGAAAGAGTTCTCCATATTTAGGGGTCCTATGGACACCATTCTAGGGGAAAGCTTTGGATCATTTAGGGGTGTCCCCAATACCCCTATTACATTTACTGAGCCAGTGGGAATGTAATTTGAATCAACTGTGGTCCTTGAACTCTTCCTTTGTAGCTTCTTGTAGTATATTTTTCTTTGTTCTGTAAGCTCTGAATTTTGCTATGACATTCCTGCAATTTTTCAGTTTTTGAATTTCCTTCAGGAGGTGAAATGTAGACTCTATTTTCATTCTGTTCTCTGAGCATCTTTTGTTATTATTTCTTAATTTGTGTTGCTATACATTTTCCATCATTTAAAAATTTATACATACAGTCATATTTGTGTTTGTATATGCATAAGCATGTGTATGCATACATGTATAGATATACATCTACTTTCTTCTATTTAGAATCCTTTGGTTCTTATTTATTTATTATTAATATTTATTATTCTGTCATGGATTCACTGATTTATGATTGGTCCATTTTGACTTTCAAGGCCTCTATTTCTACTGAGGTTTATCATCTTCTGTTTTAAGTTGCTAAGCAGGCTATTGTAATAATCAAGACATAAAATGATAAGCTAAGTTGCTAATTCTTCCTCTAGTACTTTCCTCCATGACTTTCATTTCATTTGTAATTCCTTACTTTATTTGTTCTAGTTGCTTTTATAAGTACTTATGAATAAATGATTATTCCCTTTCTGATGCTATCCTTATAAGTATTATGGACTTATTCACCAATCAAGCAACACTCACTGGCTTCCTGACTGTCCTATCACTTGACTTCGAGTATGTCCTCTGGCTATACCCCATATCAAGAACATTTTTCCTACTCTGTTCTCTTTGGCCTCCTGTAAATTCCAACTAAAATCCCATCTTCTACAGAAAGTCTCAGTTCTAATGTTAATTCTTTGTTATTTATTTCCTTTTTATCCTTTATATAGCTTCTTTTGAATATATTTGCTTGTATGCTTTTTCTACCATTCCACTGTAAATTTCTGGAGGATTGGGATTATCTTTTCTTTCTTTTTCTATTTCCAGTACTAAGTATAGTATCTGCAATTTAGTGCAAAAGCTTAACAGGAAATGAATCTCATTTTTGGGTGAAAAACCTTTCACTAGTTCTAAACTATATATTTTTGATTTTTAAAACATTCTTTTGTTTTTCTTCCTTACATGTGCAATGTAATATGTGTTCTTTTCTCTCATTTTTTTTATCCTTGAGAGCATTATATTTTTCCTTGAATTTTTTATTTTCTTATTGCTTTTCTTTTTAATTTTTTTAAATTAGAGCAATTGATTTTTCCTTTTTCCTTATTTTTGTAGTTAAAGTACATCCAATTCATGTTAATCCTTTTTTGATTTTACAGTGATATAAGCTTAATGCAAATATCTATTTGCTATAATATTAATGCATATCTGAAAAGCCTGAAACTATGGTAACCTGCCAATTATTGGTAAATATCATGGGACTGTGATTAAATGTCTCTGTCTGATTCCAGGAGAAGTGCTAAAAAGAGCCACAAGGTCATGGAGACTGACTGAGAATCTGCAAAGCGCCTAGGAGCATAAGGCCATGCAGACCATGGATTTGAGGAAGTTCCTATGCCAGTAATGAAGGGCTTGGAGCTGGTTTTTGAGTTTTGGAGTTGCAGCTTTTCTAACACTTTAGAGGCCAGACTTCCCCTTAACTTGAATTCCTATTAAAGCACCTAAGATTGGTTATCATTATGGCTCATTCTCTGAGAAGGTGCAGACAATATTTAGTCCTGTTATTTCTTTTATATAGAGAATGGCAATTTTCTGTAGTCCTGGCCATGAATGGGTAATTGCAAACTGAGAAGGTGCTCACATATTTAGTCCTGTTATTTCTCTTATATAGAGAATGGCAATTTTCTGTAGTCCTGGCCCTGAATGGGTAATTGCAAACTGCTTAAATCACTTTAATTGGGTCTTGATTCTAGGACCTGTTATAAGTTTATTTTCCTTAAATTTTTGCACATTTTACATTTCATTCACAAGTTAATTTTTTTCTCCTTTATTTGAATATTATTATTTTTTAAATTTATTTTTCTTTTGTCAATTGATTTCATACAACCCTGTGACTCAGCCATGTATCCTTGGCTGAACTGAGGTACCCTCTTCAGGGGAGAAATGTGCTATTTTGAATTTACCTCAGGGGGGGTGCAAGTTTTAAAATCATAATGTCTATATTATAATCTATAATGTAAAAAATATTTTTAACTCTTTTAGGAGTAATTTCAGGGGGGTAATGTAAAATTCTCAGAAGGAAATGTATGTTTTATAATCTATAATGTAAATTTTAAATTCTTTTGAGAGTAATTTCAGGACAAGAATTTTGCCATCTCCCCAGAATCCAGACAATGAACCTGTTTGGTGAAGACACCATGAAGATGCCTGAAGAGCCTTCACTGGATCATGAAAATCCAAATTGAACTTTGGGGTGCAGTTGATTTGAATTATGGGGAGTTAAATGCATTTGTTTTGAATGTACACTCTTATGCCAATAGGGAACTGCCCCAAATTGGCTTTTTGTCAATGCGGCTAGTTTTTATCCTCTTTTTCTTTTATCCCCAATTTCCTGTAATTTAGAAGTTGACTATCTTTAGAAGATCCACTGAAAAAGACCAGTCTTTTTCACCAGATCTCAGAGGGGAAATGTGTTATTTAGAATTTCTGGGGATTCCATTTAGAGGTATTTGGGGCTCATTTGAGCCTTAAGATATGTAGATATATGAAAAACTTCCTGTGGACATTTAGAGGACTTTGCAAACTACATTTCCCATGATTCCTCTTGTAAAAATGGAGACAGACAGGAAGTGTGATGACATAAGAGAATGATATAAAAACTCCTGGGGATGTTTGGGAGGGCTCTTTGGTTTCCTGCCTGCTCTTGGTTTACGTAGGGGAGGTGATAGAAGGTAATGGCTGAAGTGGCATTTTTGGAAATAGATTTTAGCCAGGCACATGGTCAATTTTATTCTACCAACATGGCCATAAATAAAATATTACTTCTTCTCTTAATATCAGCCTTTATCATTTTTAATTTTACATTAGTAGTCAATAATTGTCTATTGATTAAAAATAGATTCTATAAGTCATCCCTTTCACTTTATTCCACCCATTTGGACTCAATGTGTCAATAAACAGGGAAGGGTTTAAAAAAAAGAAAAAGAAAACCTGACTTCAGATATCTCTTTGTTTTACATACATACATTGTAGATCACTGACCAAGGTGCAAATCTATGAATTGTCTATACAATTACAATTATATTAGCTATTTTGTAAACACTGATTTAAGAAGAATATTTCTATGTCTGAATATTGAATTAATTCCACCATTTGAATTAAGCTATAATTTTCTAGTGAAAATATGGCTTATGATTATTTCCAATATACCCTGTTTATATATACTGTCTGCAACTTATATGTTGACTTCTCCAATAGACTGTCATCTCCTTGAGAGAAGGACTTTTTCTTAGGGTTGATTGTTTTGTCTGCAATGCTTAGTACAGGGACTGCCATATGCTTGTTTGTCCTTTGTTTTGAAGAGGACTATTGACATCAAGGAGAGGTATTTTGAGTCTCACCTTAATTAGGTTTAAGGGAGGCAGTGTGGCACAAAGTCATCAGTCTTATTCTCTCTTTTAGTCATTGAAGTCCAGTGGCAAGACAAAAGTCAGAATAATTTGTTATGACTTAGGATTCGGTGGATGACCTTGGTGTCTTGGATGTCTGACCAAGCTCTACTCACTCCATGGTGCCTGCTTCAAGCCACCTTCATTAATATTGGAACAAATTGTTCTCATTTGCCCATTCCACTGGAGAAGTCAACATTCTTGGAGTAGAAATTCCCCTAACTCACTGATAAGTACTTAATAAATACTTATTGACTTGAATTGCACGTTTTATATTGATTATGTGAAAACCATAAAAGGCAAATGACACAATAGATAGAATATTATGCTAAGAGTTAGAAAGATCTGAGTCAAAGCAGGCCTTTGACAATCTCTTTAGGGCTCTTGATGCACCTAAAGTAACTGTAAGAATAATTGCCTAAGTCATAGACAAGTTGTAATTTGCAGGAGTAGGGGAATTCTCCCACTGAGGATTTCCCAAGTTGAGGAAATCAATATTTCATCATAAGATAGCATATTCCTAGGGATTATACTTTGTCCTTAATCAATGTTTGTTGAATTGTTTTTTTTAATAATTGAAGTTATATTGAAAAAAGAAGACATTGAGCTACAAGTTTTATGACATTTCTGAAATTGAATACTGAGGAGCAACAGATAACTAATCTTTGTCAGTTCCATGATGGAAACACTAAGAGATTTTATTCATTAATAAACATTATTTCATCTGTTGTCCTAATTTAATTTTCATGATTTTCCTGAGAGTGCAGGTTAGCAATTCCAAATAAATTACAAAAGGTTGGCAGCACACATATTAATAATGAAAAAAGCTCTTGAAGTTTTAGTAGTGAAGTGTATTGTTAGGAAAATCAAACTGAGACAAAAGCAGAAGCAATATGTGACTGAAACTAAAATCCCTAAGTGCCTTTGATATTCTTCCACTAAAAGCAACCACTTAATAGGATGCCTCAAATTTAATCAGGTATTCTTACTCTTAACAATGTACTATTCAGGGGGTAAAGATAGATAATAGCCTTTTTAAAAGGTTGCTTCAATTTGTTATCTTGGTAATGTTATGAGTAAGATGAGATTAGCTAGTTATTAGGAATTGAATTGTACCTAGCAGGAAGGAGCTGGAGCTGGGAATTCCAGGTTGGAATGAAGGAGGAGGAAGTCTGTCTGTGCCCTGAGTGTGGACTCCATTAGTGGTGGGCAAAACTGTTGCCAGTCTGGGAGACCTTAAAGCAAAGGACATCCTGCTTCCTGATTTCCCCTGGGATACTGTGTGGTGTGTCATCCAGCAAAAGGACAAATCTACAGAGCCAAGAGAGGAGGAGAAGTTTGAAAACTGGAGGACGGTGCTTCAAGCAGAACCCTCTCTACCTGGTACCTGAGATCATCTTGACTCCTGGCATCCAGAGATCATCAGTGGATTGCAGTGAGAATCCCAAAGCCACAAAGTCCTAGCTGTACTCAAGCCTGGCAGGTTCCTGGTTTGAGGCAGAAACCTAGAGACTTCATTTATAGCTCCTTGGGCCCTGTTAGTTTAGATCACTTAGATAAGAGTAGAATAAGTCCTCCCATTGCCCTGTGGTTTTATCCTTTAGATTTTAAGTATAGAAATCCTTTCCCACCTTTTAGTCTAACATAATTAAAGCTGCTAAGTCCCTTTTACCTTGTTAGCCTGTTACTATACTCTGGTCTAGTGGAAACTGTGTGACAGTTAAGATCAACTGCCATTCCTGTGGAAATCCAGTAAACTCTGGTCTCTTAACCCTGGTCCAGTCTCTCATAAATCCTAGAGTGTGTTCCCACAAACCACTTAGTTTATTGTAATATCCCTGGTGACCCCATTACCTCATTTATATTTTCTTACAGTAAGTATATTAACATAAAAATTCATAGTTTCATTTCTGATAAACTAAACCAATATATGATATTGCATTATAAAAGGGGCCAGTTTAAGATCTCTTGCCCCATAGTAATAGGAATGATCCTAATTGTGAAGCAACTGAAGTCTAATTGTGATGTCTTCTTTCCTCCACTTTAAATGCTTTCTTCAGCCTTCATTGCTTAGGTGACTAATATCATTATTTTCTTCAGGTTGACTATAAAAGTATGCCCTTCTTCAAAACTGGCCCCACGAAAGACCTCTCTTTATTTTCCAACCCTTGAAAATTGTTTTGGCTCTATCTAAAATTTCAATGTAGGTAAATCTTTTGAATGTCAATATTGCTTTATTTTTCTCATATTTTCATGTTAAAAATTACATTTTTATATGTCATTCCCTCTTCTAGTTAGATTTTATGTACATCCTTTAAAATACTCAACACGATTCCTTACACATAGTACATACTCAGAGAATGAATGAGATGTTATAACAAAAGTATAGTGCTGTGACTTGTACATAAATATCTTAAGGTTATTGTTTTCATTGTAATTGGTAATTTTGGAGAGAAATTACAGTGGAATGATGACATAAGAAGCAGAATTGTAAAGGGTTTAAGAACAAAGTGAGAGGAGCAAAGGTAGAGGTACCTATTGTTGATATTCTCAAGGAGATTAATTGGAAAGAGCAGGAGAGATAGAGGATGATAATTAAAGGGGATAGAAGATTTTTTTGAGGATGGAGATGATATGGGCATGTTTTTAGTCAATAGGGAAGAAACCAATTGACAGGGGGCAATTGGAGGTAAGTAACAGAGTGGCAATAACTGGAGGTGTAATCTTGATGGACAGGAGGCATGTAATGGGATTGCTTATTTAGGTAAAAATAATTAACATTACCTTTTTATATAAGAAAGAGGTGAAGGAGGAGACAGTGGCAAAAGATATCTAAATGATATGAGTGAGATGAAAAAGAGAGAGAAGAAGAGAGCTCACTGAGAATGACTACAAATTTTTTTCCCAGTAAATTTAAAATAAGATTTTGAGATGAAAAGGGAGGAGAGGAAGTCATGGGAAGAATACAGAGGAATAAAAATGTTTTAAAGAATCATCATCACGAATGTAGTAGTGATCTCTACTAGCAGCAATGCAATGATCCAGGACAATTCTGAGGGTTTTATGAGAAAGAACACTATCCACATTCAGAGAAAGAATTGTGGGAGTAGAAACACAGAAGAAAAACAATTGCTTGATCACATGGTTTGATGGGGATATGATTAGGGATATAGACTAAATGATCACTCTAGTGCAAATATTAATAATATGGAAATAGGTCTTGATTATTGATACATGTAAAACCTAGTGGAATTGCTTGTTGTCTATGGGAAAGGGGTGGAAGGAGGGGAGAGAAAGAACATGATTCATGTAACCGTGGAAAAAAATCTTCTAAATTAATTAATTAAATACACTTAAAAAAAAAAAAGAAGGTAGTAGTGAGTTGATAAGATAGAGATGTAAAAGGATTGGCGACCAGGAGCAAAAGCCCAATTGAATTTATATAACATAAATTTGTAGTGGACTCAGAATAGTTTCATGATTTTCTTCAATAGTTTTCATTATTTTTCATGGTTTTCTTTAGTGGACAGATGATGCTATTAAATATGAAATAATATTGTTCGAGAAATGGAGTCCACATGAGGCCAATATTTACAAAGTATGTGATCAAAATTTGATTTCAGTTCAACTTAGTAGTGATTTATATATGCTTTGTTTGAGAAAGATCAGGTAAACTTTTATATCATCAGTGTTGCTATGTATAATTTAATCTAGTCCTGCTCTCTTCCATTCTGATACAGTTCATACAAATCTTCCCAGGTTACTCTGAAACCATCGCTTATGTCTTTTTAATGACAAGATAGTGTTTGCTTATATTTTTATGCTGTAATTTACTTTTCCATTACCCAGTTGATGGTAATCCTCTTTAGTTTTTAGTTCTTTGCCATAAAAAAGCCATTATAAATATTTTTGTATATATAGGTATAAATTCTGCAAAATTTTTGTATATATAGGTATAAATTCTGCAAAATTTCTCTTTCCTCATTTTATACATTATTTATTTCAGGTTTTTTTAATCTGCCTCATTCTAGTGGAAGTAGGTGTGAAAGAGAAAAAAATTATTAATTGGAAACCATAATTTTAAAAAGGCCTTTATATAAAATTGCTAATGAACAAAATTTAATTTATGTACTACAAAATAAAATTAAAATAAACTTGATGTAACTTATAAGCAAAGCTAAGTAAGCCATATTTATGCTTTTATCAATTATAATAATTAGTTTCTATAAAATAACATCTTGGCTGTAATTTCTACTGTTACTATTATATCACATGCCCAATTTCACAAAATTTTTACATTCTTAGCATTTTCTAGAAAATAATATAATCACATTAAGAAAATAGCAATGAAGCAGAAAAGGTAATTTTATTTTTGTTCTTATATTGCCACATAGTAGGAAGCTAATAAATATTGCTTAATTGAATAAGCCAGCAATCATTTTACTTCATTATATAACTTATAATAGAAACCTAGTTTTAGTAGTATCTTTCATTTATACTCTGTAATTTTCAAAATATCTTCATGATGTGAGAGAATTGTTTGTACTTTAGCTCTTGTATCTTTTTATGATTTTGTTTTATTTTTCTCCAATTAGATATAAATATAATTTCCAACATTTTTCAAGGAATTTTGAGACTTGGGGATAGCTGGGTAGCTCAGTGTATTGAGTCACAGGCCTAGAGATGAGAGGTCCTAGGTTCAAATCTGAACTCAGATAATTCTTAGCTGTTTGACCCATTGTCTAGTCCTTTCCACTTTTCTACCTTGCAAGCAATACATAATATTGATTCTAAGGTAGAAGGTAAGGGCTTTCATGAAAAAAAAGAATTTTGAGTCTCAAAGTATCTCCCTCCAACTCCATTCCCCCTGCCCCACACAGAGATGGTAAGCAATCTCATATAGATTTTACATGTGAAATCATATAAAACATTTGTTGCTGTGTCTTTAAAGTAAATAACCTTTTGAAGAATCTAATCAATTTTTAAGTGGCTAAATGGATCTAAGATTCTAGTCACAGGCCTCTAAGAATGAAGAATCATGACTAGTGGGGGCTTGAAGGCTTGCTCCCTAAAAGCCTAATTCTGAGAAAATAGGCTTGAGTATGCATGATTCATGAAAACAAAGAAGAAAATGATTCATGAAAATCATAAATGCTATAGAGTGAGTGAGCTATATTATTATCTTTGGATCTCTACAATGAAAACCAGTAAAGAGCTTGTCCAAAAATAGAACTTTTTGAAAGAGAAGGCATCAAAGGTAATCTGGCAAACAAATGGATATTTGAAAGTTTTAAATTAGCAGATTAAAAAGGTTTAGAGGATGGGGATAGAGGATAGAGTCTCAAAATCAGCCTCAGACACTAGCTGTGTCACCCTGGGCAAGCTACTTAACTGTCTTTGTTTCATTTTCTTCATCTGTTGGATGAGGTGGAGAAGGAAATTGTAAACTTCTCTAGTATCTTTGCCAAATAAACACCAAAAGAAGTTACAAAGAATCAGATATGACTAAAACAACTGAACAACAATAATAAAGAAGACGTAAGAAGTCTTGGAGGCAGGAAATCTGAATTCCATTTCTGCCTCAAATGTTTACTAGCTGTCAAACTCTTTCAGCATTCATTTTCCCCCTCTGAAAATGGGAATTATGATAGCAGGAGAAGGTAGCAAAAGTAATGTAGAATTTGAACTTTGTATAATGTATTCTGACAAATTAATTTTTATAAACATATATTATCTTATTTGATTTATATAAGCACTCTGTTATTATTAACCCCATTTTATAGTGAGGAAACTGAGGCAAATGTAGGTTAAGTGATCTTCTCAGGGTTACTCAGCTAGTAAGTGTTTGAGGCTTTATTTGAATTGCAGAGCTTCCTGACTCCAGGCTAAGCATTTCTGTCCACTGTGCTACCAATTGTTTTTGTAAATAGCACGTAACTCACAGGATAAAATAAGGATAAAATGAAATATGTTAAGATATTTGGAGAACTGAGAACCCTTTATAAATGCTACTTTAAAAAAATCTAATTAACTTGCTTAGGAATAGACAGCAATATTAAATCCAAAATAGGACTGTTTTAATTGTGCTATTAATGGAAAATAGAATATATGATGTTCACACTATGTTTAGTATATCATTGTCTCTAATTCTTTGCCAAATATCTAAAATAAGAATATACAGATGATAGGGCAGGAGAATTACTTATTTTTTTTGTCATATAACTAAATTATATCAGTAAAAGATTCATTAAAAATTAATTTGGGCTAATTGTAGTAAGAGTATCAGTTTTATGTCTTTACTTTTTCACAATTTTAAAATGTGTATATTCTCTATAATGTTGTATAATTTGATCTTATTAATCAGTAGCTACTGATGATTTATTGATAGACTATTGGTCATTCAGATGATATGGTTGATGGTTGAAATTGTTGGTTGAGTAGAATTGGCTGGAGATCATTTATACAAAAAAATTTATATATATTAAATTTTAAAGGAATAGGGATAGGAAAAGGAAATGTAGATATTGAATAAGAAATATTCTCTAACCTAAAACTTCTAACTGAACCCCCAAAAAAACAACTAAAACTCTGCAAGAAATGTCTTCTGCCTGAAACCAGGCCTACTCTGAACTCCTTAATCTATCTAAAATATGTAATAATTATTTTACTAATCTATTTTATTATCTTCTTAAATATCATTTAGAAATTCAGTCTGCTCTCTCTCTAGCCAGAGATCTTATCAGACAGCTGTTACAAAGATTCTGTCTTCTCCTCCAAGTTGCTCTTTGGTGCCTTCTGGTAGAAATTCCAGAGGAACTGCAACAGCAACGTTATCAAGATGTTTCAAGTTATCTTCTCTCTCTGAATCTTCCAAATCACTCAGAGAAAGCTCCTTGGGACATCCTTCCTTAACCAAAGAGTGATCATTGGTTAACTGTCCTTTCCCAAGTTTCCTTGGGAAAATTCTTTCCCATCATCCCTTTAGGATTCCACTCTGAATTAAAGTCCAACTTATTTAAAAACATGTCTTCGGCTGTATCATTATCCTAATTTTATCAAGAGTTTCTAATTGCTTACAAATTAACAAATAACTTATTACAATACTCAAAGCATATATTTACATTTTGGTAGAAAAAAGTTAGAAATTATTGAAATATCATATGATAAAAAGCAAGTAAGATAGGAACTAGCACCGTAGGAAAAACAGAAACTGGAGAACAATATACACAAATGCCTACAATAATGCAAAAACCTTCACGCTAACATGTAGGAAAACTCAGATTATATTTCATGATTAATATCTATTACAGAGAATATATATAAGGTTGAAGTAAGTAGGTAAAATTTATGACATTTTGAAGTTTCCAAAGTGTTTTACAAATAATATCTAATTTGATGCTTATAACAATCCTATAGGGTAGGTGCTATAATTATCTCCATTTATAGAGAAAACTAAATAAGATAGAAGTTAAATAACTTAACACAGGTTCACATAGGTAATGTCCAAGAGAGAATTTAGGCTCAAATCTTCTTGATTGAAAGTTCAATACTCAGAGGCAGGTGGGTAGCTCTGTGGATTGAAAGCCACAGCTAGAAAGGGGAGTTCATGGATTCAAATCTGGTCTCAGACATTTCCTAGCTGCATGACCCTGGGCAAATCAATTGACCCCCATTGCCTAGTCCTTACCTTTAAATGCACAATTGATTCTAAGACAGAAGGTAAAAGTTTTAAAACAAAGTCAAACACTCTATAAACTGTATGTTTGTATCTGCTACACCATCTTGCTGATTCACAATTATATCTTCCCTCTATGAAAGGGAATTCTTTGTTCTATGTTCTGAGTTTATACTTGTAAAAGGTAATTCTTTATTCCCTTTGTCTATTTTGAGTTAAAAATTGGTTAAATAGTAACTTAAGTACCCCTACTTAGTACTTCACTAGATTGTGAAGTCAGAATTAACTCTCCTTTGTCCACTTTTGTATTGAACCAACAAAAGCTTGTTTTTCCCATATTAATTAAACTTGGAGAAGTTCACAAATCACTTAATACCCACTTAATACAATGGGTGACAACTCCAGAAACTTGTGAGTCCTATGATCAGAGTTGACACCTTTGAGTTTACCCCTCCAGAACTAGTTCCCACAAACACTGTCCTCTGGGCAGTGCTAGTACCATAAAAGCCATGAATCCTTCATCTTGACACAGTCTTCTGGAAATAGTCTCCAACTGTAAAGAATCTTCCAGTGAGCTTGGCTAGAGAGCTTGGATATTGGGCTTAGAGTTCAGCTTGAACTTGGACTCTGACTCCTGGACTACTTAATGGGGTCAGTGAAAGGCTGACTCCTTTCCTAGTTTCTGGAGAGACTAACTTCCATCTTGGAGGTGGCTGGGTGGTTACTCACTACCAGCCTTCCTGGTTGAGAGCTAATTAATCACTTCCTGGATTAAGATAGGATAGATAACCTCTCTAACCCCCTCACATTTCTCTTATTTATTGTTTCTTTTCTCTTTGTATATATTTTTAAATAAATTTATGACTCAAGGTATAATAGACATAGCTGACCACAAAATTTTATAAAATTATTGTCCAACCATTAGATTTAACCCTTATACCTCTAGACTTATTGTTCAGTTGTTTTTAGTCAAGTTGACTCTTTTTTAACCCATTTGGGGTTTTCATGGCAGAGATACTGAAGAAGTTTGGCATTTCCTTTTCTAAAAGAAAATACATTTATTTTATAGAAAAGAAAACTGAAGCAACCAGGGATAAATGACTTGCTCAGAACCACACAGAGGCCAGGTTTGAACTCAAGGAGATAACTCTTCCTCACTCCAGTCAAAGCACTCTAACACTACAGATGCTAAATATTGCAGACACAGGTTATCATAGTACCACAGATCAAAAGCTGGAACTTCAGAGACCAAATCTTCATTTAAATGTTAGGAAACTGAGAGATATTAAGTGACTTGCCTCTACTCTTTTCAGTGAGTAACTGTCAAATCCCACAATGGGGCTTTAATCAGTTCTTCTGATTTTAGAGCCAATATTCTTTCAATTGTATAGCATTATCTCCCTGTAGGTCCTGAAGGGTTTTGGTAGTGGAAAAGCATATTAAGAATGACTGTTATAGGTAGTGGGTTAAATAAGTCATACACAGGCCTCACTTCCTTGATTATGACTGAGGACACATTCTTTTTTTGATATTGAGAGGGTTCGGTACTGTAATAGGAAATAGGCTTAAAAGTAGATTAAGAAATTTAGCTAAGCAGGCTGTCAGGAGCTAAAATTCCAACCTGGAACACAGAGGACTCTCTCTAAGGGCAGTTGGGGGTTTTGAAGGAGTTGGGAAACCACTGGTCTGAGAGCCTGTGGATTTTGGATATCTTTGAGCAACATCTGGAACATCTCAACTAGCAAGATCAAGGAGAGCAGGTTGAGAATACTGTCTTGTTTGACAGTTGAACTACTGATCAACACCATCAGACCATCTATGTGAGATTCCATTAGTCCCTTGTGTCCTGGCTGCCTGCATAATGTAGTGAAAGGATTTCCCAGACCTTTAACCTTTAACCCTGAATTGATCCCATGGTATTTTAGAATAGCGTGACCTCTCCCTTAAATGATCTATGAAAAGTGTTTTTTTTTTACTTCCTGTTGTTTCTTTCCCATATTAAGTAAAGTATCCCTGGCTGAGAGAATGTCAGTTTAAATGACCAACTGTCATTTCCCAAACCTCATATCCCAAACCTGTATTTACCTGTAAGTTATCCCTTGTCCAAGCAGTCCTCCTTTTCCCCTTTCTCTAAACCCAGTGTTTTAATTATTTTCACATTAGAGTACTTTGGGGATTATAAGCCACAATCCGCTTTGTTATGTGTGATCAAAGCCTTTGGTGTGATGCAGCAAACCCTGGGTAAACTCTTGGTTCTTCTCTTGCCCCATGAAAGCAGCAGATGCCAGGATGCTATCTTAATTAAAAAGACAGTTTCTGGCTTCTGTTTTTCTTTGACTCTGTCATGAAACTTTATGAGGTGGGTGTTAGGTAAGTGTTATAATAATAAAGAGAGCCGGTGACTAATGTTACAATAGAGGGAGATAGAGAGTCTGTATGGTGAAACTCTCTTCTAACTCTCCCCTCCCACTGAATATACACTGGGAGGTTTTGAGGGAGTGTCACCCCAAAACTGGGTGACCTGGATGATTGTGCCACCCCACAGGATTAGGGGGTGAGGCTTCCCTATAAGATGAGATATGTGATACCCAAATCCGATTCTGAATGAGGGTGGGGTTTACACAAGCCTCCCCTGAGACCAGTCAACTTCACAGCAGGTGGTCTGGCTTCAAGATGGAGGCAGCCAGACCAAGCTGTAGTTCCTCTCTCCCTTGTTGTCTCTCAGGCACTCTGGAACACTATCTGACTAATGAATGGCTTTTATTATTCACAATTCAGGGATTGGGGAAAGGGGTGAAGGGCAGAGGGATTTGGGGCCCTCTTCTCTATTTCTATGAGGACTGTCACTTGAGTGGGAACCTTTGGGGTTCCCACTCCTAAGCTTCTTCCCCTGCCCCTTCTCCTTCTGTTTTTCTATTTCTATCCCTTTCTATAATTGTAAGTTTTGACTAAAAGGGGGTCTCTCAGCAAGGTTGGGTAATAGGGAAAGGAGTCTAAGAGATCACTCCCAAAATGGAGTCCAAAAACTTATCTAACTCTACGGTTGAAGTCTTGATGGGTGAGCTGCAAAGAAATGGCTTTGATCAGGGAATCAGAGTTTCAGTTTCCAAAGAAAGATCCTCAGGAAGCCCTCAGGACTAGAGCCCACCTCCTCTCTCCTCACAGTCCTCCCCTCTTCTCCTCCCCAAAGCCCTCCCCCTCTCCTTCCTCCTCTGGAGAATTACCCAGAATTCCCTCTAGTCTCTCAATTGTCAGTAACTGTCACCAACTGTCACCAACTCCTTCTCTGGCTCCTTTTGTCCCATACCCTTTGCACAAATCCAATCCTTACAATGTTCTTCCCTCTTCACTCTGTTGCTGTTTCCACATTGAATATGTATTAAGTTGCATGAGTTTGTATTGGGAACCCCTACCTGCCTTTTTTACTTTGTTTTTCTTTTCCTGTATAGGTAGTAAACATAGATAAGAAATGGATATGCCCAAAACTTCTAGGTCATGTTATTATCCAGGCTTTATCTCATGGAAATGATGAAGAGCAAGGGAAGTTTTTTCATTGTTGAAAGGACTACCAGGAGATGACTTGACTAGGAATTGTTCAGACAGTGCATAGCTGAGATGAAATATGGAAAGCTTTTTCAGCAGACCAAAAACTACATTATATCATAATATTTTAAAAGTGATAATAAAAAAAGAAAAGAAAAATATTTTAAAATGATAAATAATTTTAAAAGTTCATGTCTGGGAAGAACCAATATAATTAAAATGACAATCCTATCTTAAATAATCTACATATTCAATGCCATACTAACTAAATTACAAAAAAATCTTTATTGTGCTAGAAAAACAATAAGAGAATGAATTTGGGAGAATAATAGATTGAGGATATCAAAATAATTAATAGGACTTCCAAGATAAGATGGCTGCAGAGTAGAAGCAGGGCACTTTACTCTCCTAACCAATCCATACAGCATACCTCTAAAGAACAAAAAAAAATCCAGATGAAAGAAGGGACCACACAATAAGGTGCAGTGTTGAAGGTATGTGGGATTTGGGCATTTCCGTGCTACAAGGGAGGGAAAAAAACTCCCATGTTTTCATGAGCTGATCAACTTTCCCCCACCCAACCCATACTACCAGAGTCAGAGGCTGCACACCAGAGTTAGAGCAAGCTGGGGCACAAAATCTAGCTTCTTGGAAGTTAACTGGGACCACCAGGAGCTTGCCCCTGAGAGTAGCAAGACTTGAGACCCCTGGAGGCTAGGGAGTTCAGACCCTGGGTGATGGAGTGGAGCTGAGAGCGGCAGTGGACAGTGGAAGCAGCTCAGCACACTGAGACTCAGGGGAGAACCTCAGGTGGGGGAGCAAGCGTGGGCCAATTTCCAGGCTCTGGGCAGCTGACTAGGACCACTCGGGGCTTGACCCTGAAAACAGCTAGACTAGAGACCCCAGGAGGCTTAGGAGCACAGACCTTGGGTGCAGGCGTGAAGCTGAGAAGGTCCATGGACAGCAGAGGCCTAGCAGACAGTGGAAGCCACAGGCAAAAACTGCTCCTTAGCTCTATACACAGAGTCTGGCTGAGAAAGCATAATCATGACAAGCAAGGCACAAGAAATAACCACCAAAGAGACCAGGAAAAAAGTTTCAACACTTGATGAATTTTGCAAAGAAAAAAACCAGAAAGCAGAGGAGGAAAGCAATTAAAGACATCCAAACCTTCCCCCAAAAAATGAAAATTAGTTGCAAGCTCTTGAAGAATTAAAATCTGAGACCATGAGAAAGATGGAAGAGATCTGGCAAGAAAAGTGGGAAATAGTTGAAAAAGAAAATAACAGTTTAAAAGGCAGAATTTCATAATTGGAAATTGAGGCTCAGAAATCAAATGAAATGATAAGCAAATTGAAGACCAGAAATGACCAACTGGAAGCCATGAAGAGACAGATAGGCCAGACTGAAAAGGAAAACCAAAAACCAGTATTAAAGGCTAGAATTGGGCAAGTAGAAGCCAATGATTTTACATGACAGAAAGAATTAATAAAGCAAAGTCAAAAGACTGACAAAAGAGAAGGAAACATGAAATATCTTAATGAGATGACAGATCAAGAAAACAGGGCTAGAAGAGACAACTTGAGGATTATTGGTCTTCCAGAAAAATCAGAGACAAATAGAAATCTAGATATCATACTACAAGACATTATCCAAGAAAACTGCCCCAATGTCCTTGAATAAGAGGGCAAAATAGACATTGAAAGAGCCCATAGAAAACCCTCTACACTAAATCCTCAGAATACAACACCCAGGAATGTAATAGCCAAATTCAAAAGCTTCCAAGTAAAGGAGAAAATATTACAAGAAGCCAGAAAGAGATAATTCCGATATCAAGGAACACCAATTAGGATTACACAGGATCTAGCAGCCTCCACACTATAAGACTGCAAAGCTTGGAAAATGATATTCAGAAAAGCAAGAGAATTGGGTCTATAACTAAGGATCACCTACCCATCCAAACTGACTATATACTTCCAGGGGAAAGTATGGGCATTCAACAAGATAGAAGATTTCAAAGTATTTTCACAAAAAAGAACAGGATTAAATGGAAAGTTTGATATTCAACCACAAAAACCAAGAGAAACATGAAAAGGAAAATAAGAGATGGGAAAGAAAGAAAACTCTTACCTTTTAATTTCCTTCTTCAAGGGCTTCAATAAGATCAAATTATTTGTATTCCTATATGGAGAAATATTATGTGTAATTCTAAAAAATTGCACTCACTATTATAGTAATTAGAAGAATTATTCATAGGGAGAGGTCAGAGTACAAAATGGTCTAAGATGATATGGGGGGAAAACGTAGAGGGGGCATGAATAGAAGATAGCACCAAGAGAAACTTGAAGGAATAAGAAAAATAAGACAATCTATACCACACAAAGATGGCATGGGAAGTGGAGTGGATGAATATTATTATAAGAAGGAGAGGAAGAGAGCTTTAATAGGAAATACTTAAACCTTACTCTCAGCAGAATTAATTCTGAGAGGGAAGAGTAGCTAGATCCATTGGAATATAAAATTCAATCTAATCCTATAGATAAAGTCAGGGGGGAAGTGGGGTGGGAGTTCATTAAGGGAGGGGAATAGAAGGGGGAGAGAATTCATTAGGCCTTAAAAATAATAAGAGGGGAATAAAAAGGGAGGGGGTGGAAAGGGAATTAAACTAAGGAAGGGGACAAGGGGGACTGATTTAAACCAACCACTAGTTTAAAAGGAAATAGTATAAGAAGAAGGGGTAGAACTAGGAAAGGATACCAACATGTTGGGGAATACACAACTGGTAATTATAACTCTGAATGTGAATGGGACGAACTTGCCCATAAAACAGAAGCAAATAGCAGAGTGGATTAGAAAACAAAATCCTACCATATGTTTTCTACAAGAAACACACATGAAGCAGGTGGACATACACAGGGTTAAGGTCAATGATTGGAGGAAAATCATTTCAGCTTCAACTGAGAAAAAGAAGGCAGGAGTGGCAATAATGATTTCTGACAAAGCCAAAGTAAAAATAGAAATGATAAAAAAGAGATAGTGAAGGTAATTACATCCTGATAAAGGGCAGTATAGATAATGAGGAAATAACAGTACTCAACATATATGTACCAAGTGGTATAGCATCCAAATTTCTAAAGGACAAACTGGCAGAACTCAACAAGGAAATAGATAGTAAAACTATACAAGTGGGAGCTCTAAATATTCCTTTGTCGGATCTAGATAAATCAAACCAAAAAATAAATAAGAAAGAGATAAGAGAGGTGATTGAAATCCTAGAAAAATTAGTTAATAGATATGTGGAGAAAAATAAATAGGGACAAAAAGGAATACACCTTCTTTTCGGCTGCACATGGTACATTCACAAAGATTAACCATATACTAGGGCATAGAAACATTGCAAACAAATTCAAAAGAGCAGAAGTAAGAGATATAACCTTCTCAGATCATAATGCAATAAAAATTATAATCAGTAAGGGCACATGGAAAGGCAAATCAAAAATTAATTGGAAATTAAATAATATGATTCTACAAAATCAGTTAGTTAAAGAACAAACCATAGAAACAATTAATGATTTCATTGAAGAGAATGTCAAAGATGAGACATCCTACTAAACTCTATGGGAAATTTATATCCACAGAGATATGTTAGAGAAAGCAAAGATCAATGAAATGGGCATGAAAATCAAAAAACTAGAAAGGGAACAATTCAAAATCCCCACTTAAAAACTAAATTAGAGATTATAAAAATGAAAAGAGAAATCAATAAAATTGAAAGTAAAAGACCTATTGAATTAATAAATAGGACTAGAAGGTGGTACTTTGAAAAAATAAATAAAATTGACAAAGTACTGGTCAATTTACTTAAAAAAAGAAGAAAATCAAATTATCAGTATCAAAGATGAAAAGGGAGACCTCACCTCTAATGAAGAGGAAATTAAATCAGTCATTAAAAACTACTTTGCCCAATTATGTGGCAATAAATATGACAATCTAGGTGATATGGATGAATATTCACAAAAATATAAATTGCCTAGATTAACAGCAGAAGAAATAGAATACCTAAATAATCTCATCTCAGAAAAAGAAATTGAACGAGCCATCAAAGGATTCCCTAAAAAAAAATCCCTGGGACCAGATGGATTCACAAGTGAATTCTATCAGACATTCAAAGAGCAACTAATTCCAACACTATACAAACTATTTGGCATAATAAGCAAAGAAGGAGTCCTACCAAACTCCTTTTATGACACAAATATGGTACTGATCCCAAAGCCAGGTAGATCAAAAACAGAAAAAGAAAACTACAGACCAATCTCCTTAATGAACATGTAGAAGAAAAACATCTTAAACAGAATGCTAGCAAAAAGTCTCCAGCAAGTGATTATGGGGGTTATTCATTATAATCAGGTGGGATTTATACCAGGAATTCAAGCATGTTTCAACATCAGGAAAACCATCCACATAATTGACCATATCAACAAGCAAACCAACAAAAAACACATGATTATCTCAATAGATGCTGGAAAAGTCTGTGACAAAATACAATACCTATTCCTATTGAAAACACTGGAAAGTTTAGGAATAGAAGGATCTTTCCTAAAAATTATAAAGAGTATATACCTAAAACCATCAACAAGCATCATATGCAATGGGGATAAATTAGAAGCCTTCCCAATAAGATCAGGCGTGAAACAAGGATGCCCACTATCACCTCTATTATTTAACATTGTACTAGAAACACTAACAGTAGCAATTAGAGAAGAAAAAGAAATTGAAGGTACTAAAATAGGCAATGAGGAGACCAAGCTATCACTCTTTGCAGATGATATGATGGTCTACTTAAAAAATCCTAGAGAATCAACTAAAAAGTTAGTGGGAATAATCAACAACTTTAGCAAACTTGCAGGATACAAAATAAATGCACATAAATCATCAGCATTTCTATATATTTCCAACACATCACAGCAGAAAAAGTTAGAAAGAGAAATTCCGTTTAAAATCACCCTAGAGAATATAAAATACTTAGGAATCTATCTGCCAAGACAAACACAGGAATTATATGAACACAACTATGAAACCCTTGCCACACTATTAAAATTACATCTAAACAATTGGAAAAAACATTAAGTGTTCATGGGTAGGAAGAGCTAACATAATAAAAATGACCATTCTACCCAAATTAATTTACTTATTTAGTGCTATACCTATCAAACTACCAAAAAACTTCTTTACTGAATTAGAACAAACTATAACAAAGTTCATTTGGAAGAACAAAAGACCAAGAATATCAAGGAAAATAATGAAAAAAAATGAAGGAAGGTGGCCTAGCAGTACCAGATCTTAAACTGTACTATAAAGCAGTAGTCATCAAAACAATACGATACTGGCTAAGAGACAGAAGGGAGGATCAGTGGAATAGACTTGGGGTAAATGACATCAGCAAGACATTCTATGATAAACCCAAAGAATCCAGCTTTGGGGACAAAACCCACTATTTGACAAAAACTGCTGGGAAAATTGAAAAATAATATGGGAGAAATTGGGTCTAGATCAACATCTCACACCCTACACCAAGATAAATTCAGAATGTGTAATTACTTAAATATAAAGAAGGAAACTATAAGTAAATTAGGTGAGCAGAGAATAGCATCCTTGTGAGATCTCTGGGAAAGGAAAGATTTTAAAGCCAAGCAAGAGATACAAAAATTTATAAAATGTAAAATAAATAATTTTGACTACATTGAGCTAAAATTTTTGTACAGACAAAACCATGCTAACAAAATGAGAAGGGAAGCAACAAATTGGGAAAAAAATCCTTATAACAAAAAACTCAGACAAAGGTCTAATTACTAAAATACACAAGAAGCTAAATCAATTGTACAAAAAAAATCAAGCCATCCACCAATTGATAAATGGGCAACATTGGGACATTAATGCATTGCTGGTGGAGTTGTGAATTGATCCAATCATTCTGGATGGCAATTTGGAAGTGTGCCCAAAGAGCGCTAAAAGACCATCTGCCTTTCCATCCAGCTATAGCACTGCTTGGTTTATACCCCAAAAAGATAATAAGGAAAAAGACTTGCACACAATTATTTATAGCCATTCTCTTTGTGGTGGGAAAAAATTAGAAAATGAGAGAATGTCCTTCGATTGGGGAATGGCTGAACAAATTGTGTTATCAGTTGGTGATGGAATACTATTGTGGTCAAAGGAATAAAGAACTGGAGCAATTCCACGTGAACTGGAATTACCTTCTGGAACTGATGCAGAGTGAAAGGAGCAGATCCAGGAGAACATTGTATACAGAGACTGATACACTGTGGTACAATCAAATATAATGGACTTCTCTATTAGCAGCAATATAAGGATCCAGAACACGGCTGATGGACTTATAAAAAAGAAAACCAGCCACATTCAGATGAAGGACTGTGGGAGAAGAAACACAGAAGAAAAACAACTGCTTGAATACATGGCCTGATGGGGATATTATTGGGGATGTAGACATCTGATTGTACTATAGTTCTGTTGGTTTGGAAGGATAGTTACAGGAGCTGCTTAAGCCCCTGCAACCTCTTGTTGTTCAGAGTTCTCATCTTTAACCTGTTGCTTCATATCACCCCTCTTCTTTGTTGTGACAGCATTCTCAATTATCTCTAGCTGCATTATTGTTTTAGCATCCAAATCCTTCCCTTCCCTAATCTGCCTGTTAATTTCAATTAATGTCTTCATGTGTTCCACCATGTGCTCTAAAACTGGGTTTGTAATTTCAGTTCTCCCAAATGTAAATGCCAACACCTTTCTCAAAATCATAAGGGCCCCATAGAAAGTTGCAGTCATGGCTATCCCTGATGGCACATATGCCGAGGCATCACCCACTGATATTGTCAGCCACATATATGTATCATAAATTTGTATAACCTGCTTTAAAAATTGGGGAACTCTAATCAACCAAAAGGTGGCACAAGTCTGCCAAAACCCATATATCAGGACCCCAGAGCACCCCAGTGTAACAACAGCCCTGTTGAGGAAGCTGGCCATATTGATCACTTCCCAACTAGGTTCTGAAGTAAAAATCCTAGGCTGGCTGGCCAAAACTGTTAAGTTTGTAATAACAGTGATGGTGGAAAGCTGATGGTCTGGCCAGGTTCAGGTGTCTGCAAGACACTCTCCTCCCCCACACACAGGCTTGAGTGAGTGGGGAGGGGCAAGTGCTCCTTCCTCTCCAACCCCTCCTACTCAGCAGTTGGTTTTCAGTTGAATATGGAAGCAGGGCAATGACTTCTGACAAGATTCAGCAAAGCTAATCTCTAATAATGTTCCCCTCAACTTATATTCCCAACAGGTTTGATTGAGGAACTGAATAGAAGATAGATATCTTGATGTTAAGGACTGAGAAGGAATAGACTTCTTAGGCTGGCAACTGACAGGAATCAAGCTTTATGGCTGTAGTGAGTATACCCAAATAATACCTAGGCACTGCTATCAAAGATAAAGCTTATATTGATAAAAGAAAGAAGAGGAAGGCAAGATGGGGTAATTAGGATTTGGATAAGAACTGGGTAGCCCTGAACTATTGGGTTGAAGCTGCCCCTCCCACCCCCAGGAGGGAGTGGCAGACCTTTAGATAACTTGCTCTCAAAGCTGATAGTGATTACTTCTAATATCTAAATAACTAAATAATTATTATATTGATGCTGGAAAGGTCTAATCCTAATAGACAGGCAAACTCCTGAGTAGAAACCCAATGGCTTTTGCCACTATGGGCTCCCAGGCAAAACCCAAATCAGCAACCGCCAGCAGAATGATCTGTTCTCCTCAACCCCCAGAAATCAACTGTTTAACTCCCTACCAAATGCCTCCTCACCCAAAGTTCTCCAAGGGGGGTCCCATGGAATTCTGGGTGAGGATGGGAATTCATTGACATAGGGAACTCTCAGATGAGGAAATTTTCCTTACCAATACAGGTCATCAATTCCTCTTCATTTATAATTTTAATGTCTTTAACATTGAGAGGTAAAGTGACTTGTCTAGTATCAGCAAGAACAGAGAGTCAGAGATTGCAATTGAATCCTGGACTCTCTGGCTCTGGGGTTAGCTTTCTTTACCATGTCAGACTAATACAGAACCATTAATTGAAATTATATTATCATGGATAGCAAAGAAGATATAATTTCTCTTTTGACAAAAATATGGATTAAAAAAAGTGATTAATGATAGAAGACACTTCTGGGTTAAGATGGCAACAAAGTAAAAAGCAGCTGCATAATCTCTCCTAACCCACATATATAGGACTCCTCAAGAGGACATAAAAACAAATCCAGATGAACAAAGGGACCCCACAAAAGGGCGCAGCATTGAAGGTATGTGGGATTGGGGCATTTCCATGCTATAAGGGGGTAAAATAGCTCTCACTAAAATGTGAGCTGAGTAACGCCCTCCCCCCAAACCACACCTACAGGGTCAAAGCAAGCGCACAAGAGCTAGAGCAAGTTTGGGGCATCCATTAAGTCTTTGGCAGCTACCTGGGATCACAAGGGCCTGCTCCTGAGAGCCTCAAGACTTAAGACCCCAAGAGGCTAAAAAACGCACAGACTTTGAACACAGACCTTGAGCACAGGCACGGACTCAGATCTTGAGCACGGGTGCGGATGCAGTTGTGGATGCGGATCCTGAGCCCAGGCTCAGACCTTGGGTGGAGACCCAGTGAAGAGGGATGCATGACTGGGGAAGCAGCTCCCTGAGAGTGTGAAAGGAGCTTTAGGTAGAGGAACAAGCAAGGGGACCACCAAGAGGCTTGACCCTGAGAACAACTAGACTTGAGACATCAGGAGCCCAAAGAGTGCAGACAGACTCTGGGTATGAGGATAAACCTGAAAGGGCACACGGCTCACAATGGCAAACCATCCACAAGAACCCCAAAAGAGAAAGATCAACAAGAAGAAATCTTTAACACTTGACAACTTTTACACAGGGAAAATCCAGACAACAGAGCAAACAGCAGAGGAGAACAAGCAATTAATCATATCCAAACATTCCCAAATTAATGAAAACTGGTCACAAGCTCTTGAAGAGTTCAAATCTGAGATGATGAGAAAGATGGAAGAGATTTAGCGAGAAAAGTGGGAAATAACTCAAAAGGAAATTAACAGGAGACAGAAACTCCCAATTGGAGAAAGATGCCCCCAAATCAAACGAAATGGTAAGCAAATTGGAAACCAAAATCAGGCAGGAAAATAATACTTTAAAAAGCAGAGTTTCAGAAATGGAAAGTGAGACAAGCAAATAGAAGACAAGAAATGACCAGATTGAAAAGGAAAACCAGTCTCTAAAGGCTAGAATTAAGCAATTAGAAGCTAATGATCTCTCAAGACAGCAAGAAAGAACAAATAAAGCAAAGTCAAAAGACTGATAAAATAGAAGGAAACATGAAATATTTCAATGAAAAATTGACATATCAAGAAAACAGGTCCAGAAGAGAAAATCTGAGAATCATTGGTCTCCCTGAAAAAGCAGAAATTAATAAAAATTTGGACTCCATACTAAAAGAAATTATCCAGCAAAACTGCCCTGAGGTTCTAAAGTAAAAGGGCAATATAGACATTGAAAGGATCCATAGATCACCCTCTACACTAGGTCCTGAAAAGACAACTCCCATGACTATAATAGACAAATTAAAGAGCTTCCAAGTAAAAGAAAAAATTTTACAAGAACCCAGAAATAGACAATTCAGATATGAAAGAGCACCAATCAGGATCACAAAGGTTCTGGCAGCCTCCACTCTAAAAGACTGCAAGGCTTGGAATATGATATTCAGAAAGTCAAGAGTACTGGGTCTACAACCAAGGATGACTCTACCCATAAAAACTGACTATATACTTCCAGGAGAAATTATGGGCATTCAACAAGATAGAAGATTTTGAAGTACTTACACAAAAAAGACCAGGGCTAAATGGAAAGTTTGATATCTAACCACAAAAATCAAGAGAAACATGAAAAGATAAATAAGAAACAGAGGGGGAAAGAAGGAAAACTCTCATTTTTAAAATTTTCCTTTTTAAGGGCTTCAATAAGATCTAATTATTTGTGTTCCTATGTGGAGAAATGTTATGTGTAATTCTCTGTAGTGAACTCTATTCACTATTATAGTATTCATTATTATAGTAATTAGAAGAATTATTTATAGGGAGAGGTTGGAGTACTAAACGGTCTAAGATGATATGGGGGGGGAAAGGGGGGTGAGTAGTAGAGGACACCAAGAGAAACTTGAATGAATAAGAAAAATAGGATATTCTATTATACATAAAGAGGGCATGGGAAGGGGAGGGGACAAATACTATTATAAGAAGGAGAGGAAGAGAGCATTAAGAGGTAATATTTAAACCTTAACCTCAGTAGAATTAACACTGAGAGGGAAGAGTAACTAGATCCAATGGGTATAGAACTCTATTAAACCCTACTGAGAAAGTCAGAAGGGATAAACCAAGTGGAGCAGGAGAGTGGGGAGAGCAAAAAAGGGAGGGGAGAAAAAAGGGGAGGGAGGGAATTCATTAGGCCTTAAAAATAAAAATAGGGGAATAATAAGGGAGGGGATAGAAAGGGAAGTAAATCAAGGGAGGGGACAAGGGTTACTGGCATAAAGCAAACCACTGGTTTAAAAGGAAATAGTATAAGGAGAAGGAGTAGAAATAGGAGTAGATACCAAAATGTTGGCCAATACCCAACTGATAATTATAACTCTGAATGTGAATGGGATGAACTCGCTCATAAAAGGGAAGCAAATAGAGCGGATTAGAAACCAAAAGCCTACCATATGTTGTCTACAAGAAACACATATGAGGTGGGTGGACATACACAGGATTAAGGTAAAGGGCTGGAGCAAAATATTTTAGGCTTCAAATGAGCAAAAGAAGGCAGGAGTGGCAATCATGATTTCTGACAAAGCCAAAGTAAAAATAGATATGATTAAAAAGATAGGGAAGGTCATTACATCCTGGTAAAAGGCAGTATCGACAATGAGGAAATAAAAGTGCTCAATATGTATGCACCAAAAGGCATAGCATCCAAATTCCTAAAGGAGAAACTGGCAGAGCTGAAGAAGGCAATAGAGAGTAAAACCATACTAGAGGGAGATCTAAATATTCCCCTTTCAGACCTAGATAAAACAAACCAAAAAATAAATGAGAAAGAGATAATAGAGGTGAATAAAAAAATTCTAGAAAAATTAGATTTAATTGATATGTGAAGAAAAATAAATGGGGACAAAAAGGAATACACCTTCTTTTCAGCTGCACATGGTACATTCACAAAGATTGACCATGTAATAGGGCATATAAACATTGCAAACAAATGCAAAAGAGCAGAAATAATAAATGTAACCTTCTCAGATCATAATGCAATAAAAATAATAATTAGTAAGGACACCTGGACAGGCAAATCAAAAACTAATTGGAAATTAAATAATATGACTCTCCAAAACCAGTTAGTCAAGGAAGAAATCATAGAAACAATCAACAATTTCATTGAAGAGAATGACAATGTTGAGACATCCTACCAAAATCTGTGGGATGCAGCTAAGGCAGTTTTTCTTTATCCTGGGACTCCATTCTAGGAGCATAGGGCCACAACCAGTAGGCAATGGGTTGCTCAGGGTCACCCAGCTGGGAAGTGTCTGAGCCCGGATTTGAACCTAGGACCTTTCGTCTCTAGGCCTGGATCTCAATCCACTGAGCTAGCCCAGCTGCCCCTACTTTAGGTTGCAGTTTCTTTAGCAGATGTAGTTTTTATAGGGTGGGGTTGTTAGCCCCACGCCCAACCCTCCTCCTTTTTCATCCAGGCTAGGGACCGTCCTTAGCCCAGGAGTGGTAAGGGTGGGCGATAGGTGTCAAGTGACTTGCCCAAGGTCACACAGCTGAAAGTGTCCGAGGCCGGACTTGAACCTAGGACCTCCAGTCTCTAGGCCTGGCTCTCAATCCACTGAGCCACCCATCTGCCCCTAGCTAAGGCAGTACTCAGGGGGAAATTTATATCCTTGAGTGCATATATTAACAAATTAAGGAGGGCAGAGATTAATGAATTGGGCATGCAACTTAAAAAACGAGAAAGCGAGCAAATGAAAAATCCCCAGATGAAAACTAAATTAGAAATACTATAATTCAAGGGAGAAATTAATAAAATTGAAAGTAAAAGAACTATTGAATTAATGAATAAGACTAGAAGCTGGTATTTTGAAAAAACAGATAAAATAGACAAAGTACTCATCAATCTAATAAAAAAAGGAAGGAAGAAAACCAAATTGACAGCATCAAAGATAAAAATGGAGACCTCACCCATAATGAAGGGGAAATTGAGGTAATCATTAAAAACTATTTTGCCCAAATATATGGCAATAAATATAGCAATTTATGAGATATGGATGAATATTTACAAAAATATAAATTGCCTACATTAACAGCAGAAGAAATAGAATACCTAAATAATCCCATATCAGAAAAAGAAATTGAACAAGCCATCAAAGAACTCCCTAAGAAAAAATCAACAGGACCTGATGGATTCACAAGTGAATTCTATCAGACATTCAAAGAGCAAATAATCCCATTACTATACAAATCATTTGATATAATGAGCAAAGAAGGAGACCTACCAAATTCCTTTTATGACACAAATATGGTACTGATTCCAAAGCCAGGGAGATCAAAAACAGAGAAAGAAAACTACAGACCAATCTCCCTAATGAATAAAGATGCAAAAATCTTAAATAGAACACTAGCAAAGAGACTCCTGCAAGTGGTCAAGAGGATCATCCACCATGACCAGTTAGGATATATACCAGGAATATAAAGATGGTTCAACATTTGGAAAACCATCCATATAATTGACCATATCAACAATCTAACAAACAAAAACCACATGATTTTCTCAATAGATGCTGAAAAAGCCTTTGATAAAATACAGCATCCATTCCTGTTGAAAACACTGGAAAGTATAGGAATAGAAGGACCTTTCCTAAAAAGAATAAACAGTATATACCTAAAACCATCAACAAGCATCCTATGCAATGGGGATAAATTAGAAGCCTTCCCAATAAGATCAGGAGTGAAACAAGGATGCCCATTATCACCTCTATTATTCAACATAGTACTAGAAACACTAGCAGTAGCAATTAGAGAAGAAAAAGAAATTAAAGTATTAAAATAGGCAATGAGGAGACTAAGCTATCACTCTTTGCAGATGATATGATGGTATACTTAAAAAATCGTAGAGATGGGGGGCAGCTGGGTAGCTCAGTGGAGTGAGAGTCAGGCCTAGAGTTCTAGGTTCAAACCCAGCCTCAGCCACTTCCCAGCTGTGTGACCCTGGGCAAGTCACTTGACCCCCATTGCCCACCCTTACCAATCTTCCACCTATGAGACAATACACCGAAGTACAAGGGTTTAAAAAAATCGTAGACAATCAGCTAAGAAGCTTGTAGAAATAATCAACAACTTTAGCAAAGTTGCAGGATACGAAATAAATACACATAAATCATCAGCATTTCTATATATTTCCAACACATCACAGCAGGAAGAGGTAGAAAGAGAAACACCATTTAAAATCACCCTAGACAATATAAAATACTTAGGAATCTATCTACCAAAACAAACCCAGGAATTATAAGAAAACAACTACAAAACACTTTCTAAACAAATAAAACTCGATCTAAACAATAGGAAAAACAGTGATTGCTCATGGGTAGAACAAACTAACATAATAAAAATGACCATTCTACCCAAATTAATTTACCTATTTAGCACCATACCTATAAAACTACGAAAAAAAAACACTTTTTTACTGAATTAGAAAAACTATAATAAAGTTTATTTGGAAGAACAAAAGATCAAGAATATCAAGGGAAATAATGAAAAAAAATGTGAAGGAAGGTGGCCTAGAAGTACCAGATATTAAACTATACTATAAAGCAGCAGTCATCAAAACGATATGGTACTGGCTAAGAGATAGAAGGGAGAATCAGTGGAATATCCTTGTGGTAAGTGACGTCAGCAAGACAGTTTATGATAAACCCAAAGAGCCCAAATTTTGGGACAAAAATCCACTATTTGACAAAAACTGCTGGGAAAATTGAAAAACAATATGGTAGAGATTAGGTTTAGATCAACACCTCACACCCTACACCAAGATAAATTCAGAATGGGTGAATGACTTGAATATAAAGAGGGAAACTATAAATAAATTAAGTGAACACAGAATAGTATACCTGTCAGATCTCTGGGAAAGGAAAGATTTTAAAACCAAGCAAGAGTTAGAGAAAATTACAAAATGTAAAATAAATGATTTTGATTACATCAAACTAAAAAGCTTTTGTACAAACAAAAACAATGTAACCAAAATCAGAAGGGAAACAAGAAATTGGGGAAAAAAATCTTTATAACCAAAAACTCTGACACAAGGAGTTAAATCAATTGTATAAAAAATCAAGCCATCCCCCAATCGATAAATGGCAAGGGAACAGAATAGGCAATTTTCAGATAAAGAAATCAAAAGTATCAATAAGCACATGAGAAAGTGTTCTAAATCTCTAATAATTAGAGAAATGCAAATCAGAACTACTCTGAGGTGTCACCTCACACTTAGCAGATTGGCTAAAATGATAGCAGGGGAGAGTAATGAATATTGGATAGGATGTGGAATTGGAACATTAATGTATTGTTGGTGGAGTTGTGAACTGATCCAACCATTCTGGCTGGCAATTTGGAACTATGCTCAAAGGGCTATAAAAGAATGCCTGCCCTTTGATCCAGCCATGCCATTGTTGGTTTTGTACCCCAAAGAGATCATAGATAAACAGACTTGTACAAAATTATTTATAGTCAGGCTTTTTGTGGTGGCAAAACCTGGAAAATAAGGGTATGCCCTTCAATTGGGGAATGGCTGAACAAATTGTGGTATATGCTGGTGATGGAATACTATTGTGCTCAAAGGAATAATAAACTGGAGTAATGCCATGCAAACTGGAATAACCTCCAGGAACTGATGCAGAGTGAAAGGAGCAGAGCCAGAAGAACATTGTACACAGAAACCAATACACTGTGGTAAAATAGAATGTAATCGACTTCTGTACTAGCAGTAATGCAATATCCCAGGACAGTTCTGAGGGATTTATGGAAAAGAATTCTACCCACATTCAGAGGAAAAACTGCAGGAGTGGAAACACAGAAGAAAAGCAACTGCTTGAACACATGGGTTGAGGCGGACATGATTGGGGATGTAGACTCGAAACTACCACACCAATGCAAGTATCAACAATTTGGAAATAGGTCTTGATCAATGACACATGTTAAAACCAATGGAAATGCACATTGGCTATGGTGGGGTGGAAAGTTGGGGGACCGAAGGGGAAAGTAAGAGCATGTAAGAAGGAAATTTTAGGTATTTCTAGATATATATTAAAATATGTGGCCGCCAGGAATCAACAATTCAGGTTGATTCCGTAATTAAATCAGACCCAAGTCAGCATCGGGTTGAGGAGTTTATTTACCATCTGGTAGGTAAAAAGTAGGAATAAAGAGAAAGGGAGAGGCTAGTCCAAGCCAAAGGCCTGGACGGAGAGAGAAGGTTAAAAGGCTAAATAAATGAAGCTGCAAGCTGCAAGGCCTAACAGCCAGATAGGCAGAGTTTAGAAATGGCCCAGCTAGGCCAAGGAAGTCAGCCTAACTTACCCACGTGACAATACAGAGTGTAAGCGTTCTGTGGTCTCAGGAGATGCTTCTGCTCCCAGTTCGAGATCATGTAACCATATTAACTTTTCTAAAAAATAAAAATTATTAAATGTTAAAAAAGTGATTAATAATAAAAAGTTTAATATGTTTAAAGTATTTTGATCCAAGGTTTGTAAATTATTAACTGTATTAATAGGTAAGTAATTTTTTCCTTTTGTACATCAGTTTCCTCATTGACATAGTAAAGTTTCTTAATTAGATAGTATGTATGGTCCCATTGAGTTCTAAAATTTAAATAGAAGCATTTTGGAGCTTTACTATGTTGCTGTCCAAATCTAAGCAAAAGAATAATCATTCATGGAAACATGAATGCTACTGAAGTCCTTTGTCTACTGTGGGGAATCTTTTCAGCCAATGTGAAAAAGAAAAGAAAAAACCAAGAAAGAAGCAAAGCCCCAAGCTAATAAGAGGTTTATTGAGAGAGACTGGCATCTCTCAGCAAAGCTGTGTCATTAGGTTTTTCCCCCAAAGTAAGACAATTTTATGAGAGTTTTCTCTTTGTTTTATACCCCAACATTATATCATTCAAAATACCACCCCAGTAGTCAACCACTAATCCTAGGTCTCAATGGATGGGAGGTCCATTTAGGATCAGATGGCAGGAGGCCTATTCTGAGACAATGGGTGTGAAGTTCATTCTTTGATAATGATTGGGAAGATATATTTTCCAGTAATGATTGAGTGTTACCTCCTTGAGGAGGTGTCTCAGCTCCTTACCGAGTCTTGGTTGGTTGGAATGGCTTTCAATTTGATATGTTAGCAATGTTCCCAGGGTAAAAGGTCAGCACATTTCCTAGATCCCCATCACTCACCATCCAGACATGTCTTATATGGGTGGTAAACATTTTGCATATCCTACTGCAAATGCTAGTTTAAGAAGAAAGATGAAATAGCTAGATTTACTAATTTAAACTTTTCTGTTATATAATGTAATACTAGATTTATGTTAATTAATTGTGATAACTAGATCTTATTTAAAAGAGTCATGAGATCAGGGTATTCTCATTTTCTTTACTACTTAAGTAACTAACTTTGGAAAACTGTTGTTTATTGGCTGTAGGAGAATCATGGTATCTTTCTAGGCTTTAATTTACTTATCTATCAATGAATATCTGAGATAATCTCTATCCATCAGCAAGTATTTCTTAATGCATATTATGCACCAGACATTTTATTAGATTCCAAATACCCAAAGACAAAAATGACAATATTTCTGACTTTAAGGAGATACACAATATACACAAACTTCAAGGTGATTGGAGATATGAATTGGTGAGATTAAGAAAATTCTCATGTAAGAAAAATATGTTTCATCACTTGTTTATAGGATGTGGGGTTTTAGTTTTTAAAAATTACTCTATTACAAAAATAAATAATATGGAAATAGGTATTAATTGACAATATATGTATAACTCTGTGGAATTGCTTGTCAGCTCTAGGAGTGGGAGGAAAAAGAGGAGGGAGAGAGCATGTAACCATGGGAAAATACTTTAAAATAAGTAAATAAAATAAAACAAAAATACTTCTTAAAAAAAAGAAAATTGTCATGCAGGAAGTGACTTTGGGGCTAGATTATGAGGAACATTAGAAATTTAAAGAGCTGGAGGAGAGGAAAGGGTATATCCTAAGGAAGTAGATATTCAGTGCAAAGAAATGAAATTGGAAAGATGAAAAATTGGGTATAAGGAGCAGCAAGGACAGTTGGGCTAAAACAAGTAGTGAGTTAAGTACTATAGTATATGATTAAGTCTGAAAAGATATTTTGGATATGCACCCTAAACTTTATATTCTATAATTCTATTAACCTGTGATATATTAAGTATTTTCATTTATGGTTAATTCAATAAAATTTAAGTATCTTAATAGATGATGTTATTTGGCACAAGCTAATTTCTTGTAATATCATGACTTTCCTCAATATTCTCATTCATATTCATGAATACTTCAGAGAGAATAAAACTTCTGGCTCCTGGATATGTCTATTGATACATACATAAATATATATATATGTATAAATATTTTGATAGACTTGTGATTTGTTCAGTGTGAACACAATTTGTTAGTCCTCCATGTTTCCTCATCTTGTGATACTTGACCATGTTTTCTCCTCATTATTTCAAAGAAGATTTATGAGAATTCAAGTCTTTTTTTTTTGTTTCTAAAACCTATGACTATGACTTGCTTAATACAGAATTTCATATCAGTAATCATACATACTCTACAGGCTATAAGTTTTTAATAGAAAGTCTCTATTCTGTTTATAATTGTAATAAAATATTTCTAGAAATATTTTCATAGGCATTTGTGTATTTTTCTTAAAAGATACAAATGTAGAATTCACTGAAATTGATTGATAAGGTTATATGTAGTCAAGATAAAATACCTTATCTAAGTGCTAACAAGGTACCTAAAGAGCCTATAACAAAAACTGAAATTAATCAGAAGTTAGAGAGGAAGGATACAAGGTCAGTGATTTGTTATCCTGTAGATTAAAATATTTTCCAAGAAAAAATTATTCATTAACATATATATGATTTATTGGTTTGAAATGATTTCTTACAGAAAGACATTTATGAATGTGCCGTTTATACAAAAAAAAAGGCAAAATCTGCATATCTGCATAAGGTGCAGCTGAGCAAGGAGCTCTTAGTGAAGAAGTTAATAAAGAAGAATGATTTTTTTACATTAGAGATATTTTAGACAACCCACTGCTGTTTTAAGGCATTATGTCTCTGATGTCTAACCAAGGTGAGGGTCAGAGTTGAACCAGGAAAACATGCATATGAAAATAGCATTGAAAAACAAAGAACAACCCATGAATTTTACTCTGGCCTCCTCAATAGCTAGTGTGCATGAAGGTCACTTCTGAATAAAGCAAGTGAATCAGAATTCAGAAATAATATACAGCGAAAGTAGATTTAAGAATATTTCAGCTTAAGAGGAAAACTGTAATTTTTTTAAGGATGTAGAATTGAAGCAAAATGAGCACCTTCCATTACACGAAGTAACTTTTCCCTCTTTAATGTTTATACTCTCTTCTTCTCTTTCCCTAATACTACTCTATTCACATAACTAACATCATTGGTTCCTTAAAAAGTGAATGTTTGCCATCTCTAAATGAAAGGCCTGGGAAGCAGAGCTGATAAAAACAGCAACCTACTGAATGACAGGAAAACCTCCAACTGGTAACATCTGCTAGATGGCAGGAAGACCCCCCAAACAGCAACACCTAATGAATGGCAGAAAAACGCCCAACCGGTAACATCTGCTAAATGTCGGGAAGACCCCCCCCCCCCCCAATGAGTAACATCTCGTGAATGGATGATAGGAAACATGTGTTAACCTCCATTCCCCTTCCCCCCACCCCACTCCAGTTCCTGGAACTCAAACTGTATATAAGCTGGCTAGGCCCCTCATTCAAATGTTCCATTTGCCTTGTAGGCTGTGGGACCCAAGCTCAAGCTTGCAATAAAGCAGAATACCTCTTGCTCTTACATTATCTGGTTTACCTCCTGATTTGGGAAATCAGAACTGGGCTGAACATTTGGGGGCTTATCCCAGGATTTCCTGACTGGACCAAACAAAGATAGAAGTACTGATTTGGGCGAAAGGGTCAGAGAACTGTGTGTGATGTGTGATTGATGTGTGATGTGTGGCTGATGGGGAACTGATCATGGGATTAGGGCATACGACTAAGTAGCCCAGTTAACCCCACCAACTTCGGGACTTATACGAAGAAGGGGGCCTATTGTCAAGTCTAATCCCAATAAGTGATTCAGTTCTGCCTATTTCTGAGTGTGGACTAGCCTGATACGCTTTTCTCAGACTTCGAGAGAAGCTGAGCCAGAAAGCTGGGAAATGAGAGAAAGCAAAAGTGGATTGATTCTTTCAACCATCGGAACAGAAAAGACTCACTTTGAGGGGTTGGAGGCCCTTTGCCCAGAGTCCTGGGGACCTGGGACAGAGATTAGTTCTCTGCAACAGAGGTTAGAGTCTTCTGAAGACTTGGGGCCTGAAAGGTGGCACTGGCGGACGCGCCAAGGGATTTCCAAGAGCGGAAATCAAGGTATTCATTCTTTGGGAACCTAGGGGGAGGGTGTATTATATTGCTTTTGAAAAATGTTGTAGAGTAGTTTTAGTACCTTCGTGTTGTTACTGCCCAGTACTGTTCGTATCGTTGTTTGTGCCTTTGTCTTATCAATGGTATTGTTATTTTTATTGGGGCCCCTGATTTCTTGGCCTTTTGGCTCAGAGAATATGGGACAAACAGAGTCTACTCCACTGGCCTTTATTTTCTCCCACTTCCAAGTTTTTCAGACCCGTGCTCACAATCTCTCTTTGCAAGTCAAAAGAGAGAAGTTAGTGACCTTCTATGACTCTGAGTGGCCCACTTTCAACCTTGGTTGGCCTAAGGGCAGCACCCTCCTCCGAGACATCATTGCCAAAGTCCAGGTCCAAATCCTTGATCCTAGTTTGGAGGGCCACCCTGAACAGATCCCCTACATTCTTATTTGGCAGGACTTGGTCTTGGATCCCCTTTTTGGTTACAGTCCTATGTTTTCTCAGAACCAAAGAAACCTGTCCATGCCCTAGCTCTCAAAGATAAAATGGAGGGGACGGGGAAACCCCAGAGTCCCTCGGCCCCACTGGGGAAACCCCAACATCCCTCAACCTCACTGGTCCTGCCTGGTTCTGATAGTGGCCCTCCCAATTTGCCCGTATCACCACCCCCATATGCTTCCTTGTACCTTCCCTTAGACCCAGATGGGAGACAGGTAGAGGCCACTGAATCCACCCCACCACTGGCTCACTGCACTCATGGTTGGGGCCGGATCCCCTCACCTGAAGGCAAACCCCCATCTTCCACCATGGCCCTTCCTGTCTATACTGTGGGCCCTCTTGCCCCAGAGGACCTTGGGTCCACCAATATTGGCCTTTCTCCTCCAGTGACCTCTATAATTGGAAGACCCAGAATCCCTCTTTCTCTAACCAACCTCAGAAACTTATTGACCTCATAGAATCCATCCTTTTCACCCACAGTCCCACCTGGGACTATTGTTAGCAGTTATTACAGGTTCTTTTTATGATTGAGGAGAGGGAGTGAATCCTCCTAGAAGCCAGAAAGAATGTCCCTGGTATGGATGGGTGTCCCACTGCTCAGCCCAATTTCATTGAAGATGTTTTCCTGCTGTCACGTCCTGATTGGGACTTTGACCAACCCGAAGGTAGGGAGTCTCCATGTCTATCGCCAGACTCTAATGGCCAGACTCTGAGCTGTGGCCCGAAAGTCCACCAATTTGCCCAAGGTAAATCTAGTCAGACAGGGACCCAATGAAAGCCCAGCAGCATTCCTTGAGCTTCTCCAAGAAGCTTTTTGATTATATACCCCTATGGACCTCAGGCCAACATCAGTAAGGTAGCCCTGCTGTTGGCATTCGTCAACCAAGCAGCCCCTGATATCAGGAAAAAACTCCAAAAGGTGGACAACTTTGTCAACCAATCCATTAGTGAACTCCTGAAAGTGGCCCCCTGAAGAAAAAGCTGAGAGGTTGCGTAAGGAAGATCAGGAGAGACTTGAGAGGTTGCGCCTTGAGGACCATCGGCAGGATAGAAAATGACAGAGGGAAATGGCTAGGATACTAGCAGCCAGTATTGTAGCCCCTCTAACCACTAGACCCACCCCGAGGCCAATCCCCTCCATTGACAACAGAGGATGTCAATGGCCAGCCCTTACAGGTAGACAGGCCTCCACACAATGTTTTTATTGCAAAGAAGAGGGTTATTGGAAGCACAACTGCCCCTAACTGCATCCCCTGAGATGTCAGTTGGGGGATAGTAACCGGCCCCCTAGGAACCACCCTGTGAAGATGTTGTTAGTCACTGGCAATAGTAACTGATGGTGACGGGACTTGCGCCTCCTCCCCAAGTCCTGGGTAAAGGCAAAAATAGAGAGGAAATCCATGAACTTTCTGGTGGTGTCCTGAAAATGCCTGTGGGAAAGATATGCAAAAAGACAAGCTGGGTGCAAGGGGTGACAGGCACTCACCAATATAACTGGACCACCTCTCAAACAGTGAATTTAGGCACCCATCAAATCATACACTCCTTCTTGGTTATCCCCAAGAGTCCAGCTCCCCTTCTTGGCTGGGACCTACTTCATAAAGTAGGGGCCCACATTCACTTCCAGGACAAGGGGATATGTGTAACAGACAAATAAAGCCCCCCCCCCACAAGTCCTTACACTGTCTCTTCAGGATGAGAATCGCCTCCATACCCCTCCCCTTCTGGCAAGTATACCTGATCATGTGCACCCCTGGATGGGCAGGGTCCCTGGAGTCTGGGCTGAAACTGTGGGGGTGGGATTAGCTGTCCGCCAGCCTCCTGTCATTGTAACCCTCAAGCCTGGCATCACCCCAGTCCACATCAAGCAATACCCAATGTCTCTGGAGGCCCAAAGGGACATAACTCCCCACATTAACAGATTAAAAACAGCAGGGATCCTAATCCCTTGCCACTCTCCATGGAATACCCCACTCCTGTTGGTTCGGAAACCTGGGGGTAAGGACTGTAGGCCTGTCCAGGATTTAAGAGAGGTCAACACCCCGGTGGAGGACATACACCCTATAATCCCCAACCCATATACTCTCTTAAGCGCCTTAACACCGGATCTTGACTAGTACACTACTCTAGACTTAAAAGATGCTTTCTTCATGCTTCCTCTTGCACCATTAAGCCAGCCCCTATTTGCTTTTGAATGGTATGAGGAGGACACCCAGGCTACTGGTCAGATCCCGTGGACAAGGTTGCCACAAGATTTCACAGGGGCAGCAGTTATTGATGCCTCCAGATCCTTGGTCTGGGCTGCCTCATTCCCAAAAGGCACATCAGCTCAGAAGCCTTGAGGAAGGCTGAAGGTAAGCACCTAACTCATGAAAGCAGCTAAGCCGGGCAATCATCATGGACATAGGGTTAGGAGTCAGCAGCCCTGCCAAAATTGGGAATTAGACTTTACTGAAATCAAGCCAGGTAAATTTGGCTTCAAATACCTCCTCGTCCTAGTGGACACCTTCTCAGGCTGGCCAGAAGCATTTCCTACCAAATCTGAAATGGCTCTAGTAGTAGCCAAGAAATGTCTTGAGGGAATTATCCCTAGGTTTGGATTTCCTGAGATATTGGGGTCCAACAAAGGACCAGCTTTTGCAAGCAAAGTGTCCAAAGGGGTTGCTGTGGCTTTGGGGATCAATTGGAAGTACACTGTGAGTATAACCCCCAAAGTTCTGGACAGGTAGAAAGGATGAACAGAACAATTAAGGAGACTTTATCTAAATTGGTCCAAGAGACTGGTATAGACTGAGTGACCCTCCTTCCCTTGGCTTTGTTCCATGCCCGAAATACCCTTGGCCCACATTCTCTTACCCCTTATGAAATCCTATATGGCTCCCTTCCTCATATCCTTCTACCTATTCCTCAAACCATTGAGGGCACTAATACTCCAGCTGAATTGAGGCCCAAGTTATTGGGGTTAGCCAATGCCCAACAAGACCTGTGGCCTTGAGTCAAGGAGGCTTTCCAACTAGAGCCTCACTCCCTGCATAAGTACAAGTCGGGAGATTGGGTTTCGGTAGAGACATCAGCAAGGTCCCCTACAGCCCTGAAGGAAAGGTCCTCATATTGTTTTGTTCATTACCCCTTCTGCCCTTAAGGTCGATGGCATTGGACCTTGGGTCCACCACTCCCACGTCTGAAAAGCAGAACCTCGGACCAGTGGCGAGTCATGCATCATTCCACAAACCCCATAAAGCTTCATTTGACCTGGCATCATGAACCTACTTCTGTTCCTGCTACCTCTCCTCTGGCTGATGATACCAAGCAACTGTTATCAGCCACATGATAGCTCCTTCTCCAATCCACATCCACCCTGGCAGTGGACTCTCAGCAGTTGGGAAACTTCCACTACTCTCTGGACTGTTATCTCCTCTGGAGCTCCATCTTTTAAGGTCTCCCCCTGAGACCTCCTCCCAATCTCAGGGACTTGTCCTGAGAACACCCCCAGGAAACCCATGCTGGCTCCCCACTTATGATCAGTTTTATGCATTTCCTTCTTCTAAACCAGGGAAATCATACTGCAATAGCCCAGGCCATTACTACTGTGCTCACTGTGACTGTGTGACCCTCGCTAATGGTCCCTTAACAGACCAGATCCCTTCCTCTCCCTCTCACATGGCCCCCCTGGTTGCAAAACATGACAGGGGATGAGGGATGCCTTAGTAGAAGGGAACCAGAGGCCATGGACCCTCTGCTCTTATCTCAACCTTATGGACCAAGCCTCACAGGATATGAGTTGGATCTTGGGTCACAGATGGTGTGTGGGGGAAGTTAAGAGAGGAGGGTAGGATAGGTAGGATGGGTGGGAGAAAGGAGAGAAGAAAGTAGAGGAAGATAAAGGAAGGTAGCAGTCCTCAGCCCCAATGGGGGGAAATTGATTAGCACCCTAAAATGAATGATCAGAGAGCAACTTTACAGTTTGAATAGCTAGGTTTTATTTTAATTAGAAAGGAAAAGGTGTAGGGAAAACTAGGAGGTAGGAAGAAAGGGGAAAAGGCACCAAGAGAGAGATCAGCGTCTCAGGGTAGAGAGAGCTGCTTCCAGGGTCAAGAGAGAGCAGACCCTCCTGAGTAGAGTGAGAGCAGAGCTCAGGGTCGAGAGAGCTAGCAGGTCGAGGGAGCCCAGCCAGCCTCCAAGGTCGAGAGAGAAAAGGTGCCAAACTTTCCCTTTTATACTTTCCCTGACACCACCCCCCCCAAAGGAAGTGGGAGGTGTCAGGGGAAGTTGTAGCAGAGAGAGTCCTGGGAGATGTAGTCTTCCAGTGCTTACAATAATTTCAACCCCACAGGATATGGGTTGGATCTTGGGTTGTACATGGGGAATAAGGGCATATATAAAATGGAGCTGATCCAGGGGGGCTTTTCCTTATAAAGAAGGAGGCTGATCTCCCCTCTGCTCTCATAGGCCATCATACCCACCCCCTACCCCAATCAAGATCCAGACACCATCATACCCATCCCCCAACCTAACCAGGACCTTAGCTCCTCTGCTCTACTCCCAATCCAAGACCCCTACCCTCTATGACCCATGTTACAAGCTTCCTACCTCTCACTGAACCGATCCTTTCCCAACCTTACTGAAAGCTGCTGGCTCTGTCTAGATGCCAGACCCCCATACTATGATGCTCCAACACTGAATACTTCCTACAATACCTCCAACGAGGTGAACCCCCCCACCAAGTGTGACTGGAATGACAGGAAGACAGGCCTCACTTTGCAATCTGTCTTGGTGTCTGGCCACTGTATAGGGAACATCTCTAAACCCCTAGCCCAGCTATGTGATAGAATCTCCTCAAGTACAGACAATTTCTATATTCCCCTAAGGAAGCAAGATGGCTATGCTCCTCCACTGGGCTAATACCCTGTGTAGCCCAGACCACCCTGTCCTCCATGAATGAAATGTGTCTCCTTGTCACAGTCCTATCCCGCATCCTCTTCCACCCCGGGGAGTACCTTTACTGCTATTGGGAAACTCGGTCCCCAGCATCCATCAGGATAAAGCGGGAACTGTTGAATCCAGAGAGTTCCTTTAGACTTTAGCTTAAACCGGGAGACATGGTCTATATAAGGAACTTAACAAGAAAATCTGTTCTAGACCCTAAATGGGTCAGGCCTTTCCAGGTGCTATTGACTAGCCCAACTTGTGTGAAAGTTGAGAATAGGGACCCTTGGTTCCACATCACTCATGTGAAGCCTGTTAAAAAACATGCTGTACATGAAGAACATCATGAAGAACTTCCTGACATAGAGCAAAGTGAAACAAATGCACTGCCAGATCCACAGCAAACAGACAGTTATGATGAAAATGAATGAACTGCTTGAAATTTTAAAAAGGAAAAAACAAGGAAAAAAACTGCAAAATTTTTTGCAACACAAAACAATACAAAGTTAACACAATTACATCACAACAACTAATGTTCCTGATTAAGAAGGTGACAAGTCAACCATCAGACAAGATGATAGATAGCAGACAAGTATGCTTTCAGTACAGAGGAAGAAATGAAGAACACAGAAGCTAGAAGCTGCAGAACTTCACAGCAGAGGCGGCACGAAGGAATGGACAATCGCGAGAGTGTTGTAATCTTTATTAAGTACTGTGCAGGAAGAGGTCTGGAAGGAAGAAATCCGTGGAGCAGCAATATCATGTATAAACACACATTGCACATATGAAACGTCACACGGTAGTTGAATACCACACCACATATGGCTACACAAGGAGAATTATGATTCTCCAGTGGGCCAGAAGATCCTTGCAGTAAGGGCAAGTATGTGCATACATTAGCACTCATTAGTTCATTGGACATAACACAAACTGATTGTTCAACTTTTTGATATAGACCTCATGTAGATAAATGAGAGTCTCTTCTGTATTATATGTATTATATGTGAATAGCTGCATATACTGGAAGGGTATCCTAGGATCTCTAACATATCAAAAGATCCATTGTTTTTTTATTTGGTAGACATCAAGGTAACTTCCATCTGTAAATAGGCATTGTGGATAGCCTGTATTATAATTACTAATCCATAGAGTAGAGTTACTAACATCTTAGGGAAAGATAGCTTTAGGGATCTTTGAAATATAGAGTTAGTTAGGGAGAGTTACTATAGTCTATAAGAATAAGTAATGTATATAGTGTACATATACTTATGACTAACAAAATAAAATTAATATACTAATGACTTAGAATTTAGGATTATTAACACCACTAACTTAACTTAAGTAAGGTACTAACATGGAAACTTAGTTCTCTGACATTTTGCATATAGTTTTACCATGTTTCTTTTGTTATGAGTTAGGAGCAAGTTTTAGAAGATCTGTAGGTTGTTACATTTTTGCTTTGAATGTGTTTCAAAGATGTTTGCATTGCATGCTTTAGGAATAGTGCTTGCAACTTATAATTGTTGCAGATTGGATTTTCTGTTTGTGATAATTTGTTACATTTGTTATGATGTATGTATTTTATTCCAAAACCTGTTTTTTCCCTTGTTTATACTTTCCTTTTTCCCTCCTTAGATAGGGGTAGATAGTATAATAAGCCATAACAAAGCAAGACTGTTAAGGGGTAAGGAATAAGACATTTAGGAAGTAATGTAAGTTTAGTGCAGACTGGGTAATCTAGGCTACAATATCTTAAGCCTGCAGAATTTCCAGTGGAAATTCTTACTAGAAAAGGGGGAATTTACTGTTGTGTAGAGATGGATGCATGGAATCCATGCAAAGATACAGGGACAGCCTCACCCAGAATTCCAGGGGACCCCCCTGGAGAACTTTGGTTGAGGGGGCAGTTGAGAGGAGTTGGCAGTTACTTTGTGGAGGTTGAAGTGAGCTGACACTCTGCTTACTACTCCAGACTTGGGGGTTCACCTGAGTGGCCATTGTGGCATAAGCTAGTGTGGTTTCTACACAAGGGTTAGCCTGTTTGATAGGGTTGATCTTTATCAACTTCAATACAACAAATATTTAGTGATTAGTGAGTAAAAATATTCATTAATAGCAAGAGAGCCAGTTTTAGTTAAGTGCCTTCACCCCTCCTGTGGGGGGAAGGGCAGCTTCAACCTAACAGCTCAGGGTCATCTTTTCCTTATCCAAAACCCTTCATTAACTCCTTTAGTTTTCCTTTTTACTTCTTAATATAAGCTATACCTTCAAATCTGTGCCTGGAAATTATTTGGAGGAATACTCACAACTCAGTCTGGACATCTAGTTTGAATCCTGTCTGCTGCCAGTTTCAAGAAGATCATTTATTTTGTCCTCATCAGTTAGATAGCTAGCTTCTACTTATTCCTCTATCAGACCTGTGAGGAATATAAATTAAAGAAAGGGAACATCATTGGGGTTCAGCCATAACAGAAACTTACCAGAAGAATCTTAGCCAGTCTCCATCTTCCAACTGAAAAACAGCAACTGTTTAGGGGGGAGGGGTTTGAGATCCAGGAGTGTCTAACCCCCTCCTTTCTCACTGAAGCTTGTCAATCAGTGTTTGTGACTTGAAGGTCTATTGGCCGAGACACATTTATCTGCTTTTCCAAATTATCTGTTATTATCATCATAACAGAACCTATCATCACTCTCACAACCATCTTTGGTCTAGAAGGTGTAGGAATGGGTATAGCCTCCCTGACACTTCATCATCAAAGCCTTTCAGCTCTCAGGGCTGCAGTGAATGAGGATTTAGCCAGAATAGAGACCTCCATCATTCACCTTGAAAAATCCCTTACCTCCCTGTCTGAAGTAGCTCTCCAGAATCAAAGGGGCCTGGATCTCCTTTTTCTCCAACAAGGAGGCCTCTGTGTAGCACTTGGAGAGGAATGTTTCTTCAATTCTGAGCATGAGACAGGGGTCATGCGGAAATCTACGACCAAACTCAGAGAAAGCCGTGGCAATCAACAACGAGAGCAAGAATCCCAGGAGGGGTGATTTGAGCACATCTTCTACCAATCTCCTTGGCTCACAACCCTCATCTCCACCCTATTAGGCCCCCTTCTCATTCTTCTCCTTCTTCTAACCTTTGGCCCTTGTATTTTCAACCATTTAGTGACTTTTGTGAAAGAATGTATTAGTACTGCTACAACTTATGGTCCTGAAACAGCAATAAGAATCCCTTTCCAGCCCACCAGAAGCCCTTTATGATGACACTAACACCTCTGTTTGAGGATGATTCCTCAAAGGTTTATTAAAAGAAGTGGGGAATGATAGGCCTGAAAAGCAGAGCTGATAAAAAAACAGCAACTTACTGAATGGCAGGAAAACCCCCAACTGGTAACATCTATTAAATGATGTGGAAGACCCCCCGACCAGTAACATCTGGTGAATGGATGATAGAAAACTTGTGTTAACATCCATCTCCCTTCCCCTCCCCCTAGTTCCTGGAACTCAAATTGTATATAAGGTGGCTAGGTCCCTCATTCAAGCATTCCATTTTGCCTTTGGAGGCTGTGGAACCCAAGCTCAAGCTTGCACTAAAGCAGAGTACCTCTTGCTCCTGATTTGGGAAATCAGAACGAGGCTGAACATAAAGGTACTTTTTAGTTCCTAGATCAAAGCAGCAATGCTTCTGGCTCACTAATTTTACTCTCTATCCCTGACATCTAGCTCTCCCTATTATTTTTCCAAGGGAGATAGCATAAGACTTATGAGGAGAGGAGAGAACACTGTATTTGACATCAGAAAAGAAACATTCAGGTCATAATTAGTGAAAACAATGAATACAAAGAAGCGACTGCTATATGTTTTAAAAATTGCACTATGTGAAGTCATAATTAAGTAAAATATGGTAACTGAGTCCATCCCAGTGAAAACGGCAACTTACAAGCTGTCCTAAAACTTGGGGTTGATTAGATTTTACTAAGCTACAAGTTTGGGGCTTCTAAATTCCATGTCAATATACTATACACACTGAGACCTCACTATATATTCAAGTCTCCATCATGGTTGCAATAATTACTAGCTATGTGTCGACTATGTGCAATTCACTTCACTATTTGAAGTCTCAATGTTATTAACTGTAAAATTAAAATAACAACATTAAATTGCCTTTCTTATAGGGTCATTGGGAGGATTGAATGAATTAATGAATGCAGCATGATTCTTAAAACTTAAAGAGTTATGTAAATATCAGATCCCCATGATGGAAGTGGCTCACTTCAGAAATAATGTTAGTGAGATTACTTATAGAAAAATGAGGTTACTGACTTTCTATTAATAGGATATGATGATAGATGCTAGACATAGGGAGTATCAACTAACCTTAAAAAAGGAAATTAGTTATAATTAGTTATAATATAAATGATGATAAATGCATTCTGGAGAAAAAACTGTTTAGAAGATCTCAAAAACTATAGGCTAAGTTTAGCTTTAATGACTGACATTCATATGACATTTTAAGGTTTTGTAAAGTGCTTTAAGGGGTCAGCTAGAGAGTTTAGTGGATAGAATGATGAGCTTAAATCCGGCCTCAGACACTTATTCTTTCTATGAATCTGCTCAAATCATTTAACCGCTGTTTGTCTTAATCCACTGGAGAAGGAAACAGCCAACCATTGAAGAAACTTTGCCAAGAAAACCCTATAGACATTATAATTAACAGGGTAACAAAGAATCAGACAAAACTAAACAACTAAATGAGAATCCTTTAAATACATTTATATTTTTTATGCAATAGAACATTCTACCTCAAAGTATTATTTATGTATATTTCTTTTCTTCCTCTTCTTAGTTGATTTTTAACTCCTTGATCAGAGTTGTGTTTTGTTAGCATTTATATCCTCTATGGATCTAGCATTATTCCTTTTAGTTATATTCCCTGTAGGTGATCTTCTTAGTTTTTATAAGGTTCAGTTATAATCTCTAAGCAGATGATTTCCATATATATATATATATATACATGTTAATAAATGTGCATATATATAAATATAAGCATTATATATGCATATGTTTGTGTATGTGTGTGTGTGTATAATCAACAGCATCTATACATAGACACTAATCTTTCATCACCAATTAGTTGCTCCTAGGCATTTCAAACTGAGTATATCAAAGATAACTTATCTTTCTCCCAAACTATCCTCCAAACTTACCTTTATCTTTTATTTTTGCCATAAAATTCTATAAACCCTTTGACCCAGCAGTACCAGTACTAGGTCTATATCCCAAAGATATTAAACATAGGGGAAAAACCATAACTGTACGAAGATATTTATAACAGCTCTTTTTTTAGTGGCAAAAACTGGAAACTGAAGGGATGTCCATCAATTCAGAAATGGCTGAACAAGTTGTGGTATATGCTTATAACAGATTACTATTGTGCCATAGGAAATGACAAACAATATAAGCACATAGAAACCTGGAAAGACTTATATGAAGTAATGCAAAATGAAGTGAACAGAACAAGAACATCATACACAATAAGAACAATTATGTATGATGATTTATGGGGAAAGATTCAACTATTATCAACATGGCAAATATCCAAGACAACTCCAAGACTAATGACAAAAAAAGAATTTCCACCAACACAGAAGAAACAGACAGAGTCTGAATACAAATGGAAACATACCATTCTTTATTTTATTTCCTCCATGAATTTTTCCCTAATCTAAGCAGTATGTGTCTTCTTTCACAACACAATGAACATATTTATTACATGGTAATATGTCTACAAACTATATCATATTGTTTGCCTTCTTGGCAAGCGGAGAGGAGTGGGAGAGAGTAAAACATGAATTGAAAAATATCACAAAGTGAATATTAAGAAATCGTATCATCATGTAATCTGGAAAAATATTATAATGAAAATGTATGATGCTTGAAAAAATAAAATATGGAAATGAACAGATAAGGTTTTTATCATAATTTTTAACAAAATTATATCTACTTGTTGACATGGAATATAGAAGCCCCAAATTGTAATTTGATCTTATGAACCCAAAGTTTTAGGACTAGCTTGTAAATTGGAGACCCCAAAGCTTATGCTTGTTCCCTGTTCCTCTGAGAATACACTCTGAAGGGAATCTCAGGCTTCAGACTGAATAATGGACTCTAAGGTAAATGGCAATCCCAGTTATGTGGAGCTAGGCATATGCTAAGTACCCTTTTTGTCTTAGGGTCAGTGATGGGCAACCTTTTGAGCTTAGTGTGTCAAAATTCACCAAAAAACAAAGCATAACTCAAGTGGTGTGTCACTTCAAGAAAAAAACCATAATTTTGCTATATTTATAGTTTAAATAACAAAAATGTATAATTATAATGTATAACAGTATTTAATAAACCAAAAACTAATTATTTAACTTACCTGCTTCCTGGCTTCTTTGTTCATCTCTCAGTCGGTTTCTTTTGTTGGTCTTGATATTATTGAACTTGTGTGGGGTGCTGTGAACTAAGATAAGTGAGGGGGAGAGGGAGTTCTTTAACTAACCTGCCTATTAGTGACTTTTTAGTTGCTGAATTTCATGGCTAATGAAAATTCATTTAGCTGCTAAATCTTCAATTGAAGGTTGGTATTTTGTACACTTCAAGCCTAAGCAAGCGCTACTAACTTCATCTGCCAATCTGTTTCTTTTGTTGGTTTTGATATCATTTAATGCTGAGAATAAAGTTTCACAAAAGTATGTAGAGGGAAAAATTGTGAGTAAAGCCATTGCTATATTTTTCAGGGTATAAAGACTGAATCTTCCTGAACTTCTCTTAAGGAACTTCCCTTTCAAAGAGACTCTGTGACTGAAGTTTTCCCTTCATTTGCCTAGAGGTCGTTGATCCTCTGGGCCTCTGGCCCTCTGAGTTTCCAGTCTTGGGATCAAGGCCAGATTTCCCTCAGCTGAGGGTTAATTAGATCTACCTGGATTAAACTAGGGGCTTGAAGCAGATCACCTACTGTGTTATATTACTTACCCTCTCTCTTATTTCCTTATTTCTTCTTCCTCTTCTCATTTGTAAATAAATTTTCCATAAAAAGCATTTTAGCTTGAGATTATTCTTTAATTGGGGACTGATAATTGTTCAATCACCTGGCAACCAATCTTTTAATATTTACCCAACCAAAACCCCTTTTTACCCATTACACCCAACATGTTTCGTGCCCCATCTGTTGTCACTGACACAACCTTAGAGATATCAATGCTCAGGTCATCGAATGTTTGTATAACAACCTTATATATTTCACTTCCTGATATACTTGCTGGCACTGATACTAACTTTATCGCCTCTTCTCTCATTATGAGACCATCAGAATATCAACCAATAATGACAAACTGAGCATGTGATGTGACATCAGTAGTTTCATCAAGAAAGATTAAAAAATATTAAAATTACTTATGACTCTCTTTAATTGATGTTGTATGTTTGTGTTCACTCTCATTAATTGATCTTTTATGATATTTCTGAGTGGTAACTCAGATATTTATTCTGCATCTTTATTCTGCATATTGTGAAATAGAACTGATGCACATATTAGGAGATTTTCTTTAATAAATTCTCCCACACTGAGTACTTTTCCATGCTGAACTATGGAGTGAACAATGCTTAAACTTGTAGATGTTAAATTTGTAGAGCCTTTTACAAATTTAAGGATGGAATTAGATTGGCTCTTATAAAAGTATAGCTGCCTTGAAATGTATTCCTTCCTTTCATCCTCACTTTTTTTCAAGAGCTGGGAATGATTAGTTTTAAAATGTCTATTTATATTCCATGTTCTGCTTACCACTGTTTCAGTACACAGAACACAAAATGATCTGCCATTTTTTTCTATAATGCCATAAATCTCAATCCATTTCTCTTAAAAGGGTTGGCTACTGCTACTACCACTTCCTTTACTTAATCTTGCTTTTTTATTTTTTGGGTTCTCCATCAGGGAGGCAGTGACAGAAGATAGAATTATAGATAGCCTATTAGCCCTGCAGACAATTAGGGGATAACTAGACTAGTGACCACAAGACAGTACATGTAACTGTCTTTTAGGAAAGGGCAGGGTTAATAAGCAGAAATAGGAGTTAATAAGCATGTACAACAGTAATAGTGGTGAAATGGAGTCTGCACTATGCTGCAAGATGGCGTTCCTTTTGTAAATTAAAATGACTGTTGCTATATCTAATGGTAGGAAATAGCACCCATAGCACAGGCCTCTCCCAGCCTCCCCCTCACTTATCTCAGTAGTGATGGTCAATTAGAAATCCACAACACCCCAGAATAGTAGAATGGATGATGGTTGCTGTGGTTATGTGATTGCTGGCAATGGCTATCACAGGGTCCCCAGAGATGTGTCCCCAGAGGAATTCCGCTGATCCCTGCTCCACCAGGTGGAAGTGAGGTCAAAGGATCCCTAATGGCCCAGAAGTCCCAGAACAAGTTCTCTTGTTTTGGCCTCCAACACAGAGTGTCTATAGCAACTTTTTCATCTTTGGCATGTGGCCTCATACTTCTCTATATGCAGCCACATGCAGCCATGTGTCATCAAAATGGCTACATGTGTTCATGCTGACATGTGTGTCATAGGTTCACCATCAGGGTCTTAGGTAGTCTTCCTTCTTATATCAGAGACCATTTCCTAGGAAAGATCCACACCTGGGCAGGGACCATCCTTTTAGTATCCATTGTAAGTAGCCCATTCCCTTATACCCTAGCCTTTGGCTATGATTCTTTTCCCAAGCTTGATTGTATCTTGTCAGTTTAGTTTGAACACTCCCATTCTTTTGTAGCTAAGGTAATATCAATCATCTTTCCCTGCCTCTGGATCTCTACAAATGGTATATAGGTTCCCCAAATTCTTTTGTTCCTTGGAATTGTTCAATGTAGCTCAATTGGCTTTCCCAGGGTTCAGTGTCCAGAGCATCCAGAGTTCAATCCTCAGACTCTGTGTGGGTGTTAGGGCAACTTTCTGTGGAGGCCTACTATATTACCCATTTCCTTGATTAAAAAGTGGTTTTTCTGACTATTTAATAGTTCTGTGTTTTTTCCCAGTCAACAAATGGAGGTCTCCAGGGAGATTCCAAAGTTCCAGTTGCCTGAGCCACCGTGTTAACAAGGACCCTAAAACGTGAGGTATCCATACAAATCGTTTGGGGTTGAATCAGGAGTCCACTTAGCAGAGGGGCCAGGTAAGTGGCTCTCGGAAAAAGGACTCAGTCTCGTGTATTTGGGAGTGATCCACTCTTTAATCAGGAGGCAAATGGACAGTTTCATAAACATTCCAGCATGCCCCCCAATGGGACTGCTGCTGAGTCCATAAAATATGAACATGCGAGTCTTCGAAAAAGTGTCAAACATCAACCAAATCTGCTCCCAAGATAAGTTGGCCAAAACGGAGCCTGGTTCAACCTGACCTCAGGATCCACACTTGGCTGAGTTTTTTTGTGTATGTGGGTGTTGGTGCCTGTGTATGTGAGTGAAGCAGTATCTCTACTAGAAGTAAGAGCAAGGATAGTATCATTCAGATGTGTGAATGGTTGGCTGAAAACTGTGAATGGGAAGCTGAGCTGGAGTGTGACAGCCTAAGTGTTCAATTAAAGTTCTGGGTAACTGCTTTAAATCAACTAAAATAGAGAAAGTTTCTTCACGAATTGAAATGCCATGACTTAAGGTTTGAATGGTTGCAAATTTTTGTGAAAGAGTTTCTCATATAAGCTTAAGAACTTAAGTTCTGGTTTTCTGTGGGGATACATGTGTATATATGGGGTTTCTGTACTTATATGTCTATAAAGTTGTTATATTCCTCCCAAAAGCTAAAGAGGCATGTTATGATGATGATAATAACAGATAATTTGGAGAAGCAGATAAATGTGTCAGGGCCAGTAAACCTTCAAGTCACAGACACTGATTGACAGGCTTCAATGAGAAAGGAGGGGGTTAGACACTCCTAGATCTCAAACCCCTCCCCCCTAAGCAGTTGATGCTTCAGTTGGAAAATGGAGACTGACTAAGATTCTTCTGGTAAGTTTCTGTTATAGCTGAACCCCAATGATGTTCCCTTTCTTTAATTTATATTCCTCACAGGTCTGATAGAGGAATAAGTAGAAGCTAGCTATCTAACTGTTGAGGACTGAGATAAATGATCTTCTTAAAACTGGCAGCTGACAGGATTCAAACTAGATGACCATACTTGAATTGTGAGTATTCCCCCAAATAATTTCCAGGCATAGATTTTGAAGATAAAGCTTATATTAAGAAGTAAAAAGGAAAACTAGAGGAGTTAATGAGGATAAAGAAAGGTGACCCTGATCTATTAGGTTGAAGCTGCCCTTCCCCCCCACAGGAGGGGCGGAAGGCACCTAACTGAACTGGCTCTCTTATTAGATAATTTATATATCTAATTCACTAAATCACTAAATAATTATTATATTGATATCAATAAAGATTAATTCTAACAAACAGGCTAACCCCTGAGTAGAAACCACACTGGCTTATGCCACAATGGCCACTCAGGTGAACCCCCAAGTCTGGGGCAGTAAGCAGTCTGTCTGCTCACCTCAACCCCCACAAAGCAACTGTCAACTCTTCTCAACTGCCCCCTCACCCAAAGTTCTCCAGGGGGGTCCCCTGGAATTCTAGGTGAGGCTGTCTCTGTATCTTTGCAGGGATTCCATGCATCCATCTCTACATAACAGGCAGGAGTTGGTGATCTGAATATGTGAATATCCAGCAGGAGGCAAAAGAAGGTCCAGAAATCATAACTTTAAACTTCTAATCTTTTCTTCCCAGTTTTGGAATAATTAATGTGTGAAATATTGCATATCAAGTTCAGTTAATGTTTTAATAATGTTGGTAATGAGATGCATTTTATTCTAAGTATTAACTTTGTTATTTGAGTGCTGTAATTTCCCATTTTTGCCAAGCTGTTATTTGTTTCCAAAGAGCAAGGTTTTTCTGACTAAAGTGTGTGTGTTCTGAAGTAAAGAAAGTTCATTTTTGGTCATTGCAGTGTTGAAAAAAGACAAGACATTGTTGGGAAAATGCTTTGCTTTAAATGGTAAGGAAACCCTGAACTTTCTTTCAAACTGACCAACTTTAATCTCAAAAGTTATCCTTAGGTCAAAAGGCATTTGAGGCAAAGCTGAGAGAAATGTAATTTGGGGCCAAAGGTAAATTAGAGTAAAAAGATAAAGAGAAGGAAATTGGATAGGTATTCTGATTTAAAGGTAATTTTAAAGCTTTTCCTTAATAATGCTAAGTTTTGTGTTTGGAGAGAAAATTTTACGGGTTTTGCTTCTGAAGAAGTAAAAGGGCCATGAACTATATCCTAATTTTTGGAGTTTTTAAGGTAAATTTCCAGAGTGCAACCATTACAATAGATAAGCTTTTGTTTTAAAAGACAAGGGTCCTTATTCCTATAGTGAGTTAGCTTTAAGTTTTCCTTTTTAAGTGGAGAGATCTAATCTGATTTGGCACTTATTGATTTTGTAAGCATTATTTTTCTTTTTCTTTTTTCTTTTTTAAAACCCTTACCTTTTGTAAGAGAATGGGTGAAGTGATTAGAACTTATTAAGGTTAAGTTTGCTGGACTGCTTGTTAAAAGGAATTTATTTAGAAACTCTAGAGCACTGACTATTATCTCAAGATGGTTCTTAGGAGCCAAAAGCCTTTCCTGCCTCCTAGAATATGAAGAATTCTTGAAGAAGACACCCATGAGAAATCCAAAGGAGCCCAAGATGTCAGTGATACCAATAAGTATTGCCTTTCTTAATTACTTTCCTTTTGCCTTTTTCAGTTTTCAGTAGCAGACAAAAACTTAGCCATTTTATTTCCTCCAAGAATTATATATATATATATATATATATATTTAAAGTCCCTTTAAGTAGAGAACATAGAAAGAAGAGAGTTATTCCCCAAATTTAGATAAAGCAGGAAAAGTTTAAAGCTGTAGCATTTTATCTTAAGAGGTTTAAAAAGCAATATCTGTTAAATTTGAGAATTTGCAGCAGAGATTCCAGAGTGCTAGAATTGAAGAATGTGTTTTATCTCAAAGTAGTATCAGAAGAATTTAGGAAAGAATTGATGGTGCCTAGAAATAAGTTTTAATAACAGAAGATAATTTATTTTGAATGCTGAGCACTGTTAGAGAATTGCCATTTAAGGGTGAATTGTACGGGAAGATAATTGGAAAGAAATGCTATGGAGAAAAACTGGTTATTGATGTAGTCATAGGAGCAAATGTGGCTAACTGCAGTTATGGTTTCAGATCATGGGAAGGTTGAGAGGCTGCTCAGCTGGGTTCCCCAGGAAGAAACTTCTATGCATACCTGTCAGGTTCTACAAGTGACTACGTATCATAGCCAAATTACACATTGCATTAATATTTCAAATTAGGGGAGCATTTCTCCTTCATTTTAATCCTTTCCTACTTTTCTCCTGTTATAGCAATTTTCTGTAATCATATAATTAAGGAAGCCTTAAAAAGGCAAGGCCTTGAATATATGAATTGTGAAGGCAGATAAAAGTTTTTAGACATTTTAAATAAGGTAGCAGATAAAAGAGGTTCCTTTTTCCTAAAGAGTTAAAAGGAAGAAGATGTCCCTGCCTGGAAGGGCCTATTTCCCCCAGTGTCCTCTGTCTCTAGCCTGAGTGTCTAGTCTGTGTTAGCTGCCTCTCTTGAATACCTCACCTGTACCCTTACCATCCAAATACCGCCTTGTCCACTCCTTCCCTAATCTCGGCCATTTCCCTTCATCCCTCCTCCTAATACCTATGTCACCTTTATTCCTTCCTTTAACCTAAAGATTCAGAAGATCACACTCATTCGAGATAACATTTATTGGTGAGCCAGCTAGGAGAATGCTCTTTAAGCCTGCTTTCTGTTGTTTTTTCTAATTCTGAACTGAACTTGCTAAAAAAAAAAAGTAGATTATTTAGAATTGATCCTTGGTTCCATGTCATTCATGTCAAGCCAGCAATAGACATGTCCCAACAACAACCACAAGACCCAGTTATTATACAGTACAAAGATCAATTAGCACCAACCAATCAGTCAAATAAGTCCACAGAAAGTCCACAGCCTATACATAAGACCATAGAACCAGAGCAGCATTCAGAACAACAATCAGAGCATGAATCAGAACCAGAATTAGACCAAGAGCCAGTGAACAATCAGATAGTACACCAAATTTTACACCCAAATGATTATCTCAATCCCAATTACCACTTAAAAGAATCATCCGTAAACCATTATGACAATGAAAAAGAATCAATGGCAGAAGACACAACATTTGATTTGCAATCAATCCAAGACCTAGACACTGACATCAACAAATAAATGAAAACACAAAAGGCTTTATCACGAACTCTTGTTACCTGTAATCATCTTTATTAAACCGCAAAAGAAAAAGAAAGAAGAAAAATTTCATAGACATTTGAACTTTGCTCCTGACACAAGTCAACATAACAGAACATCAGTTCCAGTGAAAGATAACAAGCACGGGTACCTCAAACGACATAAGTCAAAACAACAGAAACATCAGTTCCAGTGCAAGTTGACAAGCTCGTGGGTAACATCAAACAACACAAGTGAGGTGTTGCTGACTTTGCAAATCATCACAAGGACAGCAAACCTGAGGACTACAAAAAACATCCGTGATCAAATACACAATCGGTGTATGGGACAACAAATCACACTGTGAAGAGGAGCATCAGAACAGCATTGGACCCATGCATTTGAAAAACATAACTTACACCCAACAGAATTCTCACTGCATCTAACACTTTAGATTCCATCCACGTAGTACATTCCCTTTGCAGAAGAATTCTGGTGGAGTAAGTATGTAACACTTCCTTACCTGGAAAGGTCACACTAGAGAACACATAGAACATTTTTCTAACTTCACATTTACATGTGAAACACCAAACTTACATTTAAGAGAGAAGCTTGTCTGCCTTAGCACAGAGTTTTCCTCTTACTTTGGTTCAGATACCTTTCTACTCAAATCACCTGACATTTCTTGTAAAAATGTATATATGTAAATTTTGCTTACTAACACCTAGCAATAAGTTTTACTAACACACAGGGAGAGTTAGTTAGTTTGATAAGTTAGAACAGGGACAAAATTTTCTAAACTTTCTTTGTAAATATTGTACATAGCTTAAGTATATAGTTTAACCAAAAGACTTTCAAATAATATTAGTCTTACTTATTCTTACTAACATTTCTAACATAGACAGAAGTGTACTAACATATTCATATACTAACTTTAGAAAGTGAATTGGAATTTAGAAACTTAGATTGCAGAAAGTTTTTTTAGTTGATATGTTTGTTGTTAGTTCATGAAATTAAACAGATACATAGATAGAATTTATTGCTTTGTTTTAGTTAGCAAATGTTAGCTTTAAAAATGTTGGTGAATGTTTACATTTAATCTGTTTTTCCTTTCTGTTCAAAATTTTTTTGCAAAACTCAAATCCCCAATCCTTTCCTATGCCTTTCCCATAACCTGTCTTAGTTATAGCTTAGATTAGTCTTAGAATAGTTTAAGAGTAAGCAACCCTTTTTATTATTTTGCAAAACTTAGATAGGGATCAGAGCTTAGTTATAATTTAGCTTAGAATAAGAGCAATAACCCCTTAGATCTTAGTAACCAGAAAATGTTGCAAGGTGCAAATTTTCAAAAGACAAATAAGCAGACTGTAATGCAAAGATGCAATAAAGGCTTTTGCCCTTGCAAATGTTAACTGAAAACTTTTGGCACTTAAACCTTAGAATCCTGACAAACATTCAGTTGGATCCTGAGGCTTGAGGAGAGCAGAAGGACCAACTGGACCTCTGCCTTTGCTTTTGGCCTGTACCTTGTCTCTGGACAATTTGATTTTTCTTTTAATTTTAAACCCTTAACTTCTGTGTATTGACTTATAGGTGGAAGAGTGGTAAGGGTAGGCGATGGAGGTCAAGTGACTTGCCCAGGGTCACACAGCTGAGAAGTGTCTGAGGCCGGATTTGAACCTAGGACCTCCTGTCTCTAGGCCTGGCTCTCAATCCACTGAGCTACCCAGCTGCCCCCTTGGACAATTTGAACTTAGTTAATTTTCTCTGGACTTCTCCCTAACTTTCTCCATACTATTCCCCTGTTACCTTTCCTGTTTTTTCCTATGGGCTCTGGGAGGAAGGGTGGCTTTTGGGTTTTTAGTGAATAGACTTTTGGGTTAGTTTCCCTATAGGCAAGTAGGACATCCTTGAATCAAACTATCCCTTACTTTATTGATTTAGTATATCCTCTACTTTAAAAGCAGCCAAATCTTCCCTGGCTAAGAGAGCAGGTTCTCTCTCAGTCTAACCCATTCCTGTGACCCTCTCCCATTTTGAGTTTCTCCCTAGAGGCTGTCAGAAACCCCAAACCCTTCTCTCCCTCTGACTAACCCTGAACATTAATAAATCCCCTTGTTACCTAATCAAACCCTCTGGTGAATCATTGTGTTGAAGAATTAGGCAGCGGTTGAAGGAGAAGGAATTATTCTCTTTTATTTCCCGAGGGAACTGGAGGCATCCATCTTGGGAGGAAGTAGTTGCCTGATACTTCCTCCTGGATTCTCGTCAGTTTCAGTGACAGAGAGGAGCCTTGGGACTCCTCCTTTGAGGATTTGAGAAACTGACAAGAAAGCCCTCAAGTCAGATTTAAACCATTTCCTTTTTTTTTTAAACCCTTACCTTCTGTCCTGGAGTCAATACTATGTATTGGCTCCAAGGCAGAAGAGTGGTAAGGGTAGGCAATGGGGGTCAAGTGATTTGCTCAGGGTCACACAGCTGGGAAGTGTCTGAGGCCAGATTTGAACCTAGGACCTCCCGTCTCTAGGCCTGGTTCACAATCCACTGAGCTTACCCAGCTGCCCCCAGATTTAAATCATTCCTGACTGGCCCTATTCCTTCTTCTGTAGAAGTACCTTTCCTGCCTGGAAGGGTTCAGCCTATTTCCCCAGGGTCCTCTGTCTCTAGCCTGAGTGTCTAGTCTGTGTTAACTGCCTCTCCTGAATATCTCACCTGTACCCTTACCATCGAAATATTGCCTTGTCCACTCCTTCCCTAATCTCAGCCATTTCCCTTCATCCCTCCTCCTAATACTTATCTTACCTTTTTTCCTTCCTTTAACCTAAAGATTCAGAAGATCACACTCATTTGAGATAACACAGGTCATAAGGAAAATCTGGCAAACATCAGTGCCAAAAAGGGGGGAAGCAACATATATAAATAATGAATTCTAAGCAGCATTTTTTATAAACAAGGTTTAGCTAGGAACACTGAATTGCCCCAGTACCAGTAAAGTTTATACATTTTGAAGCTTCAAGGCAGGAAACAATGAGGTAAGAAGGAAGCCTCTATGCTTAGAAATACTAATGAAATCACCTATAGACTAGGGCTAAGCTCAATGGTGAATGAGCCTCATTGCTAATGAATAGATAGTTAGGAAATTGAAAAGCATACTCAAAACTAATTTTTTAAACATTTATTAATATTCATTTTTAACATGTTTACATGCTTCATGCCCCTACTTTCCCCTCCAACCCCTGCATTCCCCCCACCCATAGCCAATGTACATTTCCACTGGTTGTAACATGTGTCCTTGTCCAGGGCCTATTTCCAAATTGTTGTTAGTTGCATTGGTGTGGTCCTTTTGAGTCTACATCCCCAATCATGTCCGCCTCAACCCATGCATTCAAGCAGTTGTTTATCTTCTATGTTTCCTCCCCTGCAGTCCTTCCTCTTAATGTGGGTAGCGTTCTTTACCAAAAATCCCTCAGAGCTGTCTTGTGTCATTGCATTGCTGCTGGTATAGAAGTACATTACATTCGATTTTACCATAGTATATCAGTCTCTGTGTATAGTGTTCTTCTGGCTCTGCTCCTCTCACTCTGCATCAATTCCTGGAGGTCTTTCCAGTTCACCTGGAACTCCTCCAGTTTATTATTCCTTTTAGCACAATAGTATTCCATCACCAGCATATACCACAATTTGTTCAGCCATTCCCCAATTGAAGGACATACCCTCCTTTTCCAGTTCTTTGCCACCACAAAAAGCACAGCTATAAATATTTTCATACAAGTCTGTTTATCTATGATCTCTTTGAGGTACAAACCCAATAATGATATGGGTGGATCACAGGGCAGGCATTCTTTTATAGCCCTTTGAGCATAGTTCCATATTGCCAGCCAGAATGGTTGTATCAGTTCACAACTCCACCAGCAATGCATTAATGTCCCAGTTTTGCCACATCCCCTCCAGCATTCATTACTCTCCCCTTCTTTCATTTTGGCCAATCTGCTAGGTGTGAGGTGATACCTCAGAGTTGTTTTGATTTGCATTTCTCTAATTATTAGAGATTTGGAACACTTTCTCATGTGCTTATTGATACTTTTGATTTCTTTACCTGAAAATTGCCTATTCATGTCTCTTGCCCATTTTTCAATTGGGGAATGGCTTGATTTTTTATACAATGGCTTTAACTCCTTGTATATTTGTGTAATTAGACCCCTGTCAGAGTTTTTCCTTATAAAGATTTTTTACCAATTTGTTGTTTCCCTTCTGATTTTGACTACATTGTTTTTGTTTGTACAAAAACTTTTTAGCTTAATATAATCAAAATCATTTAATTTACATTTTGTAATTTTCTCTAACTCTTGCTTGGTTTTAAAATCTTTCCTTTCCCAGAGATCTGACAGGTATACTATTCTGTGTTCACTTAACTTATTTATAGTTTCCCTCTTTATATTCAAGTCACTCAGCCATTCTGAATTTATCTTGGTGTAGGGTGTGAGATGTTGATCTAAGCCTAATCTCTTCCATATTGTTTTCCAAATTTCCCAGCAGTTTTTGTCAAATAGCGGATTCATGTCTCAAAAGTTGGGCACTTTGGGTTTATCATACACTGTCTTGCTGATGTCATTTACCCGAAGTTTATTCCACTGATCCTCCCTTCTATCTCTTAGCCAGTACCATATCGTTTTGATTACTGCTGCTTTATAGTATAGTTTAATATCTGGTACTGCTAGGCCCCTTCCCTCACATTTTTTTTTTTCATTATTTCCCTTGATATTCTTGATCTTTTGTTATTCCAAATGAAATTTGTTATAGTTTTTTCTAATTCAGTAAAGAAGTCTTTTGGTAATTTGATAGGTATGGCGCTAAACAGGTAAATTAATTTGGGTAGAATGTTCATTTTTATTATGTTAGCTCGTCCTACCCATGAACAATTAATGGCTTTCCAATTGTTGAACTCCAGTTTCATTTGTTTGGAAAGTGTTTTATAGTTGTTTTTGTATAATTGCTGTGTTTATTTTGGTAGATAGATTCCCAAGTATTTTATGTTGTCTAGGGTGATTTTAAAAGGAGTTTCTCTTTCTACCTCTTGCTGCTCTAATGTGTTGGAAATGTATAGCAATGCTGATGATTTATGTGCATTTATTTTGTATCCTGCAACTTTGCTAAAGTTGTTGATTATTTCTACAAGCTTCTTAGTTGATTCTCTAGGATTTTTTAAGAAGACCATCATATCATCTGCAAAGAGTGATAGCTTACTCTCCTCCTTCCCTATTTTGATACCTTCAATTACTTTTTCTTCTCTAATTGCTATTGCGAGCATTTCTAGTACTATGTTGAATAATAGAGGTGATAATGGGCATCCTTGTTTCACTCCTGATCTTATTGGGAAGGCTTCTAAATTATCCCCATTGCATATAATGCTTGTTGATGGTTTTAGGTATATACTGTTTATTATTTTTAGGAAAGGTCCTTCTATTCCTATACTTTTCAGTGTTTTAAATAAGAATGGATTCTGTATTTTGTCGAAGGCTTTTTCAGCATCTATTGAGATAATCATGTGATTTTCGTTTGTTAGACTGTTGATATGGTCAATTATGTGTATGGTTTTCCTAATGTTGAGCCATCTTTGCATTCCTGGTATAAATCCAACCTGATCATGGAGGATGATCTTCTTAATTACTTGCTGGAGTCTCTTTGCTAAAATTCTATTTAAGATTTTTGCATCTATGTTCATTAGGGAGATTGGTCTATAGTTTTCTTTCTCTGTTTTTGGTCTACCTGGCTTTGGAATCAGTACCATATTTGTGTCATAAGAGGAATTTGGTAGGACTCCTTCTTTGCTTATCATATCAATAATTTGTATAGTATTGGGATTAGTTGCTCTTTGAATGTCTGATAGAATTCACTTGTGAATCCATCAGGTCCTGGTGATTTTTTCTTAGGGAGTTCTTTGATGGCTTGTTCAATTTCTATTTCTGATATGGGATTATTTAGGTATTCTATTTCTTCTGCTGTTAATCTAGGCAATTTATATTTTTGTAAATATTCATCCACATCTCCTAAATTGTTATATTTGTTGCCATATAATTGGGTGAAATAGTTTTTAATGATTGCCTTAATTTCCCCTTCATTAGAGGTGAGGTCTCCCTTTTCATCTTTAATACTGTCAATTTGGTTTTCTTCTTTCCTTTTTCTAATTAGATTGACCAGTACTTTGTCTATTTTATCTGTTTTTTCAAAATACTAGCTTCTAGTCTTATTTATTAATTCAATAGTTCTTTTACTTACGATTTTATTAACTTCTTCCTTAATTTTTAGTATTTCTAATTTAGTTTTCATCTGGGGGGTTTTAATTTGCTCGCTTTCTAATTTTTTGAGTTGAAAGCCCAATTCATTAATCTCTACCCTCCCTAATTTGTTAATACATGCATTCAAGGATATAAATTTCCCACTGCGTACACCCTTAGCTGCATCCCACCGAGTTTGGTAGGATGTCTCCTCATTGTCATTCTCTTCAATGAAATTGTTGATTGTTTCTATGATTTCTTCTTTGACAAATTGATTTTGGAGAATCATATAGTTTAATTTCCAATTGATTTTTGATTTTCCCATCCAGGTGCCCTTACTAGTTATTATTTTTGTTGCATTATGATCTGAGAAGGTTACATTTATTATATCTGCTCTTTTGCATTTGTTTGCAATGATTCTATGCCCTATTACATGGTCAATCTTTGTGAATGTACCATGTGCAGCTGAAAAGAAGGTGTATTCCTTTTTGTCCCTATTTATTTTTCTCCACATATCAATTAAATCTAATTTTTCTATGGCTTCATTCACCTCTCTTACCTCTTTCTTATTTATTTTTTGGTTTGATTTATCTAGATATGAAAGAGGAATATTTAGATCTCCCACTATTATGGTTTTACTATCTATTTCCTTCTTGAGCTCTGCAAGTTTCTACTTTATGAATTTGGATGCTATACCACTTGGTGCATATATATTGAGCAGTGTTATTTCCTCATTGTTTATACTGCCTTTAATCAGGATGTAATGACCTTCCCTGTCTTTTTTAATCATATCTGTTTTTACTTTGGCTTTGTCAGAAATCATAATAGCCACTCCTGCCTTCTTTTTCTCATTTGATGCCCTAAAGGTTTCGCTCAAGCCCTTAACCTTAAACTTGTGTTTGTCTACCCTCCTCATATGTGTTTCTTGTAGACAACATATGGTAGCATTTTATTTTCTGATCCACTCTGCTATTTGCTTCCGTTTTATGAGCGAGTTCATCCCATTCACATTCAGAGTTACAATTATCCGTTGTGCATCCACTGACATTTTTGTATCCTCCCCTAGGCCTACCCCTCTTTCTTACAGTATTTTCTTTTAAACCAGTGTTTTACTTTGAGCCAGTATCTCTTATCTCCTCCCTTGATTGACTTCCCTTTCTACCCCCTCCCTTGTTTTTCCCCTCTTTTTGTTTTTTAAAGGCCTAATGAATTCCCTCCCCCTTCTTCTCTCCTCCCTTTTTTGACCTCCCCACTCCCCTGCTCCCTTTGGTTTATCCCTTCTGACTTTCTCAGTAGGGTTAGATAGAGTTTTTTATCTGAATGGATAATGAAGCTACTCTTCCCTCTCCGGGTTGATTACACTGAGAGTAAGGTTTAAACATTACCTCTTAATGCTCTCTTTCTCTCCTTCTTATATTAGTATTTATCCCCTCCCCTTCCCATGCCCTCTTTGTGTATAATAGAATATCCTATTTTTCTTATTTACTCAGATTTTTTTGGTGTCCCCTACTATTCCCACCCCTCTTTCCCACCCCCCCATGTCATCTTAGACCATTTAGTATCCTGTCCTCTCCCTATGAATTATTCTTCTATATTATAGTAAATAATATAATAGTGAATAGAGTTCACTACAGAGAATTATACATAGCATTTCTCCACATAGTAATAAAGATAATTAGATCTTATTTATTTAAAGGATCAAATTTTAAAAATTATGAGTTTTCTTTCTTTTCCCTCTGTTTCTTATTTACCTTTTCATGCTTCTCTTGATTTTTGTGGTTGGGTATTAAACTTTCAATTTAGTCCTGGTCTCTTTTGTGTAAATGCTTTGAAATCTTCAATTTTGTTGAATGCCCATACTTTCCTCTGGAAGTATATAGTCAGTTTCGATGGGTAGTTGATCCGTGGCTGAAGGCCCAGCTCTCTTGACTTTCTGTATATTGTATTCCAAGCCTTGCAGTCTTTTAGGGGGGGAGGCTGCCAGATCCTGTGTGATCTTGATTGGTGCTCCTTGATATTTGAATTGTCTCTTTCTGGCTTCTTGTAAGATTTTTTCTTTTACTTGAAAGCTCTTGAATTTGGCTATTATATTCCTTGGTGTTGTCTGTTCTGTGTCCAGTGTAAAGGGTGATCTATGGATCTTTTCAATGTCTATATTGCCCTCTTGTTGTAGGACTTCAGGGCAATTTTGCTGAAGTATGGAGTCCAAGTTTCTATTAATTTCTGCTTTTTCAGGAAGACCAATGATTCTCAAATTGTCTCTTCTAGACCGGTTTTCTTGGTCTGTCACTTTCTCATTGAGATATTTCATGTTTCCTTCTATTTTATCAGTCTTTTGACTTTGTTTTATTTGTTCTTGTTGTCTTGAGAGATCATTGGCTTCTAATTGTTCAATTCTAGCCTTTAGGGACTGGTTTTCGGTTATAATCTTTTGGTTTTTCTTTTCAATCTGGTCATTTCTGGTCTTCAGTTGACTTGCCTCACTTTCCAATTGCAAAATTCTGTCTTTTAAGCTGTTATTTTCTTGCCAGATCTCTTCCATCTTCTTCAAAATCTCATTTTTGAACTCTTCAATAGCTTGTGACCAGTTTTCATTATTTTGGGAATGTTTGGATACTTGTTTGTCCTCTGTTGTCTGAATTTTCTCTGAGTAAAAGTTGTCGAGTGTTCCAGAGTTTTTCTTGATAATCTTTTTCTTCTGGGGTTCTCGGCTTGCCATTGTTAGCCCCGCCCCTTTTCAGCTTTGTCTTCACACTCATGGTCTGCCTGCGCTTTCTATGCTCCAGATGGCTCCTGTCTCCTTGTCCTTTGGATCAAGCCTCCTGGTAGTCCCCGGTCTTCCCCTCTGCCTGAGGCTCCTTCAGCAGTCTCAGTGGCTGCTTCCACAGCTGCGCTCCTGTCTGCACCAGGTCCCTTCTCGAGGTCCAAGCCTGGGCTCGAGATCTTTTTCCGCGCCTAGGGCGCTGCCTTCACCTGCGCAGACGCTTGGGACAGTTACTGTGTTCTATATCTTTGTCCGCGCCTAGGGCAATGTTTTCACCCGCACAGAGGCTCGGGAAAGTACCTGCCTTAGAGATCTTTGTCCGCGCCTAGGGCAATGCCTTCAGCTGTGCAGAGGCTTGGGAAAGTCCCTGCTTTCGAGATCTTTGTCCGCACCTAGGGCAATGCCTTCACCAAGCAGAAGCTCTGGAAAGTCCCTGTGTGAGAGATCTTTGTCCGCAAGTAGGGCAATGTCTTCACATGTGCAGACGCTCGGGAAAGTCGGTGCTCTCCCCCCAGCCACTTGGGGTCCCATGTCTTGCATCTCTCAGGTACAAGCCCTGGGGCTGCTAGTGATTTACTGGTTGCCCCAATCCTGTTTTCACTCTTGTGCGTTAGCCTTGGCGTTGTGCGTGGTGTGTGTGTGGGGTGGATGGGCTTCTTCCTCTCACGTTTTAGTGAGAGCTATTTCACCCCTTTATAGCGTGGAAATGCCCCGATTCCGTGTACCTTCAATGCTGAGCCCTGTTGTGGGGTTCCTTCATTCGTCTGTAATTGTTTTTATTTCCCCTTGAGGAATCCTGTATGCTTCGGTTTGGAGAGATCGAGCAGCTGCTCCTTACTCTGCCGCCATCCTAACTGGAAGACTCAAAACTAATTTAGTAAGGCTAGAGCTCAGTTAAATCAAGAGATCCCAAGAAACTGCCAGAACAAAAGAATTATTTTCACTTTAATTTTTATCTACAGAATTTTTTCATTGCCTGACTTAGTTGCAGCATTATTTTTTTCACTCAAGGTAATAGTTAATAGGAGTAAAATGTCTAAGCTATTTAAAGCATCCTAATAGTTAAGTAATTAAAGGTGAATGAAAACAGTTTTAAAATCCTTAGCATCTCAACCTCCCCAAAGTGGGGGTGTGTGAGAGGTTTTAAAATTAGGGAAAGGTAGAAGCATTTTTAATCTTGATAATTTTTAGAGCTAATTTCAATTTTGAAATTTTGAAATTTGAGTTTTAAAATAGTTTTGAAGCTGAAATTGTCATGCAGTCATTTTAATATGATTTTGGAGTTTTTGTAATAAAATATTAAATTAGTATTTAATTGGTATTAGATGATATTTTAATTTTTGGCCACAGAACAGGAGGAAGGACCCTTTTCAGATTTATAAGCACTGAATAACTTGTGATGTGGATTTTATATATATTTTTAAATAATTCTTTAGTTGTAGAGTTGTTTTTCTATGTGATTATTTTGGTAGAATAAGGTGTGAGGTGGGTGATAGGAGAAAGGTAGGAAGGAGAAAAGAGGAAAGGAAAACCAGAAGGAAGGGAAAGGAAGGTAGCCCAGCTGGTAGCCCTCAGCCTTGGTAGAGGAAATTGACCCAAGCTCTTTGGAGCTCAATAAAGATCAGGTAGCACTTATTATAGAATAGCTAGGTTTTATTTAGTTAGGAAAGGTAAAAGTTAGGTAGGGAAAAAGGGTCTCCTCCAATAGGCACTTCTCCAGAGTGCCTCCTGGTCGAGACATCCTCCACAGTAGAGAGTGTCTCTAAGATAGAGAGCATAGAGTGGCAAAAGGTGCCAAAACTCTCTCTTTTATACTTTCTCTGACACCTCCCACAAAAGAAGTGGGAGGTGTCAGAGAAGTTGTAGTAGGGAGTCCTGGGAGATGTAGTCTCCAGGGGCTTAGAATATTTTTAAACAACACAAAGGCAATTTTTCCGATTAAGCATGTAGCTTAAATAACTATAATTTGTGTCGAATAAACATTAATAGAATTAATAATAATGGACTGCATACTAAGATTAGCAGCATGGATATCATCTTTATAGTGAGTAAGTATATGGGGAATTGATCAAGTCCTGTTAGAGAATGTGTTTATGGATTTCTCTTGTTTTCCCTTGCAACAATGAAGTTGTCTTTTACAAAAGAAGTCTGTAGGAGAGAGGGCAGAGAAGTCTGTAGAAGAGAGAAACCACCAGATTTGAAAAACTTAAAGACTTTGGGGAAATGGGGTAGTGTTTTTTTTTGTCAGAATTTTGCCAAATGCAAACTGTCTGCCTTTCTGGCTCAAATGTCAATGTGGGGGTTTCGGGGGAGTGCCTCCAAATACCAGTTGCCCATACCTGTATCCCAAAGTTTTCCACCATCAGTAAGAGAGTCAACCCTATATAGCCTTACCCATTTGTCCATTTGATTGGTTAATGGCATCTAGCCTTGACCAAAAAGGGTGTATGTCAACATGGGATCTAGACCCCAAACTTGTAGCCTAGTAATATCTGATGAACCCCAAGTTTTAGGACTAGCTTGTAAGTTGGAGACCCCAAAGTTTGTACTTTTCCCCTGTTCCCATGAGAATATCCCCTGAAGAGAATCTCAGGCTAGCAGTTTAAGACTAAAAAACAGACCCTAAGATAAATGCCAATCCCAGTTAGGTGGAGCTAGGCATATGTTAAGTGCCCTTTTTATCTTAGGTAGTCTTCCCCATTGTATCAGAGACCCTTTCCCAGGAAAGACCCACACCTGGGGAGGGACCATCCTTTTAGTATCCATTGCAAGTAGTACATTTCCTTACACCCTAGCCTCTGGCTATGCTTCCTTTTCTAAGCTTGATTGTATCCTGTATAAAAAAGAAGCTGCTTCAGTAGGGGATGGGTCAGAGAGAGAGAAGGTTAGAGTGGAATTTCCTCTCTAGTCACCTCTGAAGCAACCTGATTACTTAGGGGATTTTTAGTTGATGGCTTCCCTAAAAAGTATGAGTGGATTCACACCTGTCACCTTGTGTGTGGTGTGAAAGAGGATGTATTTCCTTGTTGATGGAGGTATCTCTTGTCAGTCTGTGATGTTCCCAGCCAGTATTAGCCAGACAAACCTCCCCACAGAGCACCTCTCTGTTTCAACTGAAATTCAGTTGGAAAGATGGTGGAACCTTCTCAGGTAAGGCAGCAGGCTTATTCATATCTTTGATTACTTTGCTAGATGGACCAAATACTATCCGACTTTATAACATGTCTTTAATAATAGGGTTGATCAGAGGAAAGGGATGAATGATGAAGGGAAGAGGGTATAGGAGACAATTAATGATTTATCTGTTGATGCCTAAGCAGTCCCTGGCTCAGTCAGGGAAAATTGCCCCAAACTGAGTTTCTCTCCCTCTCCCCACTAAAATCCTTGTTCCCAACTGTCTCAAGTAAATTATTGATCAATAGAGGGATTGAAAGGGAACAGATGATGATGTCTGCGGTAGAGAGTCAGGCTCTCAAATGAGTCTCTAAATCTCTCAGCTGTTGTAATAGAGCCGGGTCATTCTGGCAGGAATCCAAAGATGGCCACAGGAACTGTTGACCTGGGATCACAAGGCTTTGAGTAGTTTTGATCCAGGAGTTGCAGGTTTTCACCTCCTTCTCTTTCCAGCTCCCCAAAACCCAACTCCTCTTACTTGGGGATTCCCCCTTTTATGCCCCTGGGTCTAACAGTCTTCAACTGACCCTGCTTTCTTGGGGTTCTGCTGCACCCTAGTAAAATTCCACCTTGACAACTGTCAGTATAGATTGAATACTCCCATTCCTTTTAGCTAAAGTAATGTCAATCATCTTTCCCTATCCCTGGATCTCCCCAAATGGTATATACCTTCCCCAGATTCTTTTATTCTTTGGAGTCATGTCATCTAGTGTGGTGGCACTCCCAGGGATAATGTCTCTAGAGTTCAGGGTGTAGACCCTGTAAAAGTTGTGGCACCAGACTCTAAGTCAAGGGCCAAATATTGGACTTATCCCTATCCTGATTAAACAGTGGTTTTCCTAACTACTATGGTAATTCTGTGTTATTTCCCAGTCAACACACTTAATTACATTGGGGGGGTGTCATGAAGAATACAAGAGAATGCAGCATGACACATTGATGACACCTTGATTACACACCCCAAAATGTATTTTACTCAGCAGACCAAATCAAAACCTTCTCCAACAAGGAAGAGTCCACCTGTAACTAGGTATGTTACATGCATATGTTAAAATTGCAAAAAAGTTCCTTGAAAAAGATAATATTCTCTAAGAGCTCAATGCTATCAATATCAAGCAGTGTTCAGAGAGGTTGTTTATTTAACAAAAGTGTTTGATTCTCTCCTGGAGGAGGTCCTGGTGTACAGTCCCTATTGAAAAAATTTTTCGATAGATGGGTGGAACTTCCTTAGGGTCCTATTTTTAAGCAATAATATGCTAATCATTTTGAGACCCAGAATGATACAAAGCTTATTAATCAAGGCCATAGAAACTTACTAGATATTGCCTAGTAATCTACATAAGAGAAAAAAGTGATGGTGGGGAATATATATTGCCTATATTATGAAATGTGGTTGATTGGAAAGGTTATTGATTTCAGTCAGCAATTCAGATTTCCTAGAAAAGTGCTGAAAAGGACATGGAATTGAACATTGAATTGAATAAGATAAAGCCAAAAGTCCAAAGCTTTCAAAAAATTATCTATAGTCTAATGTTTCTATTCTAGTCAGGTTACATAATCCTAATTTAACTTACCAGGTAGTGTTGCCACAAAAGGCAATTTATGTTAGCAATCACCTCCTAACTTGAACTAGATCAGAACTTAATTCATCTTCCCTTTGTAGATGTGTGAATTTCTCTTCCAGAAGTGAAGACCTTCTTGCCTTTGCAGTGATGGTGCTTTCTTATGAGCTTATTTCCTTGTAGGGGTATGATTTTCCTTTTAAGCCCTCAGTCCTAAATTGGCCACCACTGCTTATCCACTGACACACTGGCATTTATATCAGGGGTGTTGGGTCCCAAAAATTACTCTCTCCCTCTAACATATTCTGTATCAGCTAGATACCTGGAATCTCCTGCCAGACTGATTTGACACCTCCAACTTGGATTCACAGATTTTCAATTATTTAAATCTATTCCCTTATAGACTTCCTCATTTTCTTCCCAATTTCCTGTTCAAGTAAGAATAACTGACACTAATTCTGATAGCTATCTAGCTTTTTTATGCAGTATTACATTCATAATGAAAAAACCTAAAGCCATATTGTTACGAGTAAGATTAGATTAGCTGGTTATTAGGTATTGATTATATATTGATTAGGAAGTACCTAGCAGGAAGGAGCTGGAGCTGGGGATTCCAGATTGGAATGAAGGAGGAGGAAGTCTGTCTGTGCCCTGAGTGTGGACTCCATTAGTGGTGGGCAAAACTGTTGCCAGCCTGGGAGACCTCAGAGCAAAGGACATCCTGCTTCCTGTTTTCCCCTGGGATCCTGTGTGATGTGGCATCTAAGAAAAGGACAAGATCTACAGAGCCAAGAGAAGAGGTGAAGTTTGAGTACTGGAGGACAGTACTTCAAGGATATAAATTTCCCTCTGAGTACTGCCTTGGCTACATCCCACAGAGTTTTGTAGGATGTCTCATCATTGTCATTCTCTTCAATGAATTTGTTGATTGTTTCTATGATTTCTTCTTTGACTAATTGGTTTTAGAGAATCATATTGTTTAATTTCCTATTGGTTTTTGATTTGCCTGTTGAGGTGCTCTTACTAATTATTATTTTTATTGCATTATGATCTGAGAAGGTTGCATTTATTATATCTCCTCTTTTTCATTTGTTTGCAATCTTTCAATGCCCTATTACATGGTCAGTCTTTGTGAATGTACCATGTGCTGCTGAAAAGAAGGTATATTCCTTTTTATCCCTATTTATTTTTCTCCACATATCAATTAAATCTAATTTTTCTAGGACTTCATTCACCTCTCTTACCTCTTTCTTTTTTATTTCTTGATTTGATTTACCTAGGTCTGAAACTGGTCACAATCTATTGAAGAGTTCATCCCATTCACATTCAGAGTTATAATTATCAGTTGTGCATTCACTGACATTTTTGTATCCTCCCCTAGTCCTACCCCTTCTTCTTTCACTATTTCCTTTTAAACCAGTGGTTTCCTTTGAGCCAGTATCCTTTATCCCCTCCCTTGATTAACTTCCCTTTCTACCCCCTCCCTTATTATCCCCCTCTTTTTATTTTTAAAGGTCTAACGAGTTCCCTCCCCCTTCTTCTCCCCTCCCTTTTTTGACCTCCCCACTCCCCTGCTCCCCTTGGTTTATCCCTTCTGACTTTCTCAGTAGGGTTAGATAGAGTTTTATATCCCAATGGATAATATAGCTACTCTTCCCTCTCTGGGTTGATTACACTGACAGTAAGGTTTAAATATTACCTCTTAATGCTCTCTTCCTCTCCTTCTTATAATAGTATTCATCCCCTCCCCTTCCCATGCCCTCTTTGTGTATAATAGAATATCCTATTTTTCTTATTCACTCAAGTTTCTCTTGGTGTCCCCTACAATTCACCCCCCTCTTTTCCACCCCCATGTCATCTTAGACCATTTAGTATTCTATCCTGTCCCTATGAATTTTTCTTCTGATTGCTATAATAGTGAATACTATAATAGTGAATAGAGTTCACTACAGAGAATTATACATAAAATTTCTCCACATAGGAATACAGATCTTATTGAAGCCCTTAAAGAGTCAAATTTTTAAAATTATGAGTTTTCTTTCTTTCCCCTCTGTTTCTTATTTACCTTTTCATGTTTCTCTTGATTTTTGTGGTTGGATATCAAACTTTCCATTTAGTCCTGGTCTTTTCTGTGCAAATACTTGGAAATCTTCAATTTTGTTGAATGCCCATACTTTCCCCTGGAAGTGTATAATCAGTTTTGATGGGTAGTTGATCTGTGGTTGAAGGTCCAGCTCTCTTGACTTTCTGAATATCATATTTCTAGCCTTTCAGTCTTTTAGCATGGAAGCTCCCAGATCCTGTGTGATCCTGATTGGTGCTCCTTGATATTTCAATTGTCTCTTTCTAGCTTCTTGTAAAAATTTTTCTTTTACTTGGAAGCTCTTGAATTTGCCTATTATATTCCTAGGTGATGTCTTTTCTGGGTCTAGTGTAGAGGGTGATCTATGGATCCTTTCAATGTTTATATTGCCCTCTTGTTTTAGAACTTCAGGGCAATTTTGATAAATAATTTCTTTTAGTATGGAGTCCAAATTTCTATTAATTTCTGCTTTTTCAGGAACACCAATGATTCTCAATTTGTCTCTTCTAGACTGGTTTTCTTGGTCTGTCACTTTCTCATTGAGATATTTCATGTTTCCTTCTGTTTTATCAGTCTTTTGACTTTGTTTTATTTGTTCTTGCTGTCTTGAGATATCATTAGCTTCTAATTGCTCAATTCTAGCCTTTAGGGATTGATTTTTGGCTATAATCTTTTGGTTTTCGGCTATGATCTTTTGGTTTTCCTTTTCAATCTGGTCATTTCTGGTGTTCAATTTGCTTATCAGTTCATTTGATTTCTCAGCCTCACTTTCCAATTGCAAAATTCTGCCTTTTAATCTGTTATTTTCTTGCCAGATCTCTTCCATCTTTCTCATCATCTCAGATTTGAACTCTTCAATAGCTTGTGACCAGCTTTCATTGTTTTGGGAAGGTTTGGATATGATTACTTGTTTGTTCTCCTCTGTTGTCTGGATTTTCTCTGTGTAAAAGTTGTCGAGTTCCTCTTGATAATCTTTCTCTTCTGGGGTTTCCGATTTTGGGTTGCCATTGTTAGCCCCGCCCCTTCTCAGATTTTTCCTCATACTCAGGGTCTGTCTGAGCTCTCTAGGCTCCGGTTGTTTCAGGTCTTTTTGTTCTTGGGGTCAAGCCTCTTGGTTGTCTCAGGCAGGCCCTCTGCCCAAGGCTCCTTCTGCAGTTTCAGGGAGCTGCTTCTATGGCAGTGCTCCCATCTGCACAGGGTTCCCACTCGAGGTCCAAGCCTGTGCTCAAAATCCTTGTCCGCGCCTAGGACAATGCCTTTACCCATGCAGAAGCTCAGGAAAGTCTGTGTGTGTTCTTTAGCCTCTTGGGGTCCTAAGCCTTGCTGCTCTCATGAACAAGCCCTGGAGCTGCAAATGACTTAATGGGTGCCCCAAACCTGGTTAAACTCTTGTGAGCTGGCCTTGGCGCTGTACGTGGTATGGGGGTGGGGGAGGGGCTTCTTCCTTTCGCATTTTAGTGAGAGCTGTTTCAACCCTTTATTGTGTGGAAATGCCCCGATTCCACGTACCTTCAATGCTACACCCTGTTGTGGGGTCCCTTTGTTTGTCTGAATTTGTTTTTATGTCTCCTTGAGGAGTCCTGTATGCTTCGGTTAGGAGAGATCAAGCAGCTGCTCCTTATTCTGCTGCCATCTTAACCGGAAGTCTTAATACTTTATTTAGACCAAAAAACAAAACAAAAATTAGGCATAAAAATTTAAATGATTGCTATTTATAAATAAATGTATCTACAAGCTATTATTTTCTGTTTTGCTCTGCATTTTTCTAGTCTCAAATTAGATAATTACCTCTCCTTTGAGAATAGAATCAATTACCCTGCAAACTTATCTGTCATGCTTTTGGATTATTTTGGTTTTTTGTCATTATATAAAATTAATTAGAAGGAATCTCTAGGTGATATTTTATTATAAAAATGCTGTTCAAGTTGCATTGCCCACAATGGGAGACCATGCCCATTGAGGAACTGAGAAAGACTGCAGCCTATGTGCATGAGTCCAGGGATACTGAGCCTCAACAATCTAAGGCCTCAGAAAAGGACAAGGAGATTGCAGAGCTAAAAAGGCAGCTGAAGAAGGCACAAAAGGCCAAATAAAGAGAAGAAATTAAGAACATGGCTCTGATGTCCAGCAATTAGAGGAGCCAAAGTAGGCCTAGGCAATCCTCTAACAACAACAATAACTCTATCAAATGGTATTTTCTTTGTGGGAAACTTGGGCACATTGTTAAGGACTGTAGGTATAAGTCACAGATACATTTTGGCAATAGGAATAACAACAATAACAATAGCAGAAACACCTACTATAACTCTAGGTACAACAATAATAACAATAACAATAAGGACAATAACACCAGATATAGTGACAAAGCAAAGGCCAGATGTTGTGACCATACCTGTGCTAGTTTTAGTAATTCCCCTAGTTTATCGAAGATGGAGGAATATGTGTCCCAAGGAGAAAGGCCATGTACCAACTTATCAATCGAGGAAGCAGTGTTAGTTGTTGCAATGACAGATAAGGGCAATGGCAATGATAAGACAGAGGAATGTGGAAAATAAAAAAATGGGTAGAGAAGAAATCATAAATTATGGGTTGGAGGGTGTAACACAAAGTTACAAAGGAATGACTGAGGAGGAGCTGCAAATGGAAGATGATGTAATAGAAATAAAGGAGAGAATTTATGGGAAGGGAAAAAGTGATTTGGGGAATAATGAAAGGAGACCAGGCACATCTACACAAAATCTGGATTCAAGCTTGAGGGAAGAAGCATTCATTAATTCTCACTGTATTGGGAAAGAAGCTTCATTATGTAAGTGGATCATTTACATTAATCAGTAGTACAGCAAGGCCAAATAACAAGGGCAATGATTTTAGACAGGCGTTCTAAAGGGGATCTCTTAGAAATAGACAGTGTCAACAAGGGAGATAGATCCTGCAGACCATTGAGAAGGAAAGTGTAAAATTCTCAGACACAGGCACAAACTCTTCTCTATCAGCAGCTAGGAAAACTAGGGGATTCGTAACAAGCCTAGTTCAGAGTCAGGTGCATACAGATGTAGCTTATTTTCAAGCCTGTGACACTCCAAGGAGAACTGCTTTTGGAGTAAATTCTGAGCTAATGCATTTAAAGGAATTCAATTCCATAAATGTCAGTACCCAGGAGAAAAACAAAATAATACCAATAGGAAAAGAAAAAGAATTTATAACACTGACTTTGTTTCCTATGCTAAGCACACCTGTAGTTAAGTTTCCTTATACTGACATAGAATCTAGGGGTCAGATACAAGAAGAAGGCATACACTCACAGGATTGGGATGTAGTCACGAACCAACAACACATTCCCAATTCTGAAGAATTTCCTTTAATGCAAAGAATTACCTCTCCTGAATCTAACTTTGCACAAACCAAGCAAAGCATGTTCAGTGAAGAAAAGGACACTCTACCTTACTCATGGTCTGGGAAAAAGGATATACAACTTGACACTGATAGGCCCATAAGCAATGTAGAGATGCAAATTAAGGCACTGGCAGTCCAAAAAGCTACATTTGAAGGAGACTCACCATCATTACACTCATAGAACCCTGAGCCAGCACAAACAGAAATCCTAGAAGAAAATCACTGGGATCTGGGGGACATTGAGATAGAAATACCTTTGGTACCTGTTGATCAGACAGCTAAAGATATGGAACCCTTGGTTATGGTGACAATAGGAGATCAAATCTCTCCTGCTCTTATTGACACCAGAGCAACCTGGTCTGTGTTGACATCAGCACCAGAAAATTGTGCATTAATGGGGTCTGTGAAATAAAAGGAGCCACTGGGCAAATGGAGTTGGTGCCCAAGCTAAGTTCTAAGATGGTGAAGATAGGCCCAATGACCTTGGATCATTCATTTCTTTTGATACCCGGATGCCCATCCAACCTCTGGGGAGAGATGTTTTTTGTAAATTAGCACACTATCTAGTGTGCTAAGTCAGGCCAAATATTTCTACACTTACCCAAACAGTCACTCAAACACCATCCCTTGCTATTCCTAAGACAAGTGGAGAGTGATGAAGAGGAACATCATATGGGGAGTATCTTTGAAATACCAGAAGATATCCCAGAGGCAGTTGTGGCAAAGCATTCAACCAATGTGGGAATTTTAAAATCTGCCACACCTGTAAAGATCAAGGTGAAAGAGGGCACTCCACCTAGCATCCCTCAGTATAGGCTGAGTAAAAAAAGCTACAGAAGATATCAGACCTATTATCCAAAGTCTCCTCGAACAAGGCATTTGGTCTATACCATATTTGAGTACAACACACCTATTATGTCTATTTAAAAAACAAAGAAAGATGCAAATGGCAAAACACAATGATGATTTGTGCAGGATGTGAGGGCAGTTAACAGTTTTGTTAAGAAAGGACATGCAGTTGTACCTAGCCCAGCAAATATCATTGCTGAAATTCCAAGCAGTACAGCCTGGTTCAGTCATGGATTTGTGCTGTGCCTATTTTACAGTGCTTCTGCATGAGTCCAGTCAGAAGATTTTTGCATTTTCCTGGGAGGGTAAACAATTCTGTTGGACACGAATTCCACAAGCGTTCTCAGAAAGTGCAAATATCTCTTGCCAGATCCTGCAAAGAGACCTTGAATCAATCATATTCTTTGAAAGTAAACTAGTGCATTATGTTGATGAGCTTTTGCTAATGTCACCAAATGCTCAAGTATGTCAAAGGGACAGTAGATATCTATTACAAGAATTATGCAAAGGGGAACACAGGGTTTCAAAAGCCAAATTACAGTGGGTTTTGCCAAAGGTTGAGTACCTCAGCTTCGTGTTGGAAAAGGGTATAAGAAGGATCTCTCAAAAAAAGAGTTGCAGATATGCAGAAACTGTGCATGCCTAAGACCAAGAAGCAGCTCCATGCAATTTTAGGAATCAGGGGTTACTGTAGGCAGTGGATCCCTGGATATAGTCTTATCTCAAAACCTCTGACAGACTTGACTAGGAACACTGTCTCAGAACCTTTAAAATTGACACAGGAGCACAAGCATGCTATAGAAAAACTGAAAACAGCTGTGTTGTCAAGCCCTGAACTTGGAATCCCTGACCATGCAAAACCATTTCACCCGTTTGTGCATGAGGACAAGGGAATAGCCAGTGCTGTATTAGTGTGGACTCTTGGAGATCAGTTTAGACCTATTTCCTACTATAGCTCCCAGCTAGATGTTGTGGCTAGAGGGATACCACCGTGTATGAGAGCAATTGCAGCTGTTGCCCTAATGGTTAAAAAATCTTCAGATCTGGTTTTGGGATGCAGGATCATGCTGTATTCACTTCATCAAATAGATACCTTCTTGAAAAACAGCAACCTGCAAGTGTTTACATCCCAGCTTATCCCATTATTAAATTGTGTTGCTGGGCAATGAGAACCTAACTTTCTATCATTGTAAGGAGATCAACCCAGCAACACTGATGACAGACTTACTATTAGAAGGGGAACCCATCCATAGTTGTGCAGATACCTTGGAAATAATGCAAAAGACTAGAGATGACCTGACTGATATCCATTTGGTCTCTCTAGACCTAACACTGTTTACCGATGGTCCTGCATTTGTGTTAGATGGAGAAAGATTTATGGGTGCACCTGTCATGACTCCAGATGAGACTTTATGGTATGCAGCTCTACCAAAGTCCATAAGTGCTCAAGGTGCCAAAATCCTAAGTCTCACCAGAGCTCTTGAGATTGGCCAGGGCAAAAGAATAAATGTGTATATTGACAGCAAATACGCTTTCAATGTAGTCCATTGCCCAGGCCAAATCTGAAGATATCATGGGTTTGTAAACTGCTGGTGGGAAGGAAAAACCTATGGGAGCCATGTAAACCTACTCCTGGAAGCTGTCCAGTTGCCCAAAGAAGTTGCAGTGATGTATTGCCATTCACATCAAAAGGGTGTGGATGGGGTGTCATTAGGAAACAGAAGGGTGGACATAACAGCCAAATATGGTGCCCGATTTGGTCCCATCCATGTGCTGAACTTCTCCTTGGTGGATGAAGCAGATCTCAAACAAGCATACTCCCCAAGGGAAGTGAAGCACTGGATAGAAAATCTAGGGGCAAAATTAGTGAGAGGCGTATGGTTTGCTAGTGCAGACAAACCCATTCTGCCAAAGTCTTTATATAATACCCTATGCAATGCATTGCATGCCAAAGGCCATTATGGGACCCAATTCCTCACGGATGGCATTCGCAGATTCTGGACAGCACTGGGAATTTCCACTTGTGCAATTAGAACATGCCAGAAATGCAAGGTTTGCTTGCAGTACAATCAAGGCATGACCAGAATTAAGGGACTTGGGGGCAGAAATTGGCATGTACCCCATTTGAGTGCTTACAGATCGATTATATATCAATGCCCAATTGTCAAGGATACAAATATGCCCTAGTCATAGTTGATAGGTTGACTTGATGGCCAGAAGTGTTCTCTGCAACGATAAACAATGCAGCCTTTGTGGTGAAGACACTTCTGAGAGAGATAGTCTGGAGATTTTCAGTACCAGCTAGAATAGACTCTGACCATGGTTCACACTTTTCTCAAAACATCCCACGTGAGATTTACAAGATCTTAGGAATACAAAGAAGCTTACATTCAGTTCATCACTCTCAGTCTTTGTGGCAGATTGAGATTTGCAATAAGAAAATCCAAACTTTAATTGGAAAAATTTGTTCTGAAAGCCATCTGAAATGGGTACAAGCACTCCCCATCATTCTTTTTTATCTGAGAAGTCAACCTTTTGGTGACACTCAGTTATCACCATTCAAACTTTTGTATAGTCATGCTCCAGGGCATAGTTCATCCCAGAAGTCAGCTCACTTGTCACACCTTGGAGCTGAATGTCAGCTATATAAATACATAAAGGCTTTGAAGAAAAGACTGGATGAATTGCACAAACTTGGACTGTTAACTCTGAGAGTTCCTTTAGATTTTAGCTTCCATCAGCTTAAACCAGGAGACATGGTCTACATAAGGAACTTTGCAAGGAAATCCATTCTAGACCCTAAATGGGTAGGGCCTCATCAAATATTGTTAACTAGTCTGACATGTGTCAAAGTTGAGAACAGAGATCCCTGGTTCCACATCATGCATGTGAAGCCTGTAAAAGAACATGAAGAACACCATGACATACTGACTGATTTAGAGCAAACTGGAAATTTGTTTTGCAACACAAAAAGTTAACGCAATGATAATCAACACAATTACATAACAACAACTTCTGTTTCTGTATAAGAAGGTGACGTCAACCCCCCAGCAAGATGATAGACAACAGGTAAGTATGAATGCAGTACAGAGAAGAAACGAAGAACACAGAAGCTACAAGCTGCAGTAATTCACAGCATGTACAATCACAATGGAACTGTAATCTTTATTAAGTACTGTGCAGGAAGAGGACTGGAAGAAGGAATTATGTAAGGTTATATATAATATTATGTCACAAACGCACAATACACAAATGAGATATAACATGGCATGCCACACCAGAATTGTGGTTCTTCAGTGTTGGCAGAAGATCTGTGCAGTATGGTAAGTATTTGCATGCACCAGCATTCATTAGTTCAGTGGACACAACACAAAACTGATTTTTCACCTTTTGACATAGACCTCATGTAAATAAATGAGAGTTTCTATATGTATGTATGGATTTATACGTATTATATAAACATATTGCATGTAAATATCTGTATATAATGGAAGAGTATCCTATGAGCTCTAGCATATCAAAAGATCCATTGTTTGTTTTTTGATTTGATAGACATCAAGGGAACTTCCACCTGTACAAAGTTGTATTGTATATAGCTATATTATAGTCACTAACACATAGTTTAGTAACAATGTAGGGAAAGGTAGCTTTAGGAACCTTTGAAATACAGAGTTAGTCAGGGAAAGTCACTATAGTATAAGAATAAATAATGTATGTAGCCATGTACATACTTATAACTAACAGGATAGCCTTAACATACTAATAATTTAGAACTTAGAAGTATTAACATCACTAATGATAGCTTTCAGTAAGGTACTAAGATGAAAACTTAGAATGAAATGTTTCAGGTTTTTGCCTAGACATAGTTTTATAGCACTTTGTAGAGTGTGACCATGTATCTTTTGTTAGAAGTTAAAAGCAAGTTGAGATATGATTTAGCCTTTTGAAAGTTTGCATTTGTTTGTGTTTCAAAGATATTTTCATTGCATGCTTTAGGAATAGTCATTGCAACCTGTATTTGTTGCAGAGTTGAGTTTTATGGTTGTGTTACTATGTTTCATTTGTTGTTATGCTTGTATTTATATTGAAATCCTTTTTTCCCTTTGTTCACATTCCTTTTCTCTCCTTAGATAGGGGTAGACAGTTAAAATAAGCCATAGGAATAGAGGGAATAGGGTTAAGTTGTTAAGAATAGGAATTATGCTTTAGTTGTAGCATAGAGGGGGGTGATGTGTGCTGAAATGTCTTAAGCCTGCAGTGGAAATTCTAGCTACTAGAAAAGGGGTGTTACTGTGACATTGATATTGCAGAGTGGAATTCCAGTTGTAAGAGAGGGGGTAAAGCCACAGCTCAGAATTCCAGGGGGGCCCCTGAGAACTCTGGGTGAGGGGGCAGTTTAAGGCAGTTAGGGGCAGTTGATTCCTGGGGTTTGGAAGTGAGCAGGTCACTCTGCTTGCTGTTACAAGATCTTAGAGGGCTTTAGGCTTGAATCTTAACTAAGCCATTTTAGTTCTCTGCTGCCAACCTACTTTAGATTGAAATCAACAACATAGTTACCTCTAATTAGTTATTTAGACCTTAAGAGAAGATTATCTATATAAAAGTTAGAGAGCAAATTAGCTAACCAAGATACCTTTCCCCTCTGGGAGGAGGGGCTGCTTGGACATAACAGTTTAGGGCTTCCCAGACCTTATATATCCTTATTAAATCTCCCTTCCTTCCCTTCCCCAGATAACATTAAACCTTTCATCATTTGGGAGCTGTGCCTGGCTATTTTCAGGGAAATACTCACAACACCTCAAGCTGACTTCCTCCTGCTGTGTAGCCCCAAAAGCAAGTCCTTTCTTCTGTGCCTGAAAGCTTCAAGACATCAAGCTTTTACTATTTACTATTTTCTCCTACTTATACCTATGGGGAAATAGTTTAAAGAAAGTTAATATCTTTAGGAGTTTTGTACTTCCTAGTTTCTGGACTGAGCCCAGAAGTTCAACCTCCATTTTGTAACTGATTTCCTAACTGCCTAGTGGGAGGGAGGAAAGTGAAGGAGTACTCAGCAAGATCATACCCCTCCCTTCCTCCCAAGCTTGTCAGTGGGGGTGAGTGAGACCTGCTTGCTACACACCACTGGCATATATACAGCTTCCCACTAACATAACTATTTAACCAATATAACAGTATATGTCACTATCCTTTTTGTAAATATGAACCCTTATCTCTACATTTTTCACTGTATGTTCCCCGATGGTACCTAAGTAGACTACCTCAAACAGACCTTCTGTTTAGGTAAGACCTTATGAGTCTACTATGTACAACTAATTTACTGTTACATTAACCAATTAATAAATATAATTAATTTACATGGATATATAAAGATCTTATAACATTTATTGAAATATGTATCCCTTTTATGTGCTCATTTGGTATACTTACCAAAACTCCAGATCCTCCTCTTCTCATGCTGTCTGATGGTTCTCTTCTGTTGTCAGTTCTTGGTAGCTATTGTTGGATGTAACCAATATGGAAATGTGCTGTGGTTAAAGACTTTGCAGAATCCTGTATAGTCTTTGTTACTCTGTCAGCATCAGGTCATCTGCTTCTCCTTTTTTTGTCATCCTCCAGTCTGATTTCATCCTTTTCCATTCTGGTCTGCTTGAATTCTCCTCTTCCACTGCATGTGTCCCCTTATGAACTTTCTGACTGTTGTCTATGTTTGCCTGATGGGTCTCTCAGCTCTCCTCTAAGTTAGTTTTCTGTCACTTCTTCTTTTCCTTCTCCTCCTCCTATCTCTATTTCTCTGTTTTCTTCATCTCTATTTTCTCTGTGTGCCAATTTGACATGCAAACAATTAATCCATGACTCTTTTCCCAAGATTTTTACTGCTAAAGACATAAGAAGAACTGTAAATGGTCTGACCCAACTTTCTTGTGAGGCAGATGTTTTGCAAAGTCCTTTATATAGACTAAATCTCCTGGTTTTATATTATACAATAAATAGTCCAATGGTCCAGATTGAACTAACAGTCCTAAATCATTTAATTCTCTTATCCTGTCTTGGAAAGCTGTAATAGAGGATGCTATCTGCATGTCTCCTTCTAGCATTGATACATAAGCTGTTTTGCAAGTTTTTGCTTGCAGAAATAGATATCCATATAGCATTTCATAAGGAGAAATATGTAAATCTGCACAAGACTTCGTTATGTAGATAGAATAAAGCTAAAGTAAGAATTTCTGGCCATTTTAAATGAGTCACTGTACAAAGTTTTCCCACCATAGGTTTTATCCCTCTATTTAATCTCTCAACTTGTCCAGAGCTCTGTGGATGGTATTGTACATGGAATCTTGCTTTTATTCCTAGATTCTCATAAACATTGTTTAATATTTGTTTCATAAAATGACTTCTCCAGTCCAAGTCTATAGTAACTGGGGTTCCATACCTAGGAATTATCTTCTTTACCAATATCTTTACTATAAATTCTACTGTTGTTGTAGATGGAAATGCATCTGGCCATTGTGTTAACCTATCCACCCATAACATGCAATAATTGTATTTCCCTGCTTTAGGCATATTTATGTAATCTATCTGCTAATTTTCAAAGGGAGAGTAGGCTAAAGATCTTCCTCCTAACCCTTTTTTCCTAAATGCTCCCTAATTGAATCTTTGACAGATAGAACAACTATTACAAACTCTATTTGCAACAGTGGTTATTCCTGGTGCCATCCATGTTCTTTTAATGGGATTCACCAAAGCTTGGGTGCCAAAATGTCCTTTACCGTGGATGGAATTACATATATGATAATAGAACTCTTTTGGTAAGATTGGCTTTCCTGCATTTACCTCCCTTGCTCTAAACTTTTCCTGCCATGTCTGAATCTCAGAGTCTTTATAAGCTTTTGTTAGATCAGCTGACTCTATGGTGGATAGATTCATAACATAGGCTGGAGCTCTTCTAGCAGCATATTTAGCTGACACATTGGTTCTATAGTTCCCTTTAGACACAGAATCTTTTCCAAACCCAAGTGAATTATTGCTATTTGCTTTGGTTTTGGATAGCATTTAGCAATTCTCCAATAATTTTTGCATAGTCTATCTCCTTTTCCCCAGATATTATAAACCCATGGTTTTTTTCATATAGCCCCTGTTGCATGGCATTTTGATAATGCATATTTAGAGTCTGTGTAGATGTTTGCAATTTTTCCCCCAGCAAGGTTACAAGCTTCCTTTAATGCAATTAGCTCTGCCCCCTGAGTACTTATATTGTTTGATAATGATGCAAATCACAGAGTTTCAAACTCTGTAACCACTGCACCTCCTATATAATGATTTCCATTGCACATGTAGGAAGACCCATCAGAAAATAAAATTAGTTCAGCATTTTCAATAGGGGTATCTGTTAAGTCCTGCCTTTCTTGTCCCACTAATTTTACTACTTCCTCACAATCATGTGACAGCTCACCATTAGTTGGCAAATCAGGAATCAGTGTAGCTTGATTTAATACACTGTACCTCTTTAATTCTATGTTTTCATTACTTAAAAGAATAATCTCATACTTAGTAATTCTTTGATCTGTAAAAGCTTGAGTACAAAATTTCCTTAAAAGTGATTAAATTTGGTAAGGACAATGAACCATTAATGAGGATCCCAAAACTAAATCTGTGGATCTCTGTACTAACACAACTGCAGCAGCAACACCTCTGAGATATGGCATTGTTCCAGCAGGAATTGGATCTAGCTGAGAATTGTAATAAGCAGTCAGAAGGAAATTTTGTCCCAGAGTCTGTGTTAGCACTCCAGATGCTATTCCTCTGGTTTCATTTATAAACAACTTAAAATTTTTAGAATAGCCTGGTTTACCTAGTACTGGGACTGGTAAAATTGATTCTTTAAGCTTTGCAAGACCTTTCAGATGTTCAGGTTGGAGTTTTAGAGGTTCAGTTTCTGTATTTCTGGTCAGGTCAGTGAGACACTTGGAAATTTCACTCTACCATGGAATCCACTGATGGCAAAATCTTATTTTCCCAAGAATTGCTCTGAGTTGTTTTTTAGTTTTGGGGGCACTCAGATTCTGGATATCTGCAATCAATTTTTGGGTAATGCTTCTAGAACCTCCCAATAGTACAAATCCTAAATACTCAACCCTTGGCAAACACCACTGTAGTTTTGCCTTGGAAATCTTATGCCCACACTTATAGAGGTCACATAGAAGAAATTTACTATCCCTCAGACAAACTTTGGCATTTGGGGAAACTAGGAGAATGTCATCCATGAAATGCACTAGCTTGCTTTCCCTAAATTTGATCATTTTGAGGTTTTTATTTAAGATTTGGGAGAAGACTGTGTTATGATTAAAAATGATGAGGGCTGAGATCAAAAAGAAGAATACTATTTTAATAAAAGCCATGCTGATAGAGATAAACTGACCACGTGCCTGTAAGAAAAACCTATTCCATGGGCAGCTGGGTAGCTCAGTGGAGTGAGAGTCAGGCCTAGAGACAGGAGGTCCTAGGTTCAAACCCGGCCTCAGCCACTTCCCAGCTGTGTGATCCTGGGCAAGTCACTTGACACTTGACCCCCATTGCCCACCCTTGCCACTCTTCCACCTATGAGACAATACACCGAAGTACAAGGGTAAAAAAAAAAACTATTCCAACCTCACCTTAGCCATTTACCTTCCTCTCTCCTCGAGCTCAGGTAACTCAAGAGGAAGTTCCAAGTCACTTCCCCCAATTTCAAATAGTCCCTCACCTTGAATACGTCATCCAAAACAGGAAACCCATTAGGGATCATGGGAAATGTAGTTCCAAGTATCCCAAGTGATTTTAAATGACACATAACCCCCCTGAGATCCGTTGAAAAAGACTGGTCTTTTTCAGTGGATCTTAAACCAAAAGAAAACAGGACAAAAGCTAGCCTCATTGACAAAAGCCAATTTTGGGGCAGTACCCCACTGGCATAAGAGTGTCCATTCAAAATAAATGCATTCAATTCGTTCAACCCCCATTGTTCAGATCAACTGCTCCCCAAAGTTCAAATTTGGATCTTCATGATCCAGTGAAGGCTCTTCAGGCATCTTTTGGTACCTCCACACAACAGGTTCGTCATCTGGATTCTGGGGAGATGGCAAAATCCTTATCCTGAAATTACTCTCAAAGAATTTAAACTTTACATTATAGATTACAAAACATACATTTTCTTCTGAGAATTAACATTACCCCCCTGAGTTTACTTCTAAAGGAGTAAAAATTGACTTGCAATATAGATTATAGTTCAGACATTATGATTATAAAAACTTAACACACACACCCCTGAGGAAAATGTTAAATGATACATAACTCCCCTGAAAAGGTCAGCCAAGGATGCATGGCTAAGTGAGTCACGGGGGTGCATGAAATCAATTGGCAAAAGAAATAATAAAAAAATAAAAAGAATAAAATTCAAAAAAAAGAGAAAAAATTAACTTGTGAATGAAATGTAAAATGTGCAAAAAATGTAGGGGAAATAAACAGGCCTTTGATTCAAGACCCAATGAAAGCGATTTAAGCAGTTTGCTATAACCCATTCAGGGCCAGGACTACAGAAAAATTGCCATTTTCTCTATATATATAGAGGAATAAGGGAAATGCCTTTCTTTGATCCGATTTTTCCCTACACCTTCTCAGGGAATGAGACATTAAATGATAGCCAATCTTAGGTGCTTCACTAGGAATTTAAGTTGAGGGGACCCACGTCCTCCAAAGTTTTAGAAAAGACTGGGACTCCAGGACTCAAACCCCAGTTTTCAAGCCCTTCAAGTATTGGCATAGATCTCCTGCAATTCATGCAGATTCTTTAGTCAAGTCTCTGACCATGTGCCTTTTTCTTGGAATCAGAGAGGCATTTAATTACAATCCCATAGTCTCAAGGCTCTTCAGGTGTTTGCATGAAGCTTATATCACTGTAAAAATTAAAAAAAGATAAATAATGATTATATATGTACTTCCAGTACAAGATGAGAAAAAGGAAAAATCAATTTCTCTAATTAAAAAAAATGTTTTAAAAATCAAATATATATATATATATATGTATATATATATATATATATATTTAAAATGTTATTGAATCTGAACCAAAAATTCAAAGTATTCTCCATGAAGAAGTCAGTAACAGCCTTTGGTGAACTTCCAAGCCAAAGCTATGAAGTGGTTTACAGATACCTTAATATGTTTTGGATATTTCATTGGTTGGGATTCCATTGATGGCAAGTGAAAAGAAATCCTGGGTCTGTGAGTTAGGAGTCTGGGTTTGGCCACTAAATTTGGGACATCTACAAAATCCTTTAATCTTGTTCACAACTTAGTAGTGCCTCATTTTTAAAAGATAGTTAATAAATATTGCATATCTCTACACCTCAGTTTCTTCATCTGTTTCATCATCTCTTACCCCAACCTTCCAATCACCAGACCGTTGAGTAGGAGGAACCACTTTCAAACTCATAGAGAAGAAGGGCAGAGCCAGGGACCTTCCTCTCCTTACCTATATTCATTAGTAAACTACAGAAGTAGAGATCAGCAGCACCTGCTCTCACTGATACAAAAATGTTAGAATTATTCCTTCCCCCAAAACCCTTAGTGTCCCAATGCCCAGAACTGATGAAGAATAGGACATTCAGTGCCAGCCGAATCATTCCCATATCTTTACCTTTGCTGGAGATA
>NC_058132.1:430684099-430736024 GCF_016433145.1 Gracilinanus agilis
CAAAAATGAGATTTTCTGTGAGAGAAAGTGGGTTTTACAAAATAGCAGATTCACAATGCACATTCAAATAGAGTACCATATTTCTAATAACACATTTTAAAACAATAAACAATGATGTTCAAAAAATCATATACTTGTTACAACTTTTAAACCTTGGCTAAGAGTTTCTCAACAAATTCTGTTACTGCTTCCATATAAAAACCTGATATTAAAAAAAACCGTCTGGTCTAAATTATCCTCAAGAATTCTAGACCCTTCTGATAAAAGAAGCTAAAACATAGACTAATATATATATATGACAACAATTCTTCACAATAAAATATATAAAGCTTATCCTTTAAGACCACAATTCTTTAAAATAAATTCATAAAAACCTTATCATTTTTACAGAAGGGTACTAAGCATCTAAAGTAAATTTTTGAAAGACTTCTCATAAAATTACAATTTAAGTCTCAAGGCAGGCACCAAACTCTCCAAAGTTCAACAAAATTAAGGCAATTTATAACTTTGTAAGATGTTCAAATGGTACAAGAACATAGCATTGTTTATGATTACAGTAAAAATGAAACTTGAAATAAATTAGGAAATATAATGAGTATCAGATAACAAGCTGGTCAAAACCTCTTACCAGTTCTAATAGATTTTTCTCATTATTTGGGAGTTACAATAAAATCATGAACAGAATTAATCTAGCAGCCACAAACTACATTAACTTAAAATGATTCAGTGCAACAGGAAAATCAATGAAATAAGCAAGATTAATTTACAAAACTAATTAACAAAATACAGTAAGATACAGTCTCTCTAAAACAGAAATAAAACTCATTCAGGTCACCAAACTGTTATGATTAAAAATGATGAGGGCTGAGATCAAAAGGAAGAATAGTATTTTAATAAAAGCCATGCTGATAGAGATAAACTGACCACGTGCCTGTAAGAAAAACCTATTCCAACCTCATCTCAGCCATTTACCTTCCTCTCTCCTCAAGCCCAGGTAACTCAAGAGGAAGTTCCAAGTCACTTCCCCCTAATTTCAAACAGTCCCTCACCTTGAATACGTCATCCAAAACAGGAAACCCATTAGGGATCACGGGAAATGTAGTTCCAAGTATCCCAAGTGATTTTAAATGACACAACTGAAAGACTTTTGGAGAATCCTTGGGGCAGATGGCACCATTTGTATTGAGCCCCTTGCCAGATAAATGCAAAAATATCTCATAAGTCTTTATGACTAGGGATAGAGGAAAAAAGTTGAACATAAGTCCACTATAGTAAAATATCTAGCATGACTTGGGACAGAAGAAATAATTGTTGCTGGGCTTGGTACTACTGGGTGAGATTTTATTATATGGTCATTTGTAGCTCTTAAATCCTGAATAAATCTGTAGAATGGTCTGCCATTTTCATCTAGTTTTGCTTTTTTTTTTATAGGAAGGATTGGTGTATTATATTCTGAGAATGTTGGTATAATTATCCCTTGCTTAATCAAGGATTCTATGATTGGTCTGATTCCTTCAACCACTTCTTTACTCAGTTTGAACTAGGTAGCTGACTTTAATAACCCCACATCAGTAGAAGAACTAGACCACAGACCTTTAGGAATGTCTTCAGGTATTGGATAGACAGACCCTATTTCTACCTTAGCCTCTATTGAATCTAAGAAAAGCATTGGAAAATCTTATAAAGATTCCTCTTGAAGATGAGGTGATATGTCTCCAGAGGGTGTACACTGAATCCTTACCTTCAGTTTACACAGTTGGTCTCTACCCTTTAGGTTCATTGGACAGGAAGGCATAAGAAGAAATGCATGGTCAACAGACAAGGAACTCAAATATATCATTTTAGGCTGTAATTTTGCTACACTCTGTGGTCTACCTGTAGCTCAATCACTTCTATTGACCCTATCACCCTGAAGTCCTCAGGAGGCATTTGTAACACTGACTTACTAACTCCCATGTCAACCAAAAGATCATAAACCTGATCCCCCACTTTAAGTGATATGTGTGGCTCAGTGCTACTTGATGGTAAGAATGTCTCTATCACTGGGGTTAGTACAGTTGGATCTGGGAATTCTATGTCTACCTTCTGTGTATCCAAGCTTATCTCCTCATTTCCTTTCACTTCTTTGAACTTCTGGGAGTTAGTCTTGTTTTTGCCATCTATTAGACAAAAAGTTAGAAGTAGCATAGTTTGCATTTTGAGTGACAGCACATAGCTGCTGAAAGCCTGAGGATTCTGTGGGTCAGACACAGAGAGGAATGACAGTTTGAACTTGGGGATAAGGGAGATCTGTTATCCTGTCTATGAAGTCTAGTTTTTCCAAAGAGGATTACTCCTATCAAGAACTATTGGCTGGGGGGCAGCTGGGTAGCTCAGTGGAGTGAGAGTCAGGCCTAGAGACAGAGGTCCTAAGGTTCAAACCCGGCTTCAGCCACTTCCCAGCTGTGTGACCCTGGGCAAGTCACTTGATCCCCATTGCTCACCCTTACCACTCTTCCACCTATGAGACAATACACCGAAGTACAAGGGTTAAAAAAAAAAAAAGAACTATTGGCTAGGACTGACCAAGCTGTGGTGAGGCATTTCGGAGGTGGACTCTGAATGCCAATAAGCCTAGCTCAATCTCCAGTAGTGAATTAACTGGCTGATACCCCAATCATCTTTGAGGATCAACTGAAGACATCAACCTCTAAAGATCTGGTTATACTTGAGATCCCTGTCTACAGCTCCATCTGTTACTCAAGTAGTCAGTTTAGTAAATAGCATAGACACCTCCATCCCTTCACTCCCTGATTTACCAAAATAGACTTTAGTGGCAGTTACTCCTTCTTACCTCCACTCCCTGTCCTTGTTCAGTTTTTACATAAAGCTTCCTTGGTCTTTCTCCTTTCCCAGATACCTTTAGTGATATTGTGAACCCACTGTGAGTTGTGAGTTGTGTACCCTGGCTTTATTTATGTTTTGTTATTCAGTTATTCCCCAGCATAGTGTGTGTTACCTAAATGTATTTCCCTTAATCTGTTACCTCTCCACTGTTCCCCAATCCAGCTGAGAGAGTAATTTAACCCCCAGCTGTACCTTTGTCTCTCCTAACTATCCCCCTAATTATAATATTACCTTTTAACACATCCCAGGACTTATTTTCTTTCCCACAGCTTCCTTCAGCTAATCTTAGATCATTGTTGACATTTGCTACTATTGGTTTGGAGTTATTGCTTTCTTGCTCAATAGTTATTATTCATTCTTTATTTACTCTAGGTACTATTACTATTTCTATTACTTTTCCTACTATGGTTGTTGTTATTTGCTTTTCTTCTTTACATTCATTATTACTTTCAATGGTGCTATCTAGCTTTTCCCTGTTGCTATCCCTGTTACCATTTTCTAATTCTTTTTATTTTGTGGTACCAATCTCTTTGCTTTTCTGGGTGCGCTTTCATAAAGAAACATTCCTTGCACTTTTTTCTCTGGTTTTTGATAACCAGATGCTCCTGTTACCTAGGCCTAGTACCATTCCTCATAAATTCTTGCATACTGTACAAATCTGGCAGCTGTTGTGATCCTTAGCAATATGTATGATTGTAGAAACCTGTTTGTTCTTTCCTTTGGTAAGGTGTGTAAAAAGAAAAATAAATGGGGTTTTTCTTTGGACTAAGTATTTAAATGAGTGGTCACCAAGGAATTGATTCAATTCCTAAAAATGATTTTTAATAATTTATTTATAAAATATAGGAGAGAGTGAAAGTAGAGAGATGAGAAGAGGGTAGAGTAAGAGATCTAGCTTAACAAATTAGATTATGTACTCAAGTCTTGGCTTTACTCTGGCAGGGTTCCAGAGCCCTAGATAGAGAGCCTAAAAGTCAATTAACAAGGGTTTTAGCCACAAGGGCTTCTCCTAGTGAAGGGCCCCTCAGAGGCTAGTACCTACAGGGAAGCTAAAGGAGTCAGGCTTTTTTACTAACCCATGTGAAATTTAAAAGGGAGAGATTTAAGAATAGTCCCAGAGGCAGGTAAATGATCAAAGGTAGTGGATGCTACTAAATGTCTAAAAATTATTTCTGAAGGCCCCTTAAAATAAATTTAAATTCTTAGGTTATTAAATTCTCCAAAGGTTGTATAAGGCTGTAACCATTCATCATCATCTATGTGACAATTAACAAACAAAATTAAATCTTAAGACAATCAGCAAATACAATATATGTGATAGGATTGGCACTGTATTCCAGAGTCCTTTTCTTCATTTTCAATAGCGTGTTGCAAAGACTTTTTCACTATTATGGAGAGGAAACAAAACTGAAAGGAGTTAACATTAATAAAACAATGGAATCTGAAAAGGCTTACAAATTTCACCTCTAGACTCTTTAAACTTTTCCCCTATCTGTTAGGGACTTAGGTCTAAGGATCTGAAAAGGTAAAGGTCTGTTGACCCCTGATGTCAGGTTAGGTCCAAGGTCTGACTAAGGCCTGAGATCCCTCAGCTTCCACATTTCCCACCATCACAATAACTGATTTTCTCAATTTCCACAAGTTGCTGATTGAGACAATAATCCTTTCACAGGCACTGTTTTCCAGGCTTCTCTCCCAGAGAGCTAACATGTTCTATTGGCACCTGCTTCTCCCCTTTCTCAGTTCCTATTATGTCCCCAGTTATCCCCCACCTTCAGTTCCTTGCTCAAGGCTTTCTCTCTCAAGGCTACATTTGTTATGGGAAAGTTTGCTTAACTTTTCATGAGAAAAATTCCTTGTGGTTTCTGTCTACATAGCCTGTGTTTTCATTCAATAAACTTTGTTATATAAATAAATGGGCAGATGGAGGGAGAGAGAGACCAACTAATTGGATACTACCACTGGTAATTGTGTGACAACAGTGGAGCCCAGCTAGTGCAAGATCAATTGAGGCTTGCAACCTAGCTAGATGATGTAACACCTCCCTCCTTTATAACAGTGCCCAGGCAGGATCCTTCAGGTCAATGGATGGTATCCCTTCAGGTCCCACCTGAGGTTAATTGATGATAGATATTGGGCTCTATTAGCCTTGGTAACAGTTTATCTGACTATGTGTCTCCCTTCCCAGAGAAGCTATGAAATAACCAATCCAGGAAGGTACTTGAATAGTTTATCTAAATTTTAGCAAAGATGGAGTACTGGGAAATGGAAAGAGGAACTGAGAATCCCTAAACTAATTTGGTAATAATAATATCCTCAGAGCTGTAGGCGGGTAATTGATTCTGGTTAGTTAGCTCCTCTGGCTCAGCCTGGCCACAGCCAAACTAGAGCAAGCAAGCTGCTGCTTGATGTCTTTCAGTTTCTTCTTCCTGCTAGATGTTATACCTATACAGCCTTCAGGATCCACCACTTCCATCCTCTTTTTCTTCTCCTGCCTGCCTCCCAGATCTCTCCCAGGCCCTGGGATACCTAGATAACTACAGATGATTTGATTTCCTAAATATCTAGGGGCAGGAGAATTAGTAGAGTGATAGTCTGGGTACAGGATGGCAATGCTAGTCAGGAACAAGACAGGAGGATCTTGCAAGGTTGAGCCAAGCAAGTCACCAATCCCCACAAAACAAGGATCCACAGATGTCAGGTCCAAGGGAAGTGAAAGGAACCAAAAGCCAGGGCTGCCAGGGGTATTTATACCCACCTTGGCCAACCACTTTCTCCCCTGTCCTCACGGCCCCTGGGAACATTCTAAGATCAAATGGTCCTCACCCGCCAATCAAGGGTGAGACTCTCTGCTCCCAGAGTTTCAATATAACAACTTGCACTTGATTGCCATCAGCAACTGAGGCTAGTTACTTGATTGCCACCAGCAATCAAGCCCTTCTGACCCCAAACTTTGACTTTACTCTTTTTTATAACCCTTACCTTCCATCTTGGAATCAATAATGTGTATTGGTTCCAAGGCAGAAAAGTGGTAAGGGCTAGGCAATGGGGCGTTAAGTGACTTGCCCAGGGTCACAAAGCTGGGAAATGTCTAAGGCCAGATTTGAACCTAGGACCTCCTGTCTCTAGACCTGGCTCTCAATCCACTGAGCTACCCAGCTGCCCCCCTACTTTATTTTTTTTTCACCAACCCTTACCTGAGGACTCTTGGTCCCTATTCAGTCCCTCTCTTTGGTGCACTGAACTCTGAACTAGGGTCAGGAACAGAGACCTTGAGTTACCCACACACCAGAGGAGAGGCCGTGATGTTTAAGAGAAATAGAGTTCTCCTCATCAGGGAGGACATAAATCATGGGTAAGGGAGATCTTCTCAGCAGGGAGAACATTTGGAAGTAAAAAATGGGGATAAACATCTATGTGCTTTAGGTTCTTGAAGCCAAAGTTTTTCTTTCTCTTAAAATCATAATTTATAGTTAGAGTTTAGAATAGAATTTTTTCTTAAGGCTCATGGAGCCAAAGTTTCTTTTTCTCTTATAGTTTTTAATTAATATCCATTTGGAGGTGATTTATTATCAGGGTTTTAAAATAATCATGCAAATTTTATAAGAACAGTAACTTAAAGAGTTATAAAGGAAAAAAGATATCAAGCTATGCAGCCCTCAGAAAAACTGCTTTGGCCTTGGATGTGTTTCAAAAGTAATTTAACCCACATATGGGACTTCCTGGTTAAGATGGCGGCAGAGTAAAAAGCAGCTGCTTAACATCTCCTAACCGAAACATACAGGACTCCTAAAGAAGACATAAAAACAAATACAGAGGAACAAAGGGATCCCACAACAGGGCTCAGCATTGGAGGTATGTGGAATCGGGGCATTTCCATGCTATAAAGGGGTGAAACAGCTCTTGCTAAGCAACCCCCTCCCCCACCCTACCCCACCTACAGTGCCAAAGCCAGCTCACAAGAGTTAGAGCAAGTTTGAGGTACACATTAAGTCCTTGGCAGCTACCCGGAATCACCAGGGCCTGCTCCTGAGAGCAGCAAGACTTAAGACCCCAAGAGACTAAAGAACATGCCCAGACTGAACACAGACCCTGAGCTCATGCATGAGTATGGGCGTGGACACAAGCCCAGACACGAATCCTGAGCACATGCGAGGACTCAGATCTTAAGCGTAGGTGCGGACCTTGAGTGGGAGCCCAATGCAAAAGGGGTTCACAACTGTGGAAGCAATATCCTGAGATTGTTAAAGGAGCCTCGGGCAGAGGAACAACTAAGGGGACTACTAGAAGTCTTGACCCTGAGAACAACTGAGACCTAAGGAGCCTAAATAGCGCAGAAAGACCCTGAGTGTGAGGATAAACTTGAGAGGGCACAGGGCTAACAATGGCAAGCCAGAGACAAGAACCCCAAAAGAGAAAGATCATCAAGAAGAAATCTGTAATAACACTCGACGACTTTTACACAGATAAAATACAGACAAAAGAGCAAATAGCAGAGGAGAACAAACAAGTACTCATATCCAAACCTTCACAAAATAATGAAAACTGACCACAAGCTATTGAAGAGTTCAAATCTGAGATGATGAGGAAAATGAAAGAGATTTGGTGAGAGAAGTGGGAAATAGCTCAAAAGGAAATTAACAGGTTAGAAGACAGAAACTCCCAATTGGAGAAAGATGCCCCCAAATCAAACGAAATGGTAAGCAAATTGGAAACCAAAATCTGGCAAGAAACTAACAGTTTAAAAGGCAGAATTTTGCAATTGGAAAGTGAGGCTCAGAAATCAAATGAACTGATAAGCAAATTGAACACCAGAAATGACAAGATTGAAAAGGGAAACCAAAAGATTATAGCCAAAAACCAGTCCCTAAAGGATAGAATTGAGAAATTAGAAGCTAATGATTTTTCAAGACAGCAAGAACAAATAAAACAAAGTCAAAAGACTGATGAAATAGAAGGAAACATGAAATATCTCAATGAGAAACTGACAGACCAAGAAAACAGGTCTAGAAGAGACAATATGAGAATCATTGGTCTTCCTGAAAAAGCAGAAAATAATAGAAACTTGGACTCCATACTAAAAGAAATTATTCAGCAAAACTGCCCTGAAGTTCTACAACAAAAGGGCAAAATAGACACTGAAAGGATCCATAGATCACCCTCTACACTAGGCCCTGAAAAGACAACCCCCAGGACTATAATAGAAAAATTCAAGAGCTTCCAAGTAAAAGAAAAAAATTTACAAGAAGCCAGAAAGAGACAATTCAGATACCAAGGAGCACCAATCAGGATCACACAGGATCTGGCAGCCTCCACTCTAAAAGACCTCAAGGCTTGGAATATGATATTCCAAAAGGCAAGAGTGCTGGGTCTTCAACCATGGATCAACTACCCATTAAAACTGACTATAGGGCAGCTGGGTAGCTCAGTGGAGTGAGAGTCAGGCCTAGAGACGGGAGGTCCTAGGTTCAAACCCGGTCTCAGCCAGCTGTGTGACCCTGGGCAAGTCACTTAACCCCCCTTGCCCACCCTTACCACTCTTCCACCTATGAGACAATACACTGAAGTACAAGGGTTTAAAAAAAACTGACTTTATACTTCCAGGGGAAAGTATGGGCTTTCAACAAGATAGAATATTTCCAAGTATTTCCACAGAAAAGACCAGGACTAAATGGAAGTTCGATATCCAAACACAAAAATCAAGAGAAACATAAAAAGGTAAATAAGAAACAGAGAGGAAAGCAAGACAACTCGTATTTTAAAAATTTGACTCTTTAAGGGCTTCAATATGATCTAATTATTGGAATTCCTATGTGGGGAAATGTTATGTATAATTCTCTTTAAGGAACTCTATTCACTATTATAGTATTCACTATTATAGTAATTAGAAGAATTATTCATAGGAAGAGGGTGAAATACTAAATGGTCTAAGATGATATGAGGGTGGGAAAGAGGGAGGTGAATAGTAGAGGACACCAAGAGAAACCTGAATGAATAAGAAAAATAGGATATTATATTACACACAAAGAGGGCATGGGAAGGGGAAGGGATGAATACTATTTTGAGAAGGAGAGGAAGAGAGCATTAAGAGGTAATATTTAAACCTTACTCTCAGTGTAATTAAACCTGAGAGGGAAGAGTAGCTTTATCCATTGGGATATAAAACTCTATCCAACCCTACTGAGAAAGTCAGAAGGGAAAAACCAATGGTAGCAGGGGAGTGGGGAGGTCAAAAAAGGGAAGGGAGGGAAAGGGGAAGGAGTCCATTAGGCCTTAAAAATAAATAGAGGGGAATAATAAGAGAGGGGGTAGAAAGGGTAGTAAATGAAGGGAGGGGACAAGGGTTACTGTCATAAAGCAAACCACTGATTTAAAAGGAAACAGTGTAAGAAGAAGGGTAGAACTAGGAGAGGATACCAAAATATTGGCGATTACCCAACTGATAATTATAACTCTGAATGTGAATGGTATGAACTTGCCCATAAAAAGGAAGCAAATAGAAGAGTGGATTAGAAACCAAAATCCTACAAGAAACACATATGAGGCGGGTGGACATAAACAGATTTAAGGTAAAGGGCTTGACCAAAATCCTTTGAGAATCAAATGAGAAAAAGAAGGCAGGAGAGGCTATTATGATTTCTGACAAAGCCAAAGTAAAAATAGAATTGAGGGGCACCTGGGTAGCTCAGTGGATTGAGAGCCAGGCCTAGAGATGGGAGGTCCTAGGTTCAAATCTGGCCTCAGACATTTCCCAGCTGTGTGACCCTGGGCAACTCACTTGACCCCCATTGCCCACCCTTGCCACTCTTCCACCTAGGAGCCAATATACAGAAGTTAAGGGTTAAAAAAAAATAGATACGATTTAAAAAGACAGGGAAGGTCATTACATCCTGATTAAAGGCATTATAGTCAATGAGGAAATAACATTGCTCAATATGTATGCATCAAATGGCATAGAAACCAGATTCATAAAGGAGAAACTGGCAGACATCAAGAAGGAAATAGATAGTAAAACTATGCTAGTGGGAGTTCTAAATATTCCTCTTTCAGATCTAGATAAATCAAACAAAAAATAAATGAGAAAGAAGTAAGAGAGAAGAATGAAGTCCTAGAAAAGTAGATTTAATAGATATGTGTAGAAAAATAAATAGAACAAAAAAGGAATACACCTTCTTTTCAGCTGCACATGGTATATTCACAAAAATTGACCATGCAATAGGGCATAGAAACATTGCAAACAAATGCAAAAGAGCAGAAATAATAAATGTAACCTCATCAGACCATAATGCAATAAAAATAATAATTAGTAAGGGTACCTGGACAGACAAATCAAAAACTAATTGGAAATTAAATAATATGATTCTCCAAAACCAATTAGTCAAAGAAGCAATCATAGAAAGAATCAACAATTTCATTGAAGAGAATGACAATGATGAGACATCCTACCAAACTCTGTGGGATGCAGCCAAGGCAGCACTCAGGGGGAAATTTATATCCTTGAGTGCATATATTAATAAATTAGGGAGGGAAGAGATGAATAAATTGGGCATGCAACTTAAAACATTAGAAAGCAAGAAAATTAAAAATCCCCAGGTGAAAACTAAATTAGAAATACTAAAAATCAAGGGAGAAATTAATAAAATCAAACGTGAAATAACTATTGAATTAATAAATAAGACTAGAAGCTGGTATTTTGAAAAAAAAATAAAATAGACAAAGTACTGGTCAATCTAATAAAAAAAGGAAAGAAGAAAACCAAACTGACAGTATCAAATATGAAAAGGGACACCTCACCTCTAATGAAGGGGAAATTAAGGCAATCATTAAAAACTATTTTGCCCAATTATATGGCAATAAATAGAGCAATTTAGGAGATATGGAAGAATATTTACAAAAATACAAATTGCCTAGATGAACAACAGAAGAGATAGAATACCTAAATAATCCCATATCAGAAAAAGAAATTGAATAAGCCATCAAAGAGCTCCCTAAGAAAAAATCGGCAAGGCCTGATGGATTCACAAGTGAATTCTATCAGACATTCAAAGAGCAACTAATCCCAATACTATACAAATTATTTGATATAATAAGCAAAGAAGGAGTCCCACCAAATTCCTTTTATGACACAAATATGGTACTGATTCCAAAGCCAGGTAGATCAAAAACAGAGAAAGAAAACTACAGACCAATCTCTCTAATGAACATGGATGCGAAAATTTTAAGTAGAGTATTAGCAAAGAGACTCCAGCAAGTGATCAAGAGGATCATCCACCATGATCAGATGGGATTTATACCAGGAATGCAAGGATGGTTCAACATTAGGAAAACCATCCACATGATTGACCATATCAACAATCTAACAAAGAAAAATCACATGATTATCTCAATAGATGCTGAAAAAGCCTTTGACAAAATGCAGCATCCATTCCTATTGAAAACCCTGGAAAGTATAGGAATAGAAGGACCTTTCCTAAAAATAATAAACAATATATACCTAAAACCATCAACAAGCATCATATGCAATGGGGATAAATTAGAAGCATTTCCAATAAGATCAGGAGTGAAACAAGGATGCCCATTATCTCCTCTATTATTTAACATAGTACTAGAAACACTAGCAGTAGCAATCAGAGAAGAAAAATAAATTGAAGGTATCAAAATAGGAAAAGAGGAGACTAAGCTATCATTCTTTGCAGATGATATGATGGTCTACTTAAAAAGTCCTAGAGAATCAACTAAGAAGCTGGTAGAAATAATCAACAACTTTAGCAAAGTTGCAGGATACAAAATAAATGCACATAAATCATCAGCATTTCTACATACTTCCAAAACATCACAGCAGCAACAGGTAGAAAGAGAAACACCATTTAAAATCACCATAGACAGGGGCAGCTGGGAAGCTCAGTGGATTGAGAGCCAGGCCTAGAGACAGGAGGTCCTAGGTTCAAATCCGGCCTCAGACACTTCCCAGCTGTGTGACCCTGGGCAAGTCACTTGACCCCCATTGCTTACCACTCTTCCACCTATAAGTCAATACACAGAAGTTAAGGGTTTAAAAAAAATTTAAAAATTAAATGAATAAATAAATAAAAATCACCCTAGACAATATAAAATACTTAGGAATCTATCTATGAAAACAAACACAGCAATTATACAAAACAGCTACAAAACACTTTCCAAACAATTGGAAAAATATTGATTGTTCATGGGTAGGACGAGCTAACATAATAAAAATGACCATTCTACCCAATTTAATTTACCTATTTAGCACCATACCTATCAAACTCACAAACAACTTTTTTACTGAATTAGGGAAAACTATAACAAAGTTCATCTGGAATAACAAAAGATCAAGAATATCAAGGGAAATAATTTAAAAAATGTGAAGGTAGGGGGCCTAGCAGTACCAGATATTAAATTGTACTATAAAGCACTGGTCATCAAAACGGTATGGTACTGGCTAAGAGACAGAAGGGAGAATCAGTGTAATAGACTTGGGGTAAGTGACATTAGCCAGACAGTGTATGATAAACCCAAAGATCCCAACTTTTGGGTCAAAAATCCACTATTTGACAGAAACTGCTGGGAACTTTGGAAAACAATATGGGAGAGAATAGGTTTAGATCAACATCTCACACCCTATATAAAGATAAATTCAGAATGGATGAATGACTTGAATATAAAGAGGGAAACTATAAATAAGTTAAGTGAACATAGAGTAGTTTACTTGTCAGATCTCTGGGAAAGGAAAGATTTTAAAACCAAGCAAGAGTTAGAGAAAATTACAAAATGTAAATTAAATGGTTTTGATTATATTAAGCTAAAAAGCTTTTGTACAAACAAAAACAATGTAGTCAAAATCAGAAGGGAAACAACAAATTGGGAAAAAATCTTTATAACCAAAAACTCTGACAGGGGTCTAATTACTCAAATATACAAGGAGTTAAATCAATTGTATAAAAAATCAAGCCATTCTCCAATTGATAAATGGGCAAGGGACATAATAGGCAATTTTCAGATAAAGAAATTAAAAGTATCAATAAGCACATGAGAAAGTGTTCTAAATCTCTAAAATTAGAGAAATGAAAATCAAAACAACTCTGAGGTACCACCTCACACCTAGCAGATTGGCTGAAATGAAAGAAGGGGAGAGTAATGAATGCTGGAGGGGATGTGGCAAAACTGGGACATTAATGCATTGCTGGTGGAGTTGTGAACTGATCCAACCATTCTGGCTGGCAATTTGGAACTATGCTCAAAGGGCTACAAAAGAATGCCTGCCGTTTGATCCAGCCATACCTTTTTTGGGTTTGTACCCCAAAGAGATCATAGATAAACAGATTTGTATGAAAATATTTATAGCTATGTTTTTTGTGGTGGCAAAAAACTGGAAAATGAGGGTATGCCCTTCAATTGGGGAATGGCTGAACAAATTGTGGTATATGCTGGTGATGGAATATTTTTGTGCTCAAAGGAATAATAAACTGGAGGAATTTCATGTGAACTGGAAAGACCTACAAAAATTGATGCAGAGCAAAAGGAGCAGAGCCAGAAGAACATTGTACACAGAGACTAATACACTGTGGTAAAATAGAATGTAATGGACTTCTGTACTAGCAGCAATGCAATGGCCCAGGACAATTCTGAGGGATTTATTGAAAAGAATGCTATCCACATTCAGAGGAAGTACTACAGGAGTGGAAACAGAAGAACAACAACTGCTTGAGCACATGGGTTGAGGTGGACATGATTGGCAATGTAGACTCGAAACTACCACACCAAAGCAACTATCAACAATTTGGAAATAGGTCTTGATCAATGACACATGTTAAAACCAGTGGAAATACACATCTGCCACGGGTGGAAGGGGGAATTCAGGGGTTTAAGGGGAATGTAAGAGCATGAATTATGTAACCATGTTAACTTTTCAAAAAAATAAATATTAATAAATGCTTAAAAAAATAAAAAAAGTAATTTAACCCATTCCTCACCCAGAAAGAAAAACATAGTGTTTATAATTATTTCATATTGATATTTAGGGATTATATAGCAAAATATTTTTAATTAGGTAAAAGTTGTCACTTGCCTCATATAAATTTTAGAGATATAACTTGATAGCCCTGTGTAAATGGAATTAGCTCATCCTCATTCATTGTTACACTCTAGCCATCAAAAATAATGTCACCCCACCCAACCATGGGGAGGGGAAGATTAGTTACCCACATGTGACAATAAGTAACAAATCAAGAACAAGGGACTGCCCTTTGGGAAGTCCAAACAGTGTTGAGGCTGCCATTTGTCTGCTGGAAATTGAAGGTGGATGCAGGAAGTGACAAAAGATACTATCTTTTAAATATGATGGTAACTTCCTGTGGAGGCAGTTGGCGCTTTGAACTTGGTGTTGAAGGATCTCTGCTGAGACCTCAGGCGGCTTCCCTCTGAATTGTCACAAGGATAAATTAGGCTGACTTCCTTTCTCCTCCCTTGGCATTTCTGGAGGCTCTACCCTCAAGGAGGCCTCTCTTGCCTCTCTAATTGTAAAAGGCCTTGTGGCTAGTAGCCTTGTTTAATTAACCTCTGTGCTCCTCTAACTCCTCATCTGGTCCAAACCCCTGGTCTGGGCCAGAGTTTCTTTCTCTCTATTTCCCTACCTTCAACCTTCCTAATTGTAAATAAACTTCCATAAAAGACATCCTGACTTGGGTCTATTAATTTGGAATTGTGTTGATCTGATTCCTGGCAACCATACTTTAAGTATCTAGTTTCCCCTCTTACAGCCCCAAGATGTTAGTTGGCAGCTGGAATAAATTTGGATCTGGTATTAAGATATATATATATATATATATATACCAAAGTTATAAAGTAACAGGATTTTTAAGAATATTGGTATATAGGTGTAGAAGGCCTACAATTTTAGGAGTTTATTTGCCAGCATATTCAAATGCTGTAATCTGTATATAGTCACTAAGTAAAAATATGAACCTTCATATTTTTTCAGATTGCCTAGCCATTCTCACTTCTTTCTGTTTGGAATCATGTATATATGCTGCATGATTCCTAATATCCTCCAGTGGTAATGATTCCCACTGTGGACAACTTTGCCTGAAGTAATTTTGTATCGGGATTGAGGTTCCCTTTACAAATTGTCTCCTTATATGATCGATCGTATCCTGGGAATGAGTATCTCTAAGTCCTAATATCGTTTCAGCAGCTTCAATAACTCTGTCTAGAAAACTGCTCGGGTGCTCTTCTTCCCCTTGCCTCAGTTTCTCAAATTTTTGCCATGCATTTGGCCGTTTTGCAAAATTTCTCATTGCTTCGATAAGATCAGCCCTGCATCTTAACAAGTACCTCATGTTGGCGTGTTGAGTGAAATCTAGATCTTGATGTACTAATGGCCATGATTCTAAATTGGGGTTCGTTCTAGTTTCAGTCAGGAATTTTTCCTTTTCCCGAGGGAGTGTAAAATTCCCCCAAAAGAAATTCGACATCGTCGAAACTAGGGTTAAAAAGTGTGAACACCCGCTTTAATTCTTTTAAACTTGTGTAAGGCTTTTCGTAGAATCTGGGAAAATGGCGTTTTAAAACCTCAATATCACTAGGAGTGAATGCCTTGTACATTTTGACATGCACCACCCCCTCTCCAGGTTGCACAATAGTCCTGTCTACTATTGGTAGGACAGAGACCACTGCATTCTATATTGGTTGATCTTTCTCTGTTTCCTTTTTCCCAAAAAATTTTGATTCTACGATTTCAAGTTGTAAGATGGTATGTTTATCGAGTTCATTCCCTTCACGTAATTGCCTCAACACTTGGAACAGTAGTTTTATGTTCTCAACTAGTTCCTTGTTATCATTTCCTTGTTTTGAATCAGATGCCTTATAATAGTTAAACAGATGAGTAAGGACCACTTTTAAAATTGTTAAAAAAATGCCATAGAGCCAGAACAATTGCTATTGCTGTTGGAATGAAGCATATGCATTGAGCTAAAGTGAATGCAAACCATTTATAATAGTCGTAAATTTCTATTAATTGCTGTATCATGTTTGGTACTTTTACCAGCCAAAATGCACACATTCCTTGCATAAAAGACCATATAAGCAGCGATAGACTGCTTAATATAAAAATCAATCTTGTGCAATTCATTTTCTTTTTCTATTCTTCAGAAGATAGGTTTCGTATGACTTGGCTCACCAGAATGTTATGAGGGTAATTTGAGGAAAGGTGCTTGGGATAAGGGAATTGAAAGGAGGATGTTGGAGGCTTGGTAAATGGATAAATTAGGCTACAGGTAGGCTGGGATTAAAGGAGATTCAGGGTATAATAGGACTGATGTCAGGAGTATAACACAGAAGGGAAACAGAGATCTTTTGGGAGAAAAGAAGTTAAACTAAACAAACTAACACAGCAGACTTACAGACTGGGACTTAGACTCAAACACAAACTGAGGGAAATAGAATAGACTGAAATTAACAAACAGGCTTTAGTTAATTTCACAGGAAGGGACCTATTTTGAAGTAACACCTTCCTTCAAGATGGATGCCTCAGCTACCCTCTAAGCCCAGAGTATGTTGTCTCTTTCCCTCTTCTTCCCTCTTGATAACTAACAGACAAATTACACTAAATAGGACTATTGAAACACAAAGGGTTTATTTATTTGAAGGATGTTGTTAGGAAGGTGGATTAAAGGAAAGCCCTATCAGTTATCTCAGGAACCTCAGGTGGGGGAAGGGAAGTGAAGATGAATCTGAATAAGGACCTGCCTTACTCAGTTTTACAAAATGCTATCTAAAGGGAATAAATGATGATTTGATTAAATTATAGATAATGCTGCCAGTTAGATAACTCTTCACAGATTTAACTCCTCTCTAATTTCTCTCCTTATAAACTCCACAGCCACTAAGGTAAGGGAGGGAAGGCAGGGTGGTATTAGGAAAGGAAGATATAAAGGGTCTATCTAAAATAATAATTTCTTAAGTAAATATATTAATGCTAGGCTAAATTTCAATATTGACGCTAGATAATCCAAGAGCTCGCTCATTGACTTCCTCCCTCCATGGAAGATCCAGTCAACTGCCTCTTCCCCTCAAGATTCTAAAAGCCCAACTGCTTTTGGAACTCAGCCAAAGCTAGAAAAACCTATATCCCCCAATTCTGTATACTACAATACATACATGAAAAATTTTTTTCAGTTGAAACTGCATAAAACATTTGCTTAGCCTAGGTATATTAATTGGTATAACTTCAGAGTCCCCCCTCCCTTCTTTCTTCTCACAGCAGTTCAAGTAAACAAATGCTGCCTGACAAGCAGAAGCAGGTATTTTGATTACAAATAATTTCATTTGGTTATTTTGGATTAAGGATCCCATTATTCACCTTTATGTATGGGAACCCACATATATTTTTGAAAATGTATTTCCTACAATTTTAAAATACTACTTTTGTAGATTTTATTCTTTTTAGAGTAAATAAGCCTCATTCACCCCTCCTTTCTCCTGCTTGCTGTGAGGAGCATTCTTAGAGAGCACTAATAAGTAGAATTATGCTAACTTTTAATAGGCTTTTAGATAGGATAGGATATTTTTCACCACTATAGTGATTGTGTATATAAATAAAACTTCTATGCAGCAAGTTAGTTATATAAGATTACATTCATATGAGGTAATTATTTTAGCTATTATTAGCTAATGTACTTACTAGCAGTTGTTTTCTAATTATGATAATGATTGTTTTGGAGTATTACTGATTGTTGGGTAGAATTTTTTGTCCTTTTAGAAGAAAGTAACCACATCTGTTATGCTTTGATTTTTTATTTGATGCTTTATCTGTGCATGTATATTTTTTAGAAGATTTTTTCCCTCCTTTTGATTGATTTATTCTATTTTCATGTTTATATTGATACCTTCTCCAATTTGATATTTGCTTCAGTCCATACAGGAGAAGCTCATAAAGATGTTATCTCCCATCTTCTTCTTGCCTTTCAATTTTGGGGCATTACCATATCCTCAAAATAGATATTGGCCCAGCCTATTCTTCCAAATCTCTTAAACTATTTGCATTTTTTTCTTTTAAAAGAATTTTAATACAAGGATACTGTATAGACAAGCTATAGTTTAACGTACTCACTTAACTTTAAAAAATCAACTACATCAACTTCTACATTCCTCTGTAACAGAATACCCCTTTCTACCCCAGCAAATTCTTGCTTCATGTTTTGTTTTGTCATAAATTACTTGAACTTAGATGTCATTACTAACACTTGGCAGCCTCCTGCCCCAAGGGGTCGAGGATCTGTTTGTATTTTTCCTGCATGCACTGACTCTCCTGTTTGGATAATGGAGTGGCTTGTCCGACTCCACCATGACTCCTACCCCTGCCCACTGCAATCACTTGCTTGATCTGACATAAAGAATACAACAGCTCCACCTCCAGTTGTGATCTCTAGTTCAGAGAGCTAATAGAGCCGATTTACCAACATGGGGACAGATCAAACACCTTGTTGCCGCAGCAAAGATTAGGACTTCCCTGCTCCCCCTCCTTACACTATCTCTCATCTTCTTATGTAAAACCTTTAGTTCAGTCCGACATGGCTGGATTGTGTAACTTTTGTTCTTCCCATTATTCATGCTCAAACTGTAATTGATCAATTGGAAATCTTTACACCTCAGTTTTTATCATTGTAAGACAACCTGCTCATATTTTAGTATTAAGCAGATCCAACATGAATTAGCATGTACATGATGGGCCATACAAGTTGTCACCCATAACTTTAAGTTACAGCTTAAACAAATAAAATGAGAGGAAATGATAGAGACCCCAGGAAACTAGAAAAAGGTTGGGACATAAACATCTTTCCCTTTCTCAGCATACAAAGTATCTTTATCAAGAAGTAGACATAAATGTCCAGATAAAAGTAGATATCCCCCATTCGCTCAATGACATGCATAACCCCCCAAAATTTTTTTATCTAGATATCTTGTTTATTTTCCATATTTCACTTGGTTTATCCTTGTCCCCTGTGACTGATTATTGCCTCCATCAGGCCTTTCCATAATTTTTAAATAAGTAAAAAGGGAGGAGATGTTAGGGACTGAGGCCTCAGGGTCTGAAAAGGAAAAAGGTCTACTGACCCCTGATGTCAGGTTAAGTCCAGGGTCTGACTAGGGCCTGAGATCCCTCAGCTTCCACATTTCCCACCATCACAATAACTGATTTTCTCAGTTTCCGCAAGTTGCTGATTGAGACAATAATCCTTCTCCAGGTACCATTTCCCAGGCTTCTTTCTCAGAGAGATAACATGTTCTAGCAGCACCTGTTTCTCCCCTTTCTCATTTCCTGATATGTCCCCAGTTATCTTTCACCTTCAGTTCCTTGCTCAAGGCTTTCTCTCTCAAGGCTACATTTGTTAGGGGAAAAGTTGCTTGACTTTTCATGAGAAAAATTTCTTGTGGTTTCTGCCTATATAGCCTGTGTTCGATAAACTTGCACTTGATTTCCATTAGCAATTGAGGCCAGTTACTTAATTGCCACCAGCAATCAAACACTTCTGACCATAAACTTTGACTTTACTCTTTTTCACCAACTTTTACCTGAGGATTCTTGGCCCCCATTCTGCCCCCCTCTTCAGGCACTTACACCTATCCATTTAAGTTCCTTTTTTCTGAGCTCTGAAGGTCCCCATACACCCCCATACACCCACTGGATGACCCTCATAATGGATGTGTTGTAGATCTTTCAGACTGTTTGTCAATCTTCTCTTAAAGAGAGATAGATGGATTGCCACATATCCTGCTATCATAAGCATACCTAGGAATAGCATATATCCACTGTGATATGTTCTCTGGCATTATGAGTCACTTTAAATACTAAAAAAAATGTTGTTCCAGTTTGGGAAATGCTATAAAAATCATTTTGAATGGTTTTCTTATCATGTTTAATTTTAATTATTTGATTGCTTGTAATTCTTGTTTTTGTTAGTAGATAAGACTAGATTTTTTATTTTCTTGGCTAGGGGTTGGGGTGTGGAACTTTACAAGTAAGGATGTGGTCCCTTTAATAATGTCACATCTTTATTAAGTATGTCACACCTTGATTTGATGATTAAATTTACTTTTGGGTTGAGGGCAGGCTAGGAAACCTTTTGTCTGAGGCTAAATATAGGATTAAGTAGCTGCTAAGGGTAAAAAAATAATCCGGCTAGAATCATGTGGTGTCTTCTAAAGAGTACTTCCCCTTTTGGGCAAAATGCCACTTTTCTGGGGCAAAAGGAGTTTTTATAAATAACTTTTTCCTTTTTGGGGGGCTCTAAAAGTCTCTCTGGTTAAAAAGGACCAGTTTTTGTTTTGTTTTTTTCTTACTTTTAATGCTGCTCTTCCTGACTAATTTCCCCAGGTTTTGCTTCTTACTCAAGTTAATTTTAGAGACATGTGGAATTTGGAAAAAAGAAACTAGTTTTTAGGAGTAAAAGAAGCCTAAAACTTAGTTAATTTAAGCTTAGCAATCGCTCTTTCTAATAACAAAACTGAGCTAAGCTCAATGAATTTTCTCCAGTTTTTCTCGGAGATTTTTTCTATGAAATTCTGTTTGGGCACGGAGCAGGGCTACTTCCTTTCTGAGAGGGAAGTTTTTTTCCCAAGTGTGGCCCTCAAAGTTAGTTAAGAAATAAAACAGCCAGTCAATCCTTCCCCATGTGAAAATCTGAGGGGGGATTAATTGGGTTGCTTTTCACTTAAGGCATTTGGTAACAGTTACCAAGGTGAAGCCTTAGGGACCTGCTGCTAAAATTAAAGACAGCTGTGTTCTATTTATTTTAAGGAAAGAAGAAAAAATATTGAACTTACCTTTGATCTAGAAGTTGTGAATGTAGACCTAAAACAAGCTATTAAAAAGCTTACTTGGGGATAGTAGCAAGGAAAAGAACAGTCAAGAGAATTTAGGAAGATTGAGGGTACTAGTCACAACCTAAGTGGTCAGCTAAAAATGTAAACAGGAGAAAAAGGTGTTTTTGTTTGAACTAAATATTTAAATGAGTGACCATCAAGGAATTGACTCAATTCCTAAAAATGATTTTTAGTAATTTATTTATAAAATATAGGATAGAGTGAAAGTAGAGAGATGAGAAGAGGGTAGAGTAAGAGATCTAGCTTAACAAATTAGATTATGTATTCAAGTCTTGGCTTTACTCTGGCAGGGTTCCAGAGGCCCAGACAGAGAGTCTAAAAGTCAATTAGCAAGGGTTTTAGCCATGAGGCTTCTCCCAATCAAGGGCCCCTCAGAGGCTAGTACCTACAGGGAATCTAAAGGAGCCAGCCTTTTTCATATACCCATGTGTAGTTCAAAGGGAGAGATTTAAGAACAGCCTCACCAAGTTCAAGGTTCCAACCAGAGTTCCTTAAGGTACAAGAAGTGAACAAGAAGAATGCTACAGGAAGTTGTCACTCCCTTTTTAAAAAGTTTCTTTTTCATCACTTCCTGTGCCTTCCTCTTAGTTTATGTGTCCAATCACAACAAACACTTTACTTAGGACTGCCGAGGGGGCAGTCAGTCAATTCGATTCATCACCCATGCTTGCACAGGTGGGTTACAGACTTCTCAACTTGTGAATTAAGTGGTGGTGATTTTACCTTTGGTGATTAAATCTAAAGATGGGCAGGGTAGGTTTAATCTCATTATCACAGGTAGGTATCTAGGATTAGCATTTGGTAACCAGACCCATTCTGTCTATAATTGTTTACATAAAATTCCCATTTGTTTGGTTGAAGACCTATCCCCTAAATCTGCAATCACCTAAAAACTGCTCCGGTTTATCACAGAGAAAACAATGGGGTAGATTGGATCCTAGTGGCCTAGGTGTATATTTGGTCCTGTTTATATGACCTCAATGCTTCCACTGCCTTAAGCTCTTTTATTTCTGTTTTCTTTAGTTTCCTATTAGCTTCCTTCAAATGATTTTTTTAGTTCTTCCACCAAATCATTTTTATCATCTATCCATTTTTCTCTGTCTGCATAATATATATAACAAGCATTCCTTTGTAGTTCTTCCAATCCTGTGGTCTCCCAAGTAGGGCAATTTGTTCTAAAGTAGTTCTTTACTGCACTACAGCTATTTTTTATTTAATAATTTTTATTTTTTGGAAAAGTTACCCATGGCTACATGATTCATGTTCTTACTTACCCCTTCACCCCCTTCAAATTCCCCTATAGCGGATATGCATTTCCACTGGTTTTAACATGTGTCATTGATCAAGACCTATTTCCAAATTGTTGATAATTGCTTTGGTGTGATAGTTTCGAGTCTATATCCCCAATCATGTCTGCCTAAACCCATGTGTTCAAGCAGTTGTTTTACTTCTGTTTTTCCACTCCTGTAGTTCTTCCTCTGAATGTGGGTAGTGTTCTTTCCCATAAATCCCTCAGAATTGTCCTGGGTCATTGCATTACTGCTAGTACAGAAGTCCATTAAGTTTGATTTTACCACAGTATATTAGTCTCTTTGTACAATGTTCTTCTGGCTCTGCTCCTTTCACTCTGCATCAATTACTGGAGATCATTCCAGTCCACATGAAATTCCTCTAGCTTATTATTCCTTTGAGCAGAATAGTATTCCATCAGCAGCAGATAACACAATTTGTTCAGCCATTCCCCAATAGAAGGACATACCCTCATTTTCCAGTATTTTGCCACCACAAAAAGCACAGCTATAAATATTTTCATACAAGTCTGTTTATCTATGATCTCTTTGAGGTACAAATCCAACAATGGTATGGTTGGATTAAAGGGAAGGCAATCTTTTATAGCCCTTTGAGCATAGTTCCAAATTGCCAGCCAGAATGGTTGGATCAGTTCACAACTCCACCAGCAATGCATTAATGTTCAAATTCCACATCCCCTCCAACATTCATTACTCTCCCCTGCTATCATTTCAGCCAATCTGCTAGGTGTAAGGGGTTTTGATTTGCATTTCTCTAGTTATTAGAGATTTAGAACACTTTCTCATGTGCTTATTAATACTTTTGATTTCTTTATCTGAAAATTTCCTATTCATGTCCCTTGCCCATTTATCAATTGGGGAATGGCTAGAGTTTTTATACAATTGATTTAACTCCTGATACATTTGAGTAATTAGACCCCTGTCAGAGTTTTTTGTAATAAAGATTTTTCCCCAATTTCTTGTTTTCTCTTCTGATTTTGGTTGCATTGTTTCTGTTTCTACAAAAGCTTTTTAATTTAATATAATCAAAATTATTTATTTTACATTTTGTAATTTTCTCTAACTCTTGCTTGGTTTTAAAATCTTTCCTTTCCCAGAGATCTGACAAGTATATTATTCTGTGATCAATTCATTTATTTATAGTTTCCCTCTTTATATTCAAGTCATTCACCCATTCTGAATTTATCTTTGTGTAGGGTGTGAGATGTTGATCTACACCTAATCTCTCCCATATTGTTTTCCAATTTTCCCAGCACTTTTTTGTCAAATAGTGGATTTTTTTTGTCCCAAAAGTTGGGCTCTTTTGGTTTATCATACACTGGCTGATGTCACTTCCCCCAAGTCTATTCCACTGATCCTCCCTTCTGGCTCTTAGCCAGTACCATATAGTTTTGATGACAGCTACTTTATAGTATAGTTTAATATCTGGTACTGCTAGGTCACCTTCCTTCACTTTTTTTTTTCATTATTTCCCTTGATTCTTGATCTTTTGTTCTTCCAAATGAACTTTGTTATAGTATTTTTCTAATTCAGTAAAGAAGATTTTTGGTAGTTTGATAGGTATGGCGCTAAATAGATGAATTAATTTGGGTAGAATGGTCATTTTTATTATGTTAGTTTGTCCTACCCATGAGCAATCAATGTTTTTTCCAATTGTTTAGATCTAGTTTTAATTGTTTAAAAGTGTTTTTTAGTTGTATTTGTATAATTCCTGTGTTTGTTTTGGTGGATAGATTCCTAAGTATTTTATATTGTGTAGGGTGATTTTTAAAGGATGTTTCTCTTTCTACCTCTTGCTGCTGTGGTGTGTTGGAAATATATAGAAATGCTGATGATTTGTGTGCATTTATTTTGTATCCTGCAACTTTGCTAAAGTTGTTGATTATTTCTACTAGCTTTTTAGTTGATTCTGTAGGATTTTTTAAGTAGACCATCATATCATCTGCAAAAAGTGATAGCTTAGTCTCCTCCTTACCCATTTTAATGCCTTCAATTTCTTTTTCTTCTCTAATTGTTACTGCTAATGTTTCTATTACAATGTTAAATAATAAATAATATCCTTGTTTCACACCTGATCTTATTGGGAAGGCTTCTAATTCATCCCCATTGCATATGATGCTTGTTGATGGTTTTAGATATATACTGATTATAATTTACAGGAAAGCTCCTTCTATTCCTATACTTTCTAGTGTTTTCAATAGGAATGGGTGTTGTATTTGTTATAGAGAAATGAGTAAATCTTTGAATCTTTAGTTAAAAGGAGGGGAAAAGGTGATGAGGTGATATGGAGGAGGAAGGAAGGGGATAGCTGAATGTAGGGAAGGAAAGAATGAGGTGGTATATTGGATGGTAAGGGAAGAGATGGGGTATTCAGGAGAGGCAGCTTAAAACAGGCTAGACACTGTCGCTAGAGACAGAAGATACTGGGGAAATATAGGCCGGATCCTTCAAGGTGAGGAAAGTATCTCTATAGATACAATGGAGTTGGGCCAGTCAGAAATGTTTAAATCTGCCTTGAGGGCTTCTTTTGTTAGTTTCTAAAGTACCTTGAGGGAGGAGTCAAAAGGGCTCCTCCCTGCCAGTGAAACTGATGGCAGGAGGAAGCCTGGTGTAAAGTCTTCCTGCCAAGATGAATGCCCTCAGTTCCCTCAAGAAATAAAAGGAAATGATTCCTTCCCTCTTCAGCCCTTGCCTTAATTTTCAACACAATGATTCACCAGAGGGTTTGAATAGGTAACAAAGGGTATTTATTAATACCAGGGTATATCAGAAGGAGACGGGGTTTAGGGTTTTGTAACAGCCCCTAGGGAGAAAGCTGCCAGTGGGGGAAGGGTCACAGGAGGGTTAGACTGAGAGAGAGCCTGCTCTCCCAGTCAGAAAGATTTGGCTACCTTAAAGTAAAGTATTTACTAGATCAATAAAATATGGGATAGCTTGATTTAAGGATGTCCTACCTGCCTTCAGAAAACTAAACCCACAAAGTCTAGTCACCAAAACCACCCTTCCTCCCAGAGCCCAAAGGGAAATTCAGGGAAAATAAAAGGGAAGTATTATGGAGAGGGTCAGGGAGAAGTCCAGAGAAATCAGCTAGGTTCAAATTGTCCAGAGACAAAAGCACAGGCGAAGGCAAAGCTGAAAAGCTAAAAGTAGAGTCTCAGTTGGAAACTCAGCTCTCTTAAAGCCTCAGGTTCCAACTGAACTTCCATGAACATTCTAAGACTTCTAACTTCCAGGAAGTTTACAGTTGACTTCTGCAAGAGCAAAAGCCTCTGTTGCATCATTGCATTACATATTTTCTCAAAGGCTTTTTCAGCATCTATTGAGATAATCATGTGATTTTGCTTGTTAGTTTGTTGATATAGTCAATTATGTGGATGGTTTTCTTTATGTTGAATCATCTTTGCATTCCTGATATAAATCCCACCTGATCATGGTGGATAATCCTCTTGATAACTTGCTGGAGTCCTTTTGCTAGTATTTTACTTAAGATTTTTGCATCTATGTTCATTAGGGAGATTGATCTGTAGTTTTGTAGTTTTCTTTCTCTGTTTTTGATCTACCTGGCTTTGGAATCAGTACCATATTTGTGTCGTAAAAGGAATTTGATAGGACACCTTTGCTTATTATATCAAATCATTTGTATAGTATTGGGATTAGTTGTTCTTTGAATGTTTGATAGAATTTACTTGTGAATCCATCAGACCCTGGTGATTTTTTCTTAGGGAGTTCTTTGATGGCTTGTTCAATTTCTATTTCTGATATGGGATTAATTATTCTATTTCTTCTGCTGTTAATCTAGGCAATTTACATTTTTATAAATATTCAACCATATCACCTAGATTGCTGTATTTATTGCCATGTAATTGGGCAAAATAGTTTTTAATGATTGTAATTTCTTCTTCATTAGAGGTGAGGTCTCCCTTTTCATCTTTGATTCTCTTAATTTGGTTTTCTTCTTTCCTTTTTTTTTATTAGATTGGCCAGTACTTTGTCTATTTTATCTGTTTTTTCAAAATACCAGCTTCTGGCCTTATTTATTAATTCAATAGTTCTTTTCCTTTTGATTTTATTAATTTCTCCCTTGATTTTTATTATTTCTAATTTAGTTTTCATCTAGGGATCTTTAATTTGTTCTCTTTCTAGTTTTTTAAGTTGCATACCCAATTCATTAATCTCTGCCCTCCCTAATTTGTTAATATATGCACTCAAGGATATACATTTCCCCATGAGTATTGCTTTAGTTGTATCCCACAGAGTTTGGTAGGATGCCTCATCATTATCATTCTCTTCAATGAAATTATTGATTATTTCTATGATTTCTTCTTCAACTAACTGGTTTTGGAGAATCATATTATTTAATTTCCAATTAGTTTTTGGTTTGCCTCTCCATGTATTCTTCTAATAACTATTTATTATTTATTTATTTCTGCTTTTTTGCATTTGTTTGCCATGGTATTTTTTTGCATTTATTCTTTTTTTTGCATTTGTTTGCCATGTTTTTATGCCCTATACATGGTCTATCTTTGTGTATTCCATCTCCTGCTGAAAAGAAGGTGTATTTCTTTTTGTCTCTATTTTTCTCCATATATCTATTAACTCTAATTTTTCTAGGATTTCATTCATCTCTCTTATGTCTTTCTTATTATTTTTTGGTCTGATTTATCTAGGTCTCATAGGGGAAGGTTGAGGTCACCCACTAGTATAGTTTTGCTATCTATTTTTTCCTTGAGTTCCACTAGCTTCTACTTTAGAAAATTGGATGCTATGCTATTTGGTGCATACATGTTGAGTACTGATATTTCTTCATTGTTTATACTGCCTCTTATTAGGATGTAATTACCTTCCCTATCTCTTTTAACCAGATCTATTTTTACTTTGGCTCTGTCAGAGATCACGCTGGCAACTTCTCATTTGAAGCCCAATAGATTTTTCTTCATCCTTTCATTTTTATTCTATTTATGTCTACCTTTCATTGTCTTTGAAGCTTAAGTACAGAGCATTCTTTAGTTTACAGAATCTTGTAATGACCAATAGGTAACTTTGATAAACAGCACCCAGAAGGAATAGTATCACTGGTACATACGAAATTATCATTCTCAATATTTATGTCCAGTACTGGAATTAGTATTTTATTTCCAAAAAAATCATAATAATGTTCTGGTATTTTGACCAGAAAGAACTTGAAGAGAATCATAATATAATTGTAGTTCAACCATTAGTTCTATTACTGCCATCCTTGTTGTTAACTTGTTTTTAGTTACTTCTGTTAGTATTGGCAAAGTTTGAATTTTTTTTTACTGGCCCTTTAAAAAAAACCCTTGTTGTTAGGCAGATTTCAGCAATGTTCCAATGTGCTGTTGGAAACTTAAAAAAAAATGGCCACCTAACTGCTCCACAGAACACTATTGTACATACATATGCAGGCTTTTGAGTTTCCTCCAGGCTGAAATCTTTGGTTAGGCCCAAAATTAAGGTTTTGGCCCCAAAATGTCACAGATTTTATAGATTCTTCCCTTTACTGGCTCTGCCAACTGAAATAGGCAGGTATTATGGATGGTAAGATTTGTAGAGTTGTTGTATCAAGTTTTGGTATATCAATTCAGAGAGTAGGCCTGAGAGGCAGCTTGTAGGCCCAAAGCAGTATCTAAATAGTTTACAACTTGTTAGAAATGGTAATTGATGTTTATTTATATCAAGTAAAAGAAGAAGGGAGGAGGACCAGGGAAAAGGGGTCCCTAAACTTAAAATCTGGATACTCTACCCAAACTCTTATGGGTTCCACAAGGAACCATCTTCAAAGGTCTTCAGGCTGCCTGACTATAATCACTGTGTAAAATCCCCACACTGTCTATCTATCCTGACTTAATTGGTCCTCTAAATAAATGATAGATAAGTTAAAAGTTTGAACTTGAACCCTTGGAGAGTTCACCCTCTTTGGCCTAAGCTGAGATGCTAGGTCTTTTCCACAGACAGACTTCACTGAATAATGATAGCTCTCTCCCAGCAGTCAAGAAATACTCAGTTAGGGGTCAGCTGGGTTGCTCAGTGGATTGAGAGCCAGGCCTAGAGAGCCAGCCTAATATATAGTATTGACTCCAAGAAGGATGGTAAGGGTTTTAAAAAAAAGAAAAGAAAAGAAGCACTCAGGACACAGGATATTACAGGAACACAGGCAGAAGGAAATTGGAGACAGGGAATGCCAAAATCATCCACCAGGATATCAGAATCTCGGGATCTCTGGAAAGCAGGAACCTTTATCTCTCAGGGAACAGGTATGTCTACTTCCCAAGATGGCTTACACAGTTCTGCCAACAGGAAGTTGCTTCTTCAATCACCCTGAAGGACAGGAACAATCCATCTCAACTCTCTCAGTGTGCCCAGTTTTTAGATGTCTATAGATTCTAGAATAGCTCTTCCAGTTCTGTGTGTGTAGCCAGTCCCTCCTTTGCAAAGTTTTACATTGAGTCTCTTATGGAAAATCTTTCCTTCTTTCTCTGTCTCTATTAATATCTATATAAAGAGATAATGTATGGTTGAATTAGATTGCACATATGTACATAAATGTGCATGCAATATATAAACACATATACCACTGTTCTGGTATATATCCATAAATACACACAGATACATGCACATAAGCAGATATGAATATGCATGTTGTACATGCACATATGTGTATATATAAATAAATGCATACATGTATATAGTCAGACAATCAAATTCAACCATATGACAGGAATATCAACTTTGAGAATCAAAGTTGTAAGGAATGAGAATAGAGGAAGACTTTTAATGCAAAAGTTCTTGATGACTAAAATTAGAATGGGCTATTTTCTAAAGTAAATTTTTTGCTTAATTTCAAATTCTTTTTCAGATTTAACATCTTTAATCTCCATCAGCAATGAATTAGTGGGGCAATATATTTTCTATATTTTTGTAACACTTAAAAATGCATAGTGTTATGCTCTATGCATAGTGTGATAATGTATGCATTACAAACTCAGTAATTGCTTTCTTATTATATAAAAATTATCTTCTAGTAGGAGTTCTTTTTAGTACATTTAAAAAATAGGTTTTTTAAAAAGATATAGTTTAAGCGTTGTCTTGTTCTCTGATAGTTGTTTTGAATAGATTTTTATTTTTTATTAGAAATGGTTTCGATGGACTACGGTTAAGATGGCGGCAGAGTAAGGAGCAGCTGATTGATCTCTCCTAACCAAAGCATACAGGACTCCTCAAGGGGACATAAATACGAATCCAGATGAAAGAAAGGGACCCCACAACAGGGCTCAGCATTGAAGGTACCTGGAATGGGGGCATTTCCACACTATAAAGGGGTGAAACAGGTCTCACTAAAACGTGAGAGGAAGAAGCCCCTCCCCCACCCCCACACCACATACAGCCCAGAGGCCAACGCACAAGAGTGAAAGTAGGATTGGGGCACCTAGTAAGTCACTGACAGCTCTAGGGCTTGTTCCTGAGAGCAGCAAGAACTAGGACCCCAAGAAACTAAAGAATGCACACGGACTTCCCTGAGTACTGACGCGGGTGAAGGCATTGCCCTAGGCACAAACAAGGATCTCGAGCACAGGCTTGGACCTCCAGTGGGGACCCTCTGCAGATGGGAATGAGGCTGTGGAAGCAGAGCCGTGAGACTGCTGAAGGAGCCTTGGGTAGAGGGGCAGACCAGGGACGACCAGGAGGCTAGACACCAAGAATAAGGAAATCTGAGCCTCCGAGCCCAGATAGAACAGAAAGACCCTGAGTGTGAAGACAAAGCTGAGAAGGGGTGGGGCTAACAATGGCAAGCGATAGGGAACCCGAGAAGAAAAAGATTATCATGAAAAACTCTGGAACACTCGACAACTATTACACAGAGAAAATCCAGACAACAGAGGGGACAAACAAGTATCCAAAACTTCCAAAACAATGAAAACTGGTCACAAGCTCTGGAAGAGTTCAAAACTGAGATTTTGAAGAAGATGGAAGAGATCTGGCAAGAAAATAACAGTTTAAAAGGCAGAATTTTGCAATTGGAAAGTGAGGCTCAGAAATCAAATGAACTGATAAGCAAATTGAACACCAGAAATGACCAGATTGAAAAGGAAAACCAGTCCCTAAAGACTAGAATTGAACAATTAGAAACCAATGATCTCTCAAGACAATAAGAACAAATAAAACAAAGTCAAAAGACTGATAAAATAGAAGGAAACATGAAATATCTCAATGAGAAATTGACAGATCAAGAAAACAGGTCTAGAAGAGACAATTTGAGAATCATTGGTCTTCCTGAAAAAGCAGAAATTAATAGAAACTTGGAATCCATACTAAAAGAAATTATTCAGCAAAATTGCCCTGAAGTTTTACAACAAGAGGGCAATATAGACATTGAAAGGATCCATAGATCACCCTCTACACTGGACGCAGAAAAGTCAACCAAGGAATATAATAGCCAAATTCAAGAGCTTTCAAGTACAAGAAAAAATCTTACAAGAAGTCAGAAAGAGACAATTCAAATATCAAGGAGCACCAATCAGGATCACACAGGATCTGGCAGCCTCCACGCTAAAAGACCGCAAGGCTTGGAATACGATATTCAAAAAGGCAAGAGAGCTGGGCCTTCAGCCACAGATCAACTATGCATTGAAACTGACTATATACTTCCAGGGGAAAGTATGGGCATTCAACGAAATTGAATATTTCCAAGTATTTGCACAAAAGAGGCCAGGACTAAATGGAAAGTTTGATATTCAACCACAAAAATCAAGAGAAACATGAAAAGGTAAATAAGAAACAGAGGGGAAAGAAAGAAAACTCATAATTTTTAAAATTTGACTCTTTAAGGGCTTAAATAAGATCTAATTATCTGTATTCCTATGTGGAGAAATGCTATGTATAATTATCTGTAGTGAACTGTATTCACTATTATAATATTCACTATTATAGCAATCAGAAGAATAATTCATAGGGAGACGACAGAATACTAAATGGTCTAAGATGACATGTGGGTTGGGAAAGGGGGGGAATAGTAGGGGACACCAAGAGAAATCTGAGTGAGTAAGAAAAATAAGATATTCTATTAAACACAAAGAGGGCATGGGAAGGAGAGGGGATAAATACCATTATAAGAAGGAGAGGAAGAGAGCATTAAGAAGTAATATTTAAACCTTACTCTCAGTGTAATCAACCCGGAGATAGAAAAGTAGCTACATTATCCATTGGGATAAAAAACTCTATTTAACCCTACTGAGAAAGTCAGAAGGGATAAACCAAAGGGAGCAGGGTAGTGGGGAGACCAAAAAAGAAAGGGGAGAAGAAGAGGGAGGGAATTTATTAGGCATTTAAAAATAAAAAGAGGGGAATAACAAGGGAGGAGGTAGAAAGGGAACTTAATCAAGGGATACCGGCTCAAAGCAAACCACTGATTTAAAAGAAAATAGTGGAAGAAGAAGGAACGGGACCGGTGGAGGATACAAAAATGTCAGTGAATGCACAACTGATAATTGTAACTCTGAATTTGTATGGGATGAACTCACTCATAAAACGGAAGCAAATATCAGAGTGGATCAGAAAACAAAATCCTACCATATGTTGTCTACAAGAAACACATAATAGGCGGGTAGACATACACAAGTTTAAGGTTAAGGGCTTGAGCAAAACCTTTAGGGCATCAAATGAGAAAAAGAAGGCATGAGTGGATATTATGATTTCTGACAAAGCCAAAGTAAAAACAGATATGATTAAAAAAGACAGGGAAGGTCATTACAACCTGATTAAAGGCAGTATAGACAATGAGGAAATAACACTGCTCAATATATATGCACCAAGTGGTATAGCATCCAAATTCATAAAGGAGAAACTGGCAGAGCTCAAGAAGGAAATAGATAGTAAAACCATAATAGTGGGAGATCTAAATATTCCTCTTTCAGATCTAGATAAATTAAACCAAAAAATAAATAAGAAAGAGGTAAGAGAGGTAAATGACGTCCTAGAAAAATTAGATTTAATTGATATGTGGAGAAAAATGAATAGGGACAAAAAGGAATACACCTTCTTTTCAGCTGCACATGGTACATTCACAAAGATTGACCATGTAATAGGGCTTAGAATCATTGCAAACAAATGCAAAAGAGCAGAAATAATGAATGTAACCTTCTCAGATCATAATGCAATAAAAATAATAATTAGGGCACCTGGACAGGCAAATCAAAAACCAATTGGAAATTAAATAATATGATTCTCCAAAACAAATTTGTCAAAGAAGAAATCATAGAAACATTCAACAATTTCATTGAAGAGAATGACAATGAGGAGACATCCTACCAAAATCTGTGGGATGTAGCCAAGGCGGTACTCAGAGGGAAATTTATATCCTTGAGTGCATATATTAACAAATTAAGGAGGGTAAAGATTAATGAATTGGGCATGCAACTCAAAAAATTAGAAAGCGAGCAAATTAAAAACCCCCAGATCAATACTAAGTTAGAAATACTAAAAATTAAGGGAGAAATTAATAAAATCGATAGTAAAAGAACTATTGAATTAATAAATAAGACTAGAAGCTGGTATTTTGAAAAAACAGATAAAATAGACAAAGTACTGGTAAATCTAATAAGAAAAAGGAAAAAAGAAAACCAAATTGACAGTATTAAAGATGAAAAGGGAGACCTCATCTAATTAAGGGGAAATTAAGGCAATCATTAAAAACTATTTTGCCCAATTATATGGCAACAAATATAACAATTTACGAGATATGGATGAATATTTACAAAAATATAAATTGCCTAGATTAACAACAGAAGAAATAGAATACCTAAATAATCTCATATCAGAAATAGAAATTGAACAAGCCATCAAAGAACTCCCTAAGAAAAAATCACCAGGACCTGATGGATTCACAAGTGAATTCTATCAGACATTCAAAGAGCAACTAATCCCAATACTATACAAATTATTTGATATGATAAGCAAAGGAGGAGTACTACCCAATTCCTTTTATGACACAAATATGGTACTAATTCCAAAGACAGGTAGATCAAAACCAGAGAAAGAAAACTATAGACCAATCTCCCTAATGAACATAGATACAAAAATCTTAAATAGAATATTAGCAAAGAGACTCCAGCATGTAATTAAGAAGATCATCCACCATGATCAGGTGAGATTTATACCAGGAATGCAAGGATGGTTCAACATTAGGAAAACCATCCACATAATTGACCATATCAACAGTCTAACAAACGAAAATCACATGATTATCTCAATAGATGCTGAAAAAGCCTTCGACAAAATACAGAATCCATTCTTATTTAAAACACTGAAAAGTATAGGAATAGAAGGACCTTTCCTAAAAATAATAAACAGTATGTACCTAAAACCATCAACAAGCATTATATGCAATGGGGATAAATTAGAAGCCTTCCCATAAGATCAGGAGTGAAAAAAGGATGCCCATTATCACCTCTATTATTCAACATAGTACTAGAAACACTAGCAGTAGCAATCAGAGAAGAAAAAGAAATTGAAGGTATCAAAATAGGAAAAGAGGAGACTAAGCTATCATTCTTTGCAGATGATATGATGGTCTACTTAAAAAGTCCTAGAGAATCAACTAAGAAGCTGGTAGAAATAATCAACAACTTTAGCAAAGTTGCAGGATACAAAATAAATGCACATAAATCATCAGCATTTCTATACATTTCCAACAAATCACAGCAGCAAGAGGTAGAAAGAGAAACACCATTTAAAATCACCCTAGACAATATAAAATACTTGGGAATCTATCTACCAAAACAAACACAGCAATTATATGAAAACAACTACAAAACACTTTCCAAACAAATAAAACTGGATCTCAACAATTGGAAAGCCATTAATTGCTCATGGGTAGGACGAGCTAACATAATAAAAATTACCATCCTACCCAAATTAATATACCTATTTAGCGCCATACCTATCAAATTACCAAAAAACTTCTTTTCTGAATTAGGAAAAACTATAACAAATTTCATTTGGAATAACAAGAGGTCAAGAATATCAAGGGAAATAATGAAAAAAATGTGAAGGAAGGGGGCCTAGCAGTACCAGATATTAAACTATACTATAAAGCAGCAGTCATCAAAATGGTATGGTACTGGCTAAGAGACAGAAGGGAGGATCAGTGGAATAGACTTGGGGTTAATGACATCAGCAAGACAGTGTATGATAAACCCAAAGAGCCCAACTTTTGGGACATGAATCCACTATTTGAGAAAAACTGCTGGGAAATTTGGAAAATAATATAGGAGAGATTAGGTTTAGATCAACATCTCACACCCTACACCAAGATAAATTCAGAATGGGTGAACGACTTGAATATAAAGAGGGAAACTATAAATAAGCTAAGTGAACACAAAATAGTATACCTGTCAGATCTCTGGGAAAGGAAAGATTTTAAAACCAAGCAAGAGTTAGAGAAAATTACAAAATGTAAATTAAATGGTTTTGATTATATTAAACTAAAAAGCTTTTGTACAAACAAAAACAATGTAGTCAAAATCAGAAGGGAAACAACAAATTGGGAAAAAATCTTTACAACAAAAATCTCTGACAGGGGTCTAACTACTCAAATATACAAGGAGTTAAATCAATTGTATAAAAAATCAAGCCATTCCCCAATTGAAAAATGGGCAAGAGACATGAATAAGCAATTTTCAGGTAAAGAAATCAAAAGTATCAATAAGCGCATGAGAAAGTGTTCTAAATCTCTAATAATTAGAGAAATTGAAATCAAAACAACTCTGAGGTACCACCTCACACCTAGCAGATTGTCTAAAATGAAAGAAGGGGAGAGTAATGAATGCTGGAGGGGATGTGGCAAAATTGGGACATTAATGCATTGCTGGTGGAGTTGTGAACTGATCCAACCATTCTGGCTGGCAATTTGGAATCATGCTCAAAGGGCTATAAAAGAATGCCTGCCCTTTGATCCAGCCATAGCATTGTTGGGTTTGTACCCCAACGAAATCATAGATAAACAGACTTGTACGAAAATATTTATAGCTGCGCTACTTCTGGTGGCAAAGAACTGGAATAGGAGGGTATGTCCTTCAACTGGGAATGGCTGGACAAACTGTAGTATATGCTGGTGATGGAATACTATTGTGCTAAAAGGAATAATAAACTAGAGGAGTTCCAGGTGAACTGGAAAGACCTCCAGGAACTGATGCAGAGTGAAAGGAGCAGAGCCAAAAGAACATTGGACACAGAGATTGATATACTATGTTAAAATCGAATGTAATGGACTTCTGTACCATCAGCAATGCAATGACACAGGACAGCTCTGAGGGATTTATGGTAAAGAATGCTACCCACATTCAGAGGAAGGACTACAGGAGAGGAAACATATAAGAAAAACAACTGCTGGAACGCATGGGTCAGGGTGGACATGATTGTGGATGTGGACTCGAAACTACCACACAATGCAACTAACAACATTTTGGAAATAGGTCTTGAACAAGGACACATGACAAAACTAGTGGAAATGCGCATCAGCCATGGGTGCGGGAAATGCGGGGGGTGAAGGAGAAAGTAGGAGCATGAATCATGTAACCATGTTAAAAATGAATATAAATAAATGATTAAAAATTAAAAAAAAGAAATGGTTTCTTCTTTTTTGCATTGTAACAAAGAAGAAATCTCACTTAAAGGGTCAGGGCAATTCACTGTTGATTGGATTTTCAGCAAGGCAAAAAAATTATTATTAAAAAATCTCAGTTTAAAAGTACAGAAACCATTTTTCCATTGATACATAATTTTTTTCTATAGTAAAATATTTTTTAAAAAAATATCTGAAGTAAATTAACAATACATCTAAGAAACCCAAGAAATTCATGGAATTTAATCTCTTTTTATAGACATACAGCAACACAGACACATGTTGACGAACTATTTTTTTTTATCAGTACTGGAAATATCAGGATGCATTTTGATTTGCTCATTAGGGAAACATTTTCCTCCCAAATTTTATATTCTACTGTGGTTGAGGCTATTATTTACCTTGTGAAGAGTTTAAAAGTTATTAGCATTTGAGGCTTATGCTGCTCCATTTTGCTCCAGTCAGTAAGCATTGTGTGTCAATATTAATCTACAGCTCCCCTGTAGTGAGATTTTTTTCCTCTTTCAGACATTCCTTTTTGTTACATTTCACATGTGAAGTCAGAGTGATACATATTTGATGCACTGGTTCTCATGTGCAACAAGGCATGGTGATTTTCATTTAGTAATGAGATAGATGGTGCTCCTGAAAAATAACTGATAATTGGGACTGAACTGCAGATGGCAATTGATTGTCTTATGTAAAAAGAAACATCTTGTCACATCATAAATTTATGAGGAGTTAATTAAATACTTTCCCTTGCATTTTAGAAATATTATCTTAGATTTAAACAAGTGAACAAAATTCTTATTTACTAAAAGAAGATTTCCACAAACTACTATTTGGAGAAATATTCATGGAAGTCTTTCCTGGGAGAGAGCCAAATTGTCTGAATTTGAAAAAATGCTTTCATTTATTTCTCCACTTTTATGCACTTGATGTATTAGATATTTATCTAACCATACCAACCATATTCTTGGTATTGTGTTTAAGCAAGGAATTTTAATGTAACTGTTTAATGAATAAAATTTAGTAGAAATTTTACTTTGCAATGGTGCCAATCACTTTCTTTGAAATCTCTTAATTGAATTAGTATTCTATGAACATTTTTCAATGAGCTTATTATACGTTTTCAAAATCTTCAAATTTATGCTATGAGCTTATTATTTCATTATGGAGCATTTCTCTATGGGATACATTGAAAATGTTAAAATATTTCTGGGAACCAAAAGTTTGACCTCATGTTTAAAAAAAAATCCTCATTTTAGATAAATTTGCAAGAAACTTGCCTGGGAGGGTTCTTTGATTATATTTCTGTATGATAACCTAGTTGAGTTGGCATGTAATGAATAACCCATTTAAGTTTGCATATAATGGATAACCCATTTAAGTGCTCATATAAGTGCTATGATTTTAGTAGTATAGTTATCTTGCTCAAAATTGAATGATCCCGCCAGAAGAACACTGTACACAGAGACTGATATACTATGGTAAAATCGAATGTAATGGACCTCTGTACCAGCAGCAATGCAATGACACAGGACAATTCTGAGGGATTTATGTAAAGAAGGCTAACCACATTCAGAGGAAGGACTGCAGGAGAGGAAACATATAAGAAGAACAACTGCTGGAACGCATGGGTTGGGGTGGACATGATTGATGATGTGGACTCAAAACTACCACACCAATGCAACTACCAACAATTTGGAAATAGGTCTTGATCAAGGAAACATGATAAAACCAGTGGAAATGTGTGTCGGCCAAGGGTGGGGGCAATGCGGGGGGTCAAGGGGAAAGTAGGAGCATGAATCATGTAACCATGTTAAAAATGAATATTAATAAATGTTTAAAATTTAAAAAAATTGAATGATCCCAATTACAATAAAATACTGTAAGAAAATGCTGACTTATTAAATTATATACAAAACTACTTAATATTTTTGTTAAATTGTCAATTTTATAGTTAGCCACATGTATTGATATGTTTGTTTTGAGTAGCTATCGATTTATAGTCCAAACTTCACATAGAAAAGGAACCATGGAGGGAAAATAAATCCTGAAGACACAGTAAGGGATAATTATATAAATTCTTTTTTTTAATTCAAATTTAAATTTTTTTTAAACCCTTACCTTCTGTCTTGGAATCAATACCGTGTATTGGTTCCAAGGCAGAAGAGTGGTAAAGCCTAGGCAATGGAGGTTAAGTGACTTGCCCAAGGTCACACAGCTGGGAAGCCTCTGTCTGAGGCCAGATTTGAACCTAGGACCTCCCATCTCTAGGCCTGGCTCTCAATCCACTGAGCTACCAAGCTGTCCCCAGTAATATAAATTCTTAACTAGGAATCAGAGGAAAAATGTTGAAAAATCAATTATACAATAGAGGGTTTTAAGAGTTGAAGGATTTTTAAAAATCTTAAAAATCTTCTGGAGATTTCTCTTGTGTTAAAGGATTTCATTGGAAAATTTGTATACTACTTTATTTTAAGACTTTGAGAGTAGTTTTACTATTGTATGTCAGTACTTGCAACTGCACTGATATACTCATTCCAGTGATTATCAAGAATATCAAATAATTCCTAGGAGCACTTAATAAAATAATATTGTCTTAATATAATAATTAGTTATTATATGTACCTAATATAATAAGTTAATATTGTCTTAATATGTGTTATGCAAACATATACAAATATATGCATGTGTACATAAATTATATATACAAATATGTGCATATATACATATATGTATGTATATATATAATTTGTAAAAAAATTTGCACAAAAAAATCCCATTTAAAGCCTATGAAAGCCTCCCACAACTTATACAGAATATGAGGAAAATGGGCTCAAGTTTTCAGCAAATCATGTATTTGAGTGCTAAATTGATGGTTCTTGAGTTCCTCTTACTCACACTGAAACTTTCTCCTAGGTTTATTATAGAGTCCTGAAGTTTTCTTTCCCAAGGGAGTCTATTTTGACATGTGATGTAGACACCAATATTTAGCTGTTCCAGGGATACTGTAACATCAATTTCACCTAACCCCAAAAGAAAGTGCAATACCTCCACAAAACAAAACACTAAGAACTATTCAAAGATTGCTATAACACTGCCTAATTAATTCTCAAATATATGAGTCAAAAACCTTCAAAGGAATATATAGATTTCATTAATTATATTTAATGGTGGCATAAGTTTCTTAAAGTTAAAAATAACAAGAAAAACAGTGAAAAATATCAGATGACATAAAGAAATAATGGTTGTCAGGCAACATAAAACAAAAACTTCAATATTGAAAATTGGAGGTGTGATTTTTATTGATGAATCTCATCTTTTCATTCAAGCACATAACAAAACTCAAAAGTTCAGGTGAATTTGTAAGATATAATCATTTTTCTTATACACTAAAACATCCACCAAAAATGTTTTAAGGATTATTTTTTTTTATGTCAAGCAGGTCTAGAAGACTTTTATTCATAGAGAAATGATGATCTCAGATAAAAATATGTTGAGAAACTAATTCCAGAATTATCAAATAGATATATTATGAGGATATATGAAGGAACCAAAAGACAAATTAGATCCACTGAGGAAAAGAAGCCATTAAAGAATATATGAGTTTGCTTGAAATTCCATGACAGGGCCAGAGTCTCAAAATAGTAACTCCAAAAGTATTGTCTACCTATAACCAAAATATAGACATCTCTTGGAAAGCTTCCTTCATAATCATCCTTGAGTTATTCATTATTTTGATGACCAAAGAAGTTTCTGTGTCATGACTAAATGACACAGACTCTCTTTTCTCCTAGATTCCTGTAAATCTTCAAGTTATTGTCAATATTCCCCAATTGCGTGGGTTTGTAGAAATGCTTTGGTTAAAGTCTTTTCACAAACAATTTTCTGTGAGAAAGTTACACCCCTAAGAATGATGTAATGCTTAAACTCTATATTCTAAAAAAACCTTTTCTCTTTGTCATAATAAATGGTAGACTAGACACAATCTCTGCCCATTTGGCATCTCTCTAGTTTCTCAGATGTGTGTACTTTCTATCTCTTTTTTAAAAATTTCTCCCTCACTTTCACTTTAACTAATTTCAGAGGAGCTGGCCTCTTTAGTAAACTGACTTGCTCTCCATGGCTGTTACAGTGGGTTGAATCCCTGATTATCTGGCTATCACACACCTAGTCATTAATCCACCTGTCACATCATCTGTGGATCTCTTATCACCTTATCATACTATATCATTACTTTTTGCTCTGCCACAGGTCATAAAAAGTTAAGATATTTTTCTAAGAGACAGAAAAACCTCAACACTATCTTTAAAATAATTTAAAAAAGAAAAATTTTGATCTTTATTTTGGCTGATACATAAAATAAATACTTTCAGACTAGAATTGAATGTCCTGAGATCCAAACCTAAGTTCATATTAGCCTTTGGAGATGTAAAATCTTTGACTTTCAAGTTGTTGTATACATTGAGTGACTGCTGACGTACTGGAGAGATCATAACAAGACCTAATAAGACTGAGGATTGCCAATGATTGCCTATAACAAATGAAAGAATTTTATTATGAAAGACTATATATATTATTGAAATGATTTTTTAAAATAAACTGATCTTCAAGTATATCAAGGAAACTAATGAAAAAAAAAATTGAAGGATGGAGACCTAGCAGTGCCAGACCTCAAACTGTATTATAAAGCAATGGTCATCAAAACAATATGGTTCTGACTAAGAGACAGAAGGGAGGATCAGTGGAATGGACTTTGGGTAAAGGTCCTCAGCAAGATACTGGATGATAAACCCAAAGACCCAAGATTTTGGGAAAAGAACTCACTATTTGACAAAAACTGCTGGGAAAATTGGAGAACAGTATGGGAGAGATTAGGTTCAGATCAACATATCACACTCCATACCAATATGAATTCAAAATGGTTAAAAATGATTTAAATATAAAGAGGAAATTATAAGCAAATTAGGTGAACATAGAATAGTATGCCCATCAGATATCAAAGAAAGGAAGGAATTTAAGACCAAGTAAGATACAAAATATAAAATGAATAATTTTGATTATATTAAAGTAAAAAGGTTTTGTATAAGCAAAACTAATGCAACCAAAATTAGAAGGGAAGCAACCAACAGGGGGAAAAAACTTTTATAACAAAAACCTTTGACAAAGGTCTAATTTCTCAAATTTGTAAGGGGCTAAGTCATTGTACAAGAAATTAAGCCATTCCCCAATTGAAAAATGGTCAAGGGTCATGAATAGGCAGTTTTCAGATGAAGAAATGAAAACTATCAATAATCACATGTAAACGTGTTCTAAATCACTCATAATTAGAGAAATACAAATTAAAACAACTCTGAGGCACCACCTTACACCTAGCAGATTGGTCAATATGGCAGTAAGGAAAATAATGAATGTTGGAGCAGGTGTAGCAAAATTGGGATATTAATGCATTGCTGGTGAAATTGTGAATTAATACAACCATTCTGGAAGGCAATTTGGAATTATGCCCAAAGTGATTTAAAAAATTGCATGCTCTTTGTTTCAGCAATGCTACTACTGGGTTTGTACCCCAAAGAGATAAAATAAAAATATTTGTACAAAAATATTCATAACTGTGCTCTTTGTGGTGTCAAAAAATTGGAAAATTAAAGGGTGTCCCTCAATTAGGGAATGGATGAACAAATTGCAGTATACGATGATGGCAAAATACTATTGTGATGCAAGGAATGATGAACTAGAGGATATCTATATGTATTGGAAAGAAACTCAATGCAGAGTGACATGAGCAGAACCAAGAGAACATTGGATACAGAAATTTAAACATTGTGAAACTATCTAATGCAAAGGACTTTACTACTAGTAGTAATACAATAACTAAATGAGATAGATGAAAATAGATAACAAAATAATATTAGCAGGGGACTTTACTTTTCCTCTCCCAGAACTATATAAATCTAACTAATACCATACTACCTCATGCAGAGCTATATGAGCTATAAAAGACAGACTTGTGCAGTGGGGGCTGGGTGAGGGAGAGAGGCAGGACCAGTTGGAATCCCTCACAAGTCAGCACTAGAGCCTACAGTTTACTTTGGGGAATATTATCTAATGGCTTCTCTATAAAGAGTGGGTTGATTCACTCCTATCACCCTGGATTAGATGAAGGATGTGTTTCCTAGTAGAAGACATCCCTTGTGTGACTGTGATGTTTACAGTCAGAGATAGCCAGATAAACTTCCCCTACAGCACTTCCCTGTTTCAAATGAAATTCAGTTGAAGATGGTGGAATCTTCTCAGGTAAGGTAGCAGCTGTTGTTCTCCCCTTGAATACTTTGTTAGATGAACCAAAATGCTATCTGACTTTGTATAATGTCTTAAATAACAGTAAAGAGCTAAGGAAAAGGGCTGGAGGATGAAGGGAAGAGGGTTTAGGAGATAACTATTGATTATCTGTTGAAACCAATGAAGTCCTTGATCCAGCCAGGGCTGAAAGTCCCAAACTGAACTTCACTTCCCCTTTATCCACCAAGCCCTCATTCCTAACTGTCTCAAGGAAAATTAATGATCACTAAAGAGATTATTGAAGGTGACAGTTATCCGTGATAGAGAAACAGGCTCTCAGATGAGTTTCTAAAATCTCTCAGCAGCTGTTGTGAGCAAGGTCAGTCTTCGCAGGAATCCAAAGATGGCTACAGGAAACTGTTGCCCAGGGACCACAAAAATTTGAGTATGCTTGATCCAGGAGATTGCAGGTTTGCTATTTCCAGGTTCCCAAAACCAACTCCTGTTGCTTAGGAGTCCTCCCTTTTATAGTCCTGGTTCCAATGGTCTTCAACAGACCCTGTCTTCTTGGGGTTCTGCTGCACCCCAGTAAAATTCCACTTTTACAGAGCTCTACAGATATCTGTCATATTTAACTCTTCTATTCATCTACTTAAAAGAGTCAAACACTTAATATATATATATATATAGTGGCCATGCGTGGGAGGCATGATGACATGTGATTGTATCTGAAGGCCATTGTAGCTGTGGAGAGTAAGAGTAAGTCTGCTAGGGAGACTTGTGGATGGAAAGGGAAAATGATATAAGAAGAAGGAGTACAAAAAAGATTGGATCCAGCTGGCCTGAGAAGGGCTGAGCAGAAGAATCATGGCACCATGACTGGTGGCTGTGATCTTTGTTCATTATGAAAAAGAAAAAGACTTTTATATAGAGTAAAATCTTAAGTATTACAACATTCTTGTGGTGTGTTACTTTCCCACAGGATGATGTTTATGAAAATGACTTCACACATTATCATTACTGGGGTTGCTAATACAGATGTAAGCAAGTTGAGAAATAGTGATTGCTAATCTGTTCTCAGGGAAAGGTAGGTTTAGTACTTTCAGTCATGATGTTACAAGGACTTCTTTGCTCCTTATTTTTTCTCTTTATTTAAAAATTTTTTGTATTACTTTAAAATTTTTATTTTTTAGAAAAATTTTCCATGGTTACATTATTCATGTTCTTTCCCTCCTCTTCCCCCCGTTCCCTTAGTCGATGTGTATATCCACTGGTTTTTATATGTGTCATTGATTAAGACCTATTTCCATATTATTGATAGTTGCCCTGGGGTGGTCATTTAGAGTCAACATCCCAAATCATATTCGAATCAACCCAAGTGTTCAAGCAGTAGTTTTTCTTCTGTGTTTCTACTCCCATAATTCTTCCTCTGACTGTGGATAGCGTAAGTCCCTCAGAATTGTCCTAGATCATTGCATTGCTGCTAGTAGAGAATTCCATTTCATTCAATTTTACTACAGTGTTTTAGTCTCTGTGTACAATGTTCTTCTGGTTCTGCTCCTTTCACTCTGCATCAATTCCTGGAGGTCTTTCCAGTTCACATGGAATTCCTCCAGTTCATTATTACTTTGAGCACAATAGTATTCTATCACCATCAGACAGGACAATTTATTCAGCCATTCCCCAACTTAAGGGCATACCATCATTTGCCACTACAAAGAGTGGGGCTATAAATATTTTTGTGTGTGTCTTTTTCCTTATTATCTTTAGGGTATAAACCCAGCAGTGATATGACTGGATCAATGGGCAGACACTCTTTTAAAACCCTTTGGGCATAGTTACAAATTGCCATGCAGAATGGTTGGAACAATTCACAACTGCACCAGCAATGCATCAATGTTGCAATTTTGCCACATCCCCTCCAACACTCACCAATCTGCTAGGTGTGAGGTGGTACCTAAGAGTTGTTTTGATTTGCATTTCTCCAATTATAAGAGATTTAGAATACTTTCTTATGTACTTATTGATAATTTTGATTTCTTCGTCTGAAAATTGCCTATTCATGTCACATGCTCAATCATGTCAATCCCCCAAAATCAATTGGGGAATGGCTTGATTTTTTTGTACAATTGATAAATTGACAAATTTATCAGGTTTTTTTATAAAGATTTTTTTATTATAAAGACTTTTTCCCAATTTGTTACTTCACTTCTAATTTTGATTGCATTACTTTTATTTGTACAAAACCTTTTTAATTTAATGTAATCAAAATTATTACATTTTGTAATATTTTTTAACTTTTACTTGGTCTTAAAATTTTCCCTTTCCCAGAGACCTGGCAAGTATACTATTCTGTGTTCACCTAATTTACTTATAGTTTCCTTCTTTATATTCAAGTCATTCACCCATTCTGAATTTATCTTGGTGTAGGGTGTAAGGTGTTGACCTAGACCCAATCTCTCCCATATTGTTTTCCAATTTTCCCAGCAGTTTTTGTCAAATAGTGGATTTTTGTCCCAAAAGTTGGGCTCTTTGGGTTTATCACACACTGTTTTGTCTATTCCACTGATCCTTCCTTCTGTCTCTTAGCCAGTACCATACTGTTTTGATGACAACTGCTTTATAATACAGTTTAAGATCTCTCCCTTCACATCTTTTTCATTATTTCCCTTGATATTCTTGATCTTTTGTTCTTCCAAATTAATTTTGTTATAGTTTTTTTCTAATTCAGCAAAAAAGTTTTTTGGTAGTTTGATAGGTATGGCGCTAAATAAGTAAATTAATTTAGGTAGAATCATCATTTTTATTGTTAGTTTGTCCTACCCATGAGCAATCAATGTTTTTCCAATTGTTTCGATCTAGTTCTAATTGTTTGGAAAGTGTTTTGTAGTTGTGTTCTTATAATTCCTCTGTTTTGGTAGATAGATACCTAAATATTTTATATTGTTTTGTGTGATTTTAAATGGCATTTCTCTTTCTAACTCTTGCTGCTGAGATGTGTTGGAAATATATAGAAATGCTCATGATTTATGTGCATTTATTTTGTATCCTGCAACTTTGCTAAAGTTTTTGATTATTTCTACTAGCTTTTTAGTTGATTCTCTAGCAATTTTTAAGTAGACCATCATATCATCTGCAAAGAGTGACAGCTTAGTCTCCTCATTGCCTATTTTAATACCTTCAATTTCTTTTTCTTCTCTAATTGCTCTGCTAGAGTTTCTAGTACCATGTTAATAATAGAGGTGATAGTGGGCATCCTTGTTTTACTCCTGATCTTATTGGGAATGCTTCTAATTTATCCTCATTGCAGATGATACTTGTTGATGCTTTTAGATATATACAGTTTATTACTTTTAGGAAAGGCCCTTCTTTTCCTATTTCTTTTACTCCTCTTCTCCCATTCCCAACCTTGCTAAGAGACCCTTTTTCAGCCAAACATTACAATTATAGAAAAAGGATAGAAATAGAAAAAAAGGAGGAGTAAGGGGAGAAGCTTGGGTGAGGGAACCACTGTGGATCCCACCCAATTGATGGGCCCCATAGCAGTAGCGAAGAGGGCACTCCAAAATCCCTCTGCCCTTCACCCCTTTCCCTAATCCCTTAATTGTGATTAATAAAAGCTATTCATCAGTCAGATACCATTCCAGAGTGCCTGAGAGACAACAAGGGAGAGAGGAACTACAGCTCGGGGTGCCTGCTTCCATCTTGAAGCCAGATCACCCGTTGTGAAATTAACTGACTGAGGGGAGGTTTGTGTGAACCTTGTCCTTATTCAAAATTGGATTGGGGCACCACATACCTCCTCTTATAGGGAAGCCTGCCCCCAACCCCTGAGGGTTGGCATGACCATCTGGGTCACCCAGTTTCAGGGTGACACCCCCTTAAAGTTTCCCAGTGTATATTTGGTCCCTTAGGAGAGCTGGAAGAGAGAATCGCCATCATAGACTCTCTCTCTATCTCCACTCTATCATAACATTAGTTACAGGCTCCTTTTATTATTACAATTATGATGATGAAGATAATCTCAAAGGGAGAAATTAGCAGTGAAAAGGACTGATAAATTTATCATAAAGAAGGTTGGATTTAAGCTGTCTTGAAGAAAGCAAGGAGAGACAGTGGGCATAAGTTAGAAGGGAAAGTAATGCAGGAAAAGGATACAAATAGTGAAATGAGGTGGCTATTTGAGAAAATAAAAACATTCTAGATTAAAGTATGTGTGTGTTCCAGTGTGAAGTGTCTATGTAGATTTTTTGTTTCCACGTGTGTCTATCTAGATGTGGCTCAAAGGGAGGCATGAATAAGATATTTTGAGTGATTGCTTTGCTCAAGATCTCTAAGGGAGATTTTTGAATCATGCCAAGAAAGGCTCTCTCCAGAGAGGGAGGATACTGTACTAAAATTATATCTATCTTTCCATCCCCTTCCCAAATATTGGCAATGTAGGGATATAATTTTTAAGTTCAAATCTCTTAATCTCTATACCTTAACAGAGATTATAATTAGTAATGGAGAGGAAATTAAAAATTAATTGAAAATAAAATACTCTTATTCTCCAAAACTGGTGGGTTAAAGAACAAATCAAAGAAACAATAACTGATTTTATTAAAGAGAATGACAATGAGAAAACAAGATGTCAAAATTTATGGGAAACAGCAAAAGCAGTATCAGGGGGAAAAGAGGAGATTAATGAATTGGGCATGCAACAAAACAAAACAAAACAAAACTAGAAAAAGAACAAATCAAAACTCTCAGATAAAGACCAAATTGGAAATCCTAAAAATCTAAGGAGAAATTAATAAAATTGAAAGTAAAAGAACTACTGAACTAATAAATAAGGCGAGGAGCTGGTATTTTTGAAAAACAAATAAAATAGATGAAGTATTGGTTAATATAATTAAGAAAAAGAAAGAAGAGAACCAAATTAACACTATCATGAATGAAAAGGATGATCTCAAGTCTAAAAAGGAGGAAATTAAAGCAATTATTAAGAGCTATTTCACCCAATAATGACAATAAATATGGCGATATAGGTGAAATGGACAAATATTTACAAAAATATAAATTGACATAAGAGGAACTAGATGAACCCATATTAGAAAAAGAAATTGAACAAGCCATCATGCAATTCCCTAAAAAAAATCACCAGGGTCAAATGGATTCACGAGTGAATTTTATCGAACATTTAAAGAACTTGCCCATTTCTAGCCTTTAAAGACTGATGTTCAGTTATGATCTTTTTATTTTCCTTTTCAGTTTGGTCTATCCTGCTTTTCATGGCTTCCAACAGGTCAATATTAGTCTCTAATTTGCTTATTACTTCATTTGATGTCTGTGCCTCTTTTTCCATTTGGGCAAATTTGTCTTTTAATCTATCATTTTCTTTTTGTATTCTTTCACTTCTTTCCCCCATTTTCCTTCCCCCTTTCCTCCTACTTTTTCTTACTTTGTTCTTAAGCTCATTTTTTGAGTTTCTCCAGAGTTTGTGACTAATTTTCATTTTTTTGGAAAGTTTGGATCAGTTTGTTTTTCACTCTCTGCTGTGCCTTCTGTATTTTGCTGTTTTTCTCCATAGACATTTCCTAGGGTCGAGAGCTTTTTTTGCTGTTGCTTATTCCTTTTGCTGCTATAGGATTGGGATTCCTGGATGTTGGTGGTCATTGCTTTCTTAGTTTCTTTCTCACTTGGCTTTACATTGGTAATATCTTCACTTCCCTGTCAGAAGCCTGAGTGAGGCAAGATAGATCTGTGATGTTCTTTGTGCATCATGTTCTTTAAAGCATTTTGTCTTGAGGCTATTTTCCTCAGCTGCCCCTGATTGGATTTTCAGCTGTGCTGTGTGTTTTGTCCAATGGCTATCTCAGCCCCTGCTGCCTTGGCTGTGGCCAGCTGCATTGCTGTCCAAGCTCTGAGTTTTTTAGCCTCGAGTCTCACTGCCAAGATGTTACACAGCCATCAGGGGTAAAGCTGTGGTGCTCCCAGCCATCCCCTGTGAATTTGGAGATTGGCCTGCCCATCCCTCTAACTGATATGGTATGGAGGAGGGGTGGTAAGCTTGCACTTTGATTAGTTTAGTTTCACTCCCTTACAGTGTGGGAATTATCTCTCATTTCCTATCTTTAATGCTGTGTGCAGTGGGATATCCCCTTTTCTCTTCCAGTTTTGATTTCTGTTCTTTTGAGACACTTTGTAATGATGGGTTGGAAGGAGATTCAGAAGTCTCTGGTACTATGCTGCCATCTTGGCTCCCACAAGCACAAAGACCACTTACAGTAAATAGGAAATAAATCCAAATATACAAATTGGCAGAAACAAAAAAATCACTAAATTGATATAGATGACAACAAACCAAACAATAAAGAGAACAAATGAACTCTTCCACTGGAAGTGAGATTTCTCAAATCAACTGAGTGAGAGTTGCAGATCTCATTTAACATTAAATTCTCTAGTCATGGATAAGGACATATTCAATGTGTTGACTGCTATACATTTTGACTTTCTCTCTTCTCAGGGATGTGTCCCAGAAGAGAATCTAGAGGCCAAAAATTCAAACTTTCTTCTCTCCCAATCTCTCCCCAATTCTATTCCTCATAGAGACATGGAATATTCTTTGTCCATGAGAGTAATCAAATGATCTTAAAATTAGGGAATAATTAATTAATTGCAAAAATAAAAAAGAGAAACAGTAAAAGGAAGAAAGACAGATGAATAGGAGAGAAAGTTTCCTATTTGCTGATGACAAAATTTTACATGGAAAACAGTAGAAAATTAACATAAATTCCATTTGAAAAATTAAGAGATTTAGCACAGTAAAAGTTTAAAAATAAACACCAAAAAAATAAATAAAATTTTTATGTGGAAATTATAACATTCCAAAAAAAAATAATAGAAAGAGGAGTTCTACTGAAAACAACTATAAAATAAATCTGGGAGTTATTGATTGACACTTCCTGATTAAGATGGCAGCGGAGTAAAAACAGTTGCTTAACCTCTCCTAACTGAAACATACAGGACTTCTCAAGAAGACATAAAACAAATCCAGAGGAACAAAGGGACCCCAAACAGGGTGCAACATTGGAGGTACATGGAATTGGGGCATTTCCATGCTATAAAGGGGTGAAACAGCTCTCCCTAAAATGCAAGTTGAGCAACCCCCTCCCCCATCCCACCCCACCTACAGTGCCAATCCAGCACACAAGAGTTAGAGCAAGTTTGGGGCACGCATTAAGTCCTTGGCGGCTACCTGGGGACACCAGGGCCTGCTCCTGAGAGCAGCAAGACTTAAGACCCCAAGAGGCTAAAGAATGCACGTGGAATTTGAACGCTGACCCTGAGAGCAGGCACAAGTGTGGGCATGGACACAAGCCCAGACACAGATCCCGAGTACGGACCTTGAGTAGGGACCCAGTGCAGAAGGGGTTCACAATTGTGAAGCAACGCTCTGAGACTGTTAAAGGAGCCTTGGGCAGAGGAACAACTAAGGGGGCCACCAGGAGCCTTGAACCTGAGAACAACTAGACCTGAGACCACAGGAACCTGAAGAGCACAGACAGACTCTGAGTGTGACGATAAACCTCGGAGGGTGCAGGGCTAATAATGGCAAGCCAGAGAGAAGAACCCCAAAAGAGAAAGATCATCAAGAAGAAATCTGTAACATTCGACAACTTTTACACAGATAAAATCCAGACAACAGAGCAAACAGCAGAGGAGAACAAACAAGTAATCATATCTAAACCTACCCAAAATAATGAAAAGTGGCCAAAAGCTACTGAAGAGTTCAAATCTGAGATGATGAGGAAGATGGAAGAGATTTTGTGAGAGAAGTGGGAAATAGCTCAAAAGGAAATTAACAGGGGTTCCGGGTTAAGATGGGGGCAGAGTAAGAAGCAGCTCTTAACCTCTCCTGACCTAAACACACAAAACTCCTCAAGGGGACATAAAAACAAGTCCAGACGAATGGAGGAACCCCCACAACAGGGCACAGTGTGGAAGGTACATGGAATCGAGGCATTTCCATGCTATAAAAGGGTGAAACAGCCCTCACGAAATCGCGGGCTGAGTAACCACCCCACCCCCAACCCCTCCACACACAACACCTGTAGCTCCGAAGCCAGCTAAAAAGAAATAGAGCAAGTTTGGGGCACCCATCGAGTCATTGGCAGCTCCGGGGCCTGTTCCTGAGAGCAGCAAGACTTAGGACCCCATTAAGCCAAAGAAAGCAGGCGAAATCTGAGCGCGCGGGAGCAGGACGCAGGGCGCACACCGCAGGCTGAGGAGAACGCAGGCACTGCGGAGGCGTGGGTGGAGGCAGACACAACCAGGAACTAAAGCCTAAGTGGGGAACCAGTGTGGACGGGTATACGACTGTGGAAGCAGTGCCCTGAGACTTGTAAAGAAACCTCCAGCAGAAGATCAAGCAAGGGGGCCCACCAGGGGGCTTGACCTTGGAAAAAACCAGAAATCAGACCTCAGGAGCCAATAGATCGCGGACAGACACTGAGTGCGAGGATAAATCTGAGAAGCTGCTGGGGTAATGATGGCTACTCAGCCTCAGGAAGTTCAGAAGAGAAAGAATAACAACAAGAAAAAGAAGTCTTTAACACTCGACAGCTTTTACACAGAGAAAATCCAGACAACCAAGCAAACAGAGGAGGAGAACAAACAAGCATCCGGATCCTCCTCAAATAAGGAAAACTCCTCACAAGCTATGGAAGAGTTCAAAACTGAGATTTTGAGGAAAATGGAAGAGATCTGGCAAGAAAATAACTGTTTAAAAGGTAGAATCATGCAATTGGAAAGTGAGGCTCAGAAACCAAATGAACTGATAAGCAAATTGAACTCCAGAAATGACCAGATTGAAAAGGAATACCAGAAGATTATGGCCAGAAGATTATGGCCGAAAACCAGAAGATTATGGCCGAAAACCAAAAGATTATAGCCAAAAATCAATCCCTAAAGGCTAGAATTGAGCAAGTAGAAACTAATGATCTCTCAAGACAACAAGAACAAATAAAACAAAGCCAAAAGACTGAAAAAATAGAAAGAAACATGAAATATCTCAATGAGAGAGTGACAGACCAAGAAAACCAGTCTAGAAGAGACAATTTGAGAATAATCGGTCTTCCAGAAAAACCAGAAATTAATAAAAACCTGGACTCCATACTAACAGAAATAATTCAGCAAAATTGCCCTGAAGTCCTACAACAAGAGGGCAATATAGACATTGAAAGGATTCATAGAACACCTGCGGCATTCGATCAAGAAAGGAAAACACCAAGAAATATCATTGCAAAATTCAAGAGTTTCCAGGCAAAAGAAAAAATCTTACAAGAAGCCAGAAAGAAACAATTCAAATATCAAGGAGCACCAATCAGGATCACACAGGATCTGGCAGCCTCAACGCTAAAAGACCGCAAGGTGTGGAATACAATATTCAGAAAGGCAAGAGAGCTGGGCCTGCAACCACGGATCAACTACCCATCAAAATTGACTTTATATTTCCAGGGGAAAGAATGGGCATTCAACAAAACTGAAGAATTCCAGGTATTTGCACAGAAAAGACCAGGGCTAAATGGAAAGTTTGATATCCAACCACAAAAATCGAGAGAAACCTGAAAAGGTAAATAAGATACAGAGGGGAAAGAAAGAAAACTTATAATTTTTAAATTTGCCTTTTTAAGGGCCTCAGTGAGATCTAATTATCTGTATTCCTATGTAGAGAAATGTTATGTTTAATTCTCTGTAGTGAACTCTATTCACTATTATAATATTCACTATTACAGTAATCAGAAGAATAATTAGCAGGGTGAGAGTTGAACACTAAATAATCTAAGATGGCATGGGGGATGGGAAAGAGGGGGTGAATAGCAGGGGACACCAAGAGAAACTTGAGTGAATAAGAAAATAG
>NC_058132.1:430740824-430761507 GCF_016433145.1 Gracilinanus agilis
GCTACCCACATTCAGAGGAAGGACTGCAGGAGAGGAAACATATAAGAAAAACAACTGCTTGAACGCATGGGTCGGGGTGGACATGATTGAGGGTGTGGACTCGAAACTACCACACCAATGCAACTACCAACAATTTGGAAATTGGTCTTGATCAAGGACACATGACAAAACTAGTGGAAATGCGCATCGGCCATGGGTGGGGGGGGTGCAGGAGGGGGGGTTGAAGGGGAAAGGTGGAGCATGAATCATGTAACCATGTTAAAAATGAATATTAATAAATGTTAAAAAAAAAAAAAAGGAAATTAACAGGTTAGAAGACAGAAACTCCCAATTAGAGAAAGATGCCCCAAAATCAAACGATATGGTAACCAAATTGGAAACCAAAGTCTGGCAAGAAAATAACAGGTTAAAATGTAGAATTTTGCAATGAGAAAGTGAGGCTCAGAAATCAAACGAACTGATGAGCAAATTGAACACCAGAAATTACCAGATTGAAAAGGAAAACCTGTCCCTAAAGGCTAGAATTGAATAATTAGAAACTAACGATCTCTCAAGACAGCAAGAACAAATAAAACAAGCCAAAAGACTGATAAAATAGAAGGAAACATGAAATATCTCAATGAGAAAGTGACAGACCAAGAAAACAGGTCTAGAAGAGACAATCTGAGAATCATTGGTCTTCCCGAAAAAGCGGAAATTATTAGAAATTTGGACTCCATACTAAAAGAAATCATTCAGCAAAATTTCCCTGATGTTCTACAACAAGAGAGCAATATAGACATTGAAAGGATCCATAGATAACCCTCTACACTAGACCCAGAAAAGACAACCCCTAGGAATATAATAGCCAAATTCAAGAGCTTCCAAGTAAAAGAAAAAATTTACAAGAAGCCAGAAAGAGACAATTCAGATATCAAGGAACACAAATCAGGATTACACAGGATCTGGCAGCCCCTACTCTAAAAGACTGCAAGGCAAGGAATATGATATTCAGAAAGACAAGAGAATGGGGTCTACAAGCAAGGATCACCTACACATCAAAACTAACCATATACTTCCAACAGAAAGTTTGGGCATTCAACAAGATAGAAGATTTCCAAGTATTGGCACAGAAAATACCAGGAATAAATGGAAAGTTCTATATCCAACCACAAAAATCAAGAGAAACATGAAAAGGTAAAAAAGAAACAGAGGGGGGAAAAAGAAAACTCATATTTTTTAAATTTTGCCTCTTTAAGGGCTTCAATATGATCTAATTACTGGTATTCCTATGTGAAGAAATGTTATGTATAATTCCCTTTAAGAAACTCTATTCACTATTATAGTATTCACTATTATAGTAATTAGAAGAATTATTCACAGGGAGAGGTTGGAATACTAAATGGTCTAAGATGATATGGGGGTGGGAAAGAGGGAAATGAATAGTAGAGTACACCAAGAGAAACTACCTAAAACCATCAACAACCATCATATGCAATGGGGATAAATTAGAAGCCTTTTCAATAAGATCAGGAGTGAAACAAGGATGCCCATTATCTCCTCTATTATATAACATTGTACTAAAAACACTAGCAGTAGCAATTAGAGAAGAAAAAGAAATTGAAGGTATCAAAATAGGAAATGAGGAGACTAAGCTATCATTCTTTGCAGATGATAAAATGGTCTACGTAAAAATTCCTAGAGAATCAACTAAGAAACCTGTAGAAATAATCAGCAACTTTAGCAAAGTTGCAGGATACAAAATAAATGCACATAAATCATCAGCATTTCTATATATTTCCAACATATTACAGCAGCAAGAGGTAGAAAGAGAAATGCCATTTAAAATCGCCCTAGACAATATAAAATACTCAGGAATCTATCTACCAAAACAAACACAGAAATTTTACAAAAAAAACTTCAAAACACTTTCCAAACAATTAAAACTAGATGTAAACAATTGGAAAAATGTTGATTGCTCATGGGTAGGACGAGCTAACATAATAAAAATGACCATTATACCCAAATTAATTCATCTATTTAGCTCCATACCTATCAAACTACCAAAAAAGTTTTTTACTGAATTAGGAAAAACTATAACAAAGTTCATCTGGAATAACAAAAGATTGAGAATATCAAGGGAAATAATGAAAAAAAATGTGAAGGAAGGGGGCCTAGCAGTACCAGATATTAAACTGTACTATAAAGCAGAGATCATCAAAACGGTATGGTACTGGATAAGAGTCAGAAGAGAGAATCAGTGGAATAGACTTTGGGTAAGTGACATCAGCCAGACAGTGTATGATAAACCCAAAGAGCACATCTTTTGGGAGGGGATGTGGCAAAATTAAAACATTAATGCATTGCTGGTGGAGTTGTGAACTGATACAACCATTCTGGCTGGCAATATGGAACTATGCTCAAAGGGCTAAAAAAGAATGCCTGCCCTGTGATCCACCCATACCATTATTGGGTTTGTACCTCAAAGAGATCATAGATAAACAGACTTGTATGAAAATATTTATAGCTGTGCTTTTTGTGGTGGCAAAGAACTGGAAAAGGAGGGTATATCCTTCAATTGGGGAATGGCTGAACAAATTGTGGTATATGCTGGTGATGGAATACTATTGTGCTAAAAGGAATAATAAACTGGAGGAGTTCCAGGTGAACTGGAAAGACCTCCAGGAATTGATGCAGAGTGAGAGGAGCAGAGCCAGAAGAACACTATACACAGAGACTGATATACTATGGTAAAATCGAATGTAATGTACTTCTATACCAGCAGCAATGCAATGACACAAGACAGCTATGAGGGATTTTTGGTAAAGAACGCTACCCACATTAAGAGGAAGGACTGCAGCGAGGAAACATAGAAGATAAACAACTGCTTGAACGCATGGGTTGAGGCGGACATGATTGGGGATGTAGACTCAAAAGGACCACACCAATGCAACTAACAACAATTTAGAAATAGGCCCTGGACAAGGACACATGTTACAACCAGTGGAAATGTACATTGGCTATGGGTGGGGGGAATGCAGGGGTTGGAGGGGAAAGTAGAGGCATGAAGCATGTAAACATGTTAAAAATGAATATTAATAAATGTTTAAAAAATTAGTTTTGAGTATGCTTTTCAATTTCCTAACTATCTATTCATTAGCAATGAGGCTCATTCACCATTGAACTTAGCCCTAGTCTATAGGTGATTTCATTAGTATTTCTAAGCATAGAGGCTTCCTTCTTACCTCATTGTTTCCTGCCTTGAGGCTTCAAAATGTATAAACTTTACTGGTACTGGGGAGCAATTCAGTGTTCCTAGCTAAACCTTGTTTATGAAAAATGCTGCTTAGAATTCGTTATTTATATATGTTGCTTCCCCCCTTTTTGGCACTGATGTTTGCCAGATTTTCCTTATGACCTGTGTTATCTCAAATGAGTGTGATCTTCTGAATCTTTAGGTTAAAGGAAGGAATAAAGGTAAGATAAGTATTAGGAGGAGGGATGAAGGGAAATGGCTGAGATTAGGGAAGGAGTGGACAAGGCAATATTTCGATGGTAAGGGTACAGGTGAGATATTCAGGAGAGGCAGTTAACACAGACTAGACACTCAGGCTAGAGACAGAGGACCCTGGGGAAATAGGCTGAACCCTTCCAGGCAGGAAAGGTACTTCTACAGAAGAAGGAATAGGGCCAGTCAGGAATGATTTAAATCTGGGGGCAGCTGGGTAAGCTCAGTGGATTGTGAACCAGGCCTAGAGACGGGAGGTCCTAGGTTCAAATCTGGCCTCAGACACTTCCCAGCTGTGTGACCCTGAGCAAATCACTTGACCCCCATTGCCTACCCTTACCACTCTTCTGCCTTGGAGCCAATACATAGTATTGACTCCAGGACAGAAGATAAGGGTTTAAAAAAAAAAGAAATGGTTTAAATCTGACTTGAGGGCTTTCTTGTCAGTTTCTCAAATCCTCAAAGGAGGAGTCCCAAGGCTCCTCTCTGTCACTGAAACTGACGAGAATCCAGGAGGAAGTATCAGGCAACTACTTCCTCCCAAGATGGATGCCTCCAGTTCCCTCGGGAAATAAAAGAGAATAATTCCTTCTCCTTCAACCGCTGCCTAATTCTTCAACACAATGATTCACCAGAGGGTTTGATTAGGTAACAAGGGGATTTATTAATGTTCAGGGTTAGTCAAAGGGAGAGAAGGGTTTGGGGTTTCTGACAGCCTCTAGGGAGAAACTCAAAATGGGAGAGGGTCACAGGAATGGGTTAGACTGAGAGAGAACCTGCTCTCTTAGCCAGGGAAGATTTGGCTGCTTTTAAAGTAGAGGATATACTAAATCAATAAAGTAAGGGATAGTTTGATTCAAGGATGTCCTACTTGCCTATAGGGAAACTAACCCAAAAGTCTATTCACTAAAAACCCAAAAGCCACCCTTCCTCCCAGAGCCCATAGGAAAAAACAGGAAAGGTAACAGGGGAATAATATGGAGAAGGTCAGGGAGAAGTCCAGAGAAAATTAACTAAGTTCAAATTGTCCAAGGGGGCAGCTCAGTGGATTGAGAGCCAGGCCTAGAGTCAGGAGGTCCTAGGTTCAAATCCGGCCTCAGACACTTCCCAGCTGTGTGACCCTGGGCAAGTCACTTGACCTCCATCGCCTACCCTTACCACTCTTCCACCTATAAGTCAATACACAGAAGTTAAGGGTTTAAAATTAAAAAAAAAATCAAATTGTCCAGAGACAAGGTACAGACCAAAAGCAAAGGCAGAGGTCCAGTTGGTCCTTCCGCTCTCCTCAAGCCTCAGGATCCAACTGAATGTTTGTCAGGATTCTAAGGTTTAACTGCCAAAAGTTTTCAGTTAACATTTGCAAGGGCAAAAGCCTTTATTGCATCTTTGCATTACAGTCTGCTTATTTGTCTTTTGAAAATTTGCACCTTGCAACATTTTCTGGTTACTAAGATCTAAGGGGTTATTGCTCTTATTCTAAGCTAAATTCTAATTTGTACTTTTATAGAACTAATATATACCCCCTGAGGTGGTTCTTGATTAACACTTATATCACTTTACCATTTACTTATCATTTAGTTAATTTTAACTTTTTGTATAAACATATGTTATATCTATAACTTTTCCCATAATCATATAAAAGTATTATTATTTTAATTATTTCTACATAGAACTAATAAATCCTATAATATATATAATAACATAATAAAATAACATAACATAAATTATACCCATTACATTCCATTTCAAATCCTTATGTATGAGAAACCTTTATTTAAACATAAAGTTCAGTATCCTTAAAATAATGTCCATTTGTAGTAATCCAGTGTTCTTGTAAATATTATTCAATTATCCATTTGTAGTTTTCTTCTTGAATTTCAAGGTCCTTTAAAAAGTGTCCAGTTGTATCTGTAGTCTTGTCCTTGATGTATGCAGCTAATCATTTTTGAAGGCTGGTATCTGGAATGGACCTTCTTGTGCCAAATGAGTTGCTTCTGTCCACTGAAAGTTTTTTTTATATAAACTGTATCACCTGTAAGAGTCTTTACATTTTACATATAGTTCCTAGACCATAAAATAAAACTCCAGAAATTAGTATTAAATACAAACATTAATAATGTTAACATTTTTAACATCATTTGAAGCAAATAACCATATTACAATGTGGTTCATAGCTATTTAGGGAAGGATGGGCTGGGAAAACTGGTGAAATTATATCCAGGTATGGAAAATCAAATGTTTCAGTATTTGATTCCATAGTCCTTTCTCCCCTGGCAAACTTTCATAAAGGACCATGTGCACCCCTCTGAGATTCCTCTCATTGAGGAGGAATTACAGTTTGGCTAATACGTGGACATACCCCATTGTGGTTATATTGTAACAAGTCATTTCCTTAGTTTGGTTACTGTTTCTATTATTTCCATAATTTCCAAAATTGCTATTTTGAAAATTGTTTCTGTTCTTATTATTTCTAGAATAGTTATTGTTTCTAGAATAGTTATTCTTAAAGTTCCCACCATTATGTCTAAAATTGCTGAATATAAAATTACAGCATCTGCAATTTATCATCAGGTGTCCACTTTTCCCACACAAGAAGTACAGTGACCTCTGGTTTGTATATTCCCTTTGGGTTGTATATTCTCACACAGAAGCCATAGCTAACTGAAAATTGGTATCACCTTTTTCAACCTTTTCAATTTTTCCCTTTAGTGCTTTTATCTCCTTTCTTAATGCATCCACTAAATCACTATCATTGGCATCTTTCCTTTCATGCCCATTATAAATATAACCTGCTACTCTACTTAATGCATCAAGGTCCATATTCATCCAGTTTGGACAACTGGTTTTAAAATAGTCCTTGACTACTTTACAACAGTTTGTTACAAACTTCCTTCTCAACTATCTAATGTCTCTTTCTCTTGTGAAGTCAATGTCTATCTATCTTCCTCCAGTTCTATAAGTTTGTCAATGAATTATGAAGGATTTTCTCCTACTTCTTGATTAAGCTTTTCAAACCTTGTGCAGGTACCTGGTCTATCTGAACAACTTCTCATTGCCATTAAGTATTGCCTCCCTAGCTCAACATAATATCACATAGGCATGGGAATCATTAAAGTCCCAATGAGGGTCAATCTCCAGCCAGAGAATTTCACCCTCCTCCTCACTGGTAAACTTAATAATTTTATCCTTTTCCCTTTTAGTTGGTAACTCATGTAGAAGATATTAAAAATCAATGCAGGTTGGATCAAATTGCCTGCTTGTTGCTTCAAGCTTTTTTATTATGGGTTTCACTATGGGTTCCTCTTCAAAAGAAGGAATGATGTGTTTAAATCCCTCTATATCCTTAGGTGGTGATGGCAAACCTATCACACACATGTCAGACAAATGTAGCCATTTTTGATGACATGTGGCTGCATGCAGTCGCATGCAGAGAAGTATGGGGCCCCATGCCAAGGATGAAACATCTGCTGTAGTATAGAGTAGACACTCTGTACACTATTGATGACAATTCTACCTATATTACTTTACCTATTTTGGTTTATTAAATACAGTTATATATTACAGAGAAATGCAAATGAAAACAACTCTGAGGTATCACCTCACACCTAGCAGATTGGCTAAAATGAAAGAAGGGGAGAGGAATGAATGTTGGAGGGGATGCGTAATTTGAACATTAATGCATTGCTGGTGGAGTTGTGAACTGATCAAACCATTCTGGCTGGCAATTTGGAACTATGCTCAAAGGGCGATAAAAGAATGTCTGCCCTTTGATCCACCCATACCATTGTTGGGTTTGTACCTCAAAGAGATCATAGATAAACAGACTTGCATGAAAATATTTATAGCTGCGCATTTTGTAGTGGCAAAACACTAGAAAATGAGTGTATGCCCTTCAATTGGGAAATGGCTGAACAAATTGTGGTATATGCTGGTGATGGAATACTATTGTGCTCAAAGGAATAATAAACTAGAGGAATTCCATGTGAACTGGAAAGACCTCCAGGAATTCATGCAGAGTGAAAGGAGCAGAGCTAGAAGAACTTTGTACACAGAGACCAATACACTGTGGTAAAATAGAATGTAATGGACTTCTGTACTAGCAGCAATGCAATGACCTAGGACAATTCTGAGAGATTTATGGAAAACAACTCTACCCACATTCAAGGTAAGTACTACAGAAGCGGAAACAGAAGAAAAACAACTGCTTGAACACATGGGTTGAGGCGGACATGATGTAGACTCGAAACAACCACACCAATGCAACTATCAACAATTTGGAAATAGGTCTTGATCAATGACACATGTTAAAACCAGTGGAAATACATATCTTCCATGGGGGGTGAGGGGGAATTTGTGGTGATGAAGGGGAAAGTAAGAGGATGAATTATGTAACCATGCTAATTTTTCAAAAAATAAATATTAATAAATGTTTAAAAATAAAATAAAATACAAAACAAACAAAAAAAGAAAAGGCTTAGGGCAAAGCTGAAGTAGCAGTAAAGGGCTTTCCAAGCTCTTAGCCACAGATTGTGAGACAACAACTCAGGAGACCACAGGGATCCCAGTTTTGACTCTGGGTTCAAGATCCTTGTCAAGTTGCTCATATGCAAGTTCTAGTACACCCCAAAGCTGTCAATCAAAAGGAATTGGGGGACCCTGGTCAAAGTTCCAAGGGGCAAAAGAGTGCTTCTGGTTACTCACAGACCAGAGCACACCATTTTAAACACACCTCTCCAGAAATGAAAACAGATAAGCACCCAGAATTGCAGCTCTGACAGCAATTGCAAAAAGAATGTGAAGGTTGGAACAGTGTACCTTTCACCACAGTTACAGATCCCAACTTTAACTACTTATAAAATTGAAAGGAAGAAAAAGGTAGAAAAATGAGCAAACAATTACAACAAAGGAAACACAAAACACAAGCTTGGAAGAAGACAAAAAAAGTCAAAACTGCTACATCCAAAGTCTCCAAGAAAAATATTGATTTTTCTCAAGAATTAATGGAGTTCACAAAGCATTTTAAAAATCAAATAAGAGAGGTTGAAGAAATATTGGGAAAATAAATGAACATGATGCAGGGAAATTATGAAAAAATGAGTCAATAATTTGGTAAAGGAGACACAAAATATACTAAAGAAAATTAATACCTTAAAAATCTGAATAGGCCAATTGATACAGGGGCAAAAAAATCCAATACAGAGAAGACCTTAAAAGAAGAATTGGCCAAATGGAAAAAAATATAAAAATCCACTGAATATAAATTCTTAAGTGGCAGAATTGGCCATGTGAAAAAAGAGGCACAAAAATTCACTGAGGAAAATGACTTTATAGAGCAGAATTGGACAAATGAAAAAATTAGTTATAAAATGAGTTCACTAAAGAAAATCATACCTTAAAAATTAGAATTGGAAAAGTATAAGCTAATGACTTCATAAGAAATCAAGAAATATTCAAAGTCAAAAGAATGAAGAAAATAGAAGAAAATGTGATATATCTCATGGGAAAAACAACTGACCTTGAAAACAAACCCAGGAAAATTAATCTAAAAATTATTGGACTACTTGAAAGCCAGGATAATAAAAAGAGTTTAGACATTATCTTTCAAGAAACTATCAAGGAAAATTGCCCTGAAATTCTAAATCCAGAAGGCAAAATTAAAATTGAAAGATTCCACTAAGTATCTCCTAAAAGAGATTCCAAAAGAATAACTCCCCCAAATTTTATAGCCAAAGTCCAAAATTCACAGATCAAAGGGAAATTATTTTAAGTAGCCAGAAAGAAACAAGTTAAATATTGTGAAGCCACAGTCAAGGTAACATGAGATTTAGCAGTTTCTGCATCAAAGGATCAAAGGACCTGTATAGAATATTTTAAAAGGCAAAGATGCTAGGATTTCAACCAAGAATCTTTGACTCAACAAAACCAAATATAATTCTTCAAGAGGAAAATGGGTGTTTAACAGAATGAAGGACTTTCAGACTTTCCTGATGAAAAGACCAGAATTGAATGGAAAACTTGACTCTTAAATTCAAGACTCAAGAGAAACATTAAAAGAGAAATCAAAAGACCTTCAATAAGTTTGAACTCTTTAAATCCCTACATGGAAAGATGGTTGTTGTAATTCCAAAGAACTTTCTCATTATTAGGGTAGTTAAAGGAATAGAGATAAACAAAGGTAAATGGTATGAGTTGAATATGATGGGATGATATAAAAAAATAAAATTAAGGCATTGGGAGGAGGGATAAGGGAAAATGGAATTGGATAAGTTATTACATATAAAAAAGGCATGAAAGACCTTTTATAGTGGCGGGGAAGATGATGGTGTTGGGGAGGAGAACATTACTTACTTGGCACAGTGAAGGAAAAACATAGACATGCAATAGGGTATATAAATCTAATTTACCCTTTTCATCCTAGTTGCTTTAATTCTGTTCTGTTTCTGAAAACATTTTCTAATCTTCTATAATAAAATTAATTTTTTAATTTCATGTACTGCTAAAGTTTTTGTTTTATTATTTAATATTTGGGTTACTTTTGGAGTATGTGTATGATAAATCATATTAAAATAAGAGTTTATACATGAATTTCTTTGATATTCCTTTATTTATTAGATGTGCACCATTATGATTGCTATGTATTTCTCTCCACCTATCTCCCTTTGATTTGTTTCTGACCACCATCTCCTTCAATTTGCCCTGTTTTCTTTCAGTCTCACTCCCCTTCTCTTATCCTCATATACACCAAAAATATTTATATCACATTTTGTAGTAGCAAAGAACTGGAAACAAGTAGGCAACTATCTAATAATTGTTTTACCTGAATATGATAGAATAAGTAGACAGTAAGAAATTATGAATATAATAAATACAGAGAAGTTTCACCCAGAGAAATAAGCAGAATTAAGAAAATTATGACCATATTGACTACAATGTTTAAGGAAAGATCAACAAAACTTGATCATTAAAAATGACATAAGAATGAACCAGCTTTTTTTCTTTGTATATCAAAAGAACTCACTATAGGGTATTGAATAAAATTTTTAACTTTTTTGACATATGTATTAGTTTTGTTGAACTTTTAAAATGTTCTTATTTTTCCTCTTTGTCATAAGCTATTGTAAGCTTTGTTATTTGCTCTTGTAGGAGCAGTGTTAATGATCATAATCATGAGCATTTACATAATGCTTTAAGATTTACAAACACTTGATAAATATTTCATTTTTTTCAGAACCACTCCAGGAGGTAGGTCTTATTATTACCCACACTTTATTAATAAGAAAAGTGAGGCAAAATAGATTAAGTAGCTAGTATTTATAGCAGGATTTGAAATCAAGTCTACCTAATTCTACATCTAAAATTCTATCTGCTATTTTATTTAGATTCCTAAAAAGGGAAATGTAGGTGATGTAAAAATAGATATCGTTAAAGCTTATTTAAAAAATATAGGTGATCATTTAAGTCACAGTATCAGAACTAGAAATAATTTCAGCATTTAACCCACATTTGAATAAGAATGACCTTGATAAACAGCCATCTAGCCCTTACTGGAAGATTTTGGGGGTGCTCAAACCACTATAATATTTTCCTTGAATTGAGGATAAATTTACTCTTTTAAATCTTTCGCAATTCATAGATCTGCCTTCTGAGACCAAAGAGAACAAATATAATTCCTGTTCCACTTGACAGTTATTATACTCATACCATATTTCTTTTCTCCTCACTGTCTCCTAATTTTCTTCACTAGATCCTCATGTGGTATGCTGTAACAGCTCTTCATTCTTTTATGTGATTAAATAAAAATCTTATCAAATAAGAATGTCAAAGAATCAGAGTGTGATTTACCACAGTAAAGTTTTATGCAAACATTACTTTAGTTATTTTAATAAACTTTATTTTTATCTTGATCTAATTTGCCAAAGGATACTAAAATTTTTTCACATGTTTTTTTTTCTCAAAATGTAGCAAAATCATGTATTCTTTGAGCAATCCTACACTGAAGCTCTTATTACATTACTAATAAGAATTCCTTTTCTACTATTTGATTCAACTTCAGTGTTTGCTTTGTTCTACCTTTCAGACTACTTTAACTCATGAATCTTTCATCATGGATTCTAAAGCATCTTCTTTCAATACAGATGCTGCTACCAAAAAAGTTAACCTTTTAGGTTGTTGCAAGCAATCAGAGCTCACCTTTATCCAGTATCCACTTGACTGTTAAATGAGAAAGGTAAGCAATGAAAGGGTTAACCAGCTCAGTGATGCATTTTCATGTGACTCTAATTTTGGCTAAAGTACATTTGCCTTCCTGTGAAGCAGTAGATTGATTTTTAAACCTACTATTTGCAGCACTGAGCACTTTATGGCACTGGTCCAGCTTTCTAGAAGACTAACTAAAAGTCCTTTAAATTCTCTTTGTTCTCTCAAAAGGAATGAGTTATCATAGTCTCCTTTTGTTGTTGCCTGTGGTTCAGAATATATTTCTTTTCCTTTTTTCATCATATCTCTGAATTATTTTCTATTTTATAATTTTAGATCATATTATATATTAGCTGTTCAAGAAATTTTTTTTTTATCCTGGGACTCCATTCTAGGAGCATAGGGTCACAACCAGTAGGCAATGGGACACACAGTCGTTCAGGGTCACCCAGCTGGGAAGTGTCTGAGCCCGGACTTGAACCTAGGACCTTTCGTTTCTAGGCCTGGCTCTCAGTCCACTGAGCTAGCCCAGCTGCCCCTACTTTAGGTTGCAGTTTCTTTAGCAGATATAGTTTTTACAGGGTGGGGTTGCTAGCCCCCCGCCCAACCCTCCTCCTTTTTTCATCCGGGCTAGGGACCGTCCTTGGCCCAGGAGTGGTAAGGGTGGGCAGTAGGGGTCAAGTGGCTTGCCCAAGGTCACACAGCTGGAAGTGTCCGAGGCCAGACTTGAACCTAGGACCTCCAGTCTCTAGGCCTGGCTCTCAATCCACTGAGCCACTCAGCTGTTCAAGAAATAGCTTTGACAAAATAAAAAAAATATAGATATACTTTTAAATATTCTTTCAGTTTTAGATTGACCTCATTCTTTTTCTGTGGAAGATACATTTATCTCTCTGACTACAATTGAAATGTACAATTTACAAAAGTTTCCAGAAGGATGACTAGATGAGGTAATGAACAAAAGGAAAAAATTTTGCCTCTAAAAATGTTGGAGAATCCTTGTAATATTCATCAGTTATGCAATGAATGAAAGGGAAGTCAATAGCCACATATTTCAGTGACTTTATGTGTAATTTGTTAGCATACAATTCAAGCCACTAATACATATTTTAATTGTTCTCTTCACCATTACTTTTCTTCTATTGTGAGAATTTAGGATTCCCAGAAATCACTATTTCCATTATAGTCAAATTAAATAGGTGAAAGTTTTAACAAGCAATTAATTAAACTAAATTATTTCATTTTCATGTTACTAGCTGGCACAATAGATAGAGCGCCAGACAAGGAAGACTAATCTTCCTGAGTTCAAATCTGTCCTCAGATACTTACCAGCTGTGTGTCCCTGGATAAGTCACTTAACCCTGCTTGTCTAAATTCCTTCATTTGTAAAATGAGTTGAAGAAGGAAATGACAAATCATTCTAGTATCTCTGCCAAGAATACCCCAGATGGGGTCATGAGGAGCTGGACGATTTAAAATGACTAAATTTTCACTTTCTTATATTTTAATGAATTATCAGAAAACCAATATAAACTTTAAAGAATTTATTTCTCCCTCTATGTAGAAGGATAGGTTCCATCTACAAACAATTTATTATAATTATAGAAAATTAAGAAACTTCAATTGCATAAGTCAAAAAGTATAAACTATATATAAAAAAATCCAGTCATGTACTGGTAAATGTTTAGTTAATTGCTCTCTGAAAAATGAAAGTGTGCATAATCCACTTTTATTTTAATCTGCATTATAATATTTTCTCTATAACTTATTTATATTTAGACAATCAATTATATGAAAATTTGAGGCCTGATTTTGACTATTTGCCAGTTTCTAAGGTATAAAAGTGCTCCAACATACTCTTTTTTTTGTCCCCAAAGCTTTTATTATATATTTTGTTCCAGTTGCCTGCAGGAACAATTTTAAACATTTGTTTTTCTGATGTTTTGTGATTCAAATTCTTTCTATCCCTTCCTTTCTTTCCTCTCCCCAAGGCAGCAAGCAATATAATATAGTTTATACATGTGATGTATGTGTATAAATATGCAGTACATGTTTCTTTATTTGCCAAGCTTTGAAAGAAGACATCACAATTCATGAAAATACTTATGAAGGAAATAAAGTGAAAAATTATATGATTTGAGCTGTATTCAGGCACTATTGGTTCCTTATATGGTAAGGGATACCATTTTTCATCATGAGTCCCTTGGAATTATTTTGGATCCTTGTGTTTCTGATAGTAGTTGCTTCTGTTCACTTCACTGTTTTCTTTTGTAAGTAATGTAATTTCTCCTTTAGGAATTTGGATGCTATGCTATTTCGTGCATATGTGTTCAATATTGATACTATTGTCTATAATTCATTTTATCAATATGCAATTTCCTTCTTTGTCTCTTTTAATTAGGTCATATTTCAAGTATCTTAGATATCTTAAACATCTTACCTATCACCTTCATACTAATAGTAATGAAATAATTTAACCTATTATTTCTCTTGATTACTGTGTAATTAGAATTTTGGTCCCCAGAAATCTCTTTCCCAGCTTCCCATTTTTCTTCCCACATTAGGTCCTTATGCTTTGAAGATAAAGTCATGGGTGTAGCTATTCCTTCTCTCTCTGCTCCCAGGAAGGTGGTGTGTGTGGATGTTGGGTAAGAGCCAGGCAGGACAACTTTACTTATGTGACCACAAAGTACTTTGTACTTTGGTACTTCTATTTCTTTTACTTCAAGTGATTACTATTAAAACTTATAAAAATATAATACTTGGAGTTCTTGGATATAAATTATTTAACATTTTTGGCAACACAAAATCTGAAGTTATAGGACCCTAATTCCACTCTAAGTTGTAGAGCAGTTTTTAAAGACAGATTAGCTTTAGAAGCCTCCTGCCATTTCTGCTGTCCCCAAACTACTGCGGTTTGTGTCTTCTCTCCCCTTGTTTCCACTGCAGCTTCCCTACCACTGCTGTTTGCCAGAAGGTCTAAGAACTGTCTGGAAACATCTTTTTCCTGATGGAAGGGTAAGATCCAAATCCCCTTGGGCTACCTCTCCCTCCCTACAACCACTTCAGTCTCAAGCCTACACTAGCCACTTTTCAGCATGGTCCTATAATTCTAGACTTCCTCTATATCTGTGTTCATACTTCTTGTTTCTACCCATTCTTCCCATAGCCCTTGTGTGTATTAATGTTGAAAGTAACTCAGATTTTGAAGATAATATTTTTTTTAATTCAAACCCTTGCTACACCATTGTGCTAGATACTGAGAAGTAGTTCACAAATAACAGTAATAGAAACCTATTGTCTCATAACTCCCTTAAAAACCTAATCTACAAAGTTACTGGTATATTGTAGACTCTTAATATAAATGGGAATTATGGAGGCACCCCAAAATGGTATAATGGATAAAGAGTTGACTTTGTAATTGAGACAGTCAGGAAGACTTAGTTCAAATCTTTCCTTTTGACTGTGATGCTGGGCAAGTCATTAAACTTGAAGTCCCCTCAACAGAGCTTTCTAAGACTATAAATTGCATTTTTAGAATCACTTCCTCATCAGGAACACCCTATGTTGATGAAATCACAGGTATCATAGTCTGCTACTAGTGTTCATGATGATAATGATGATAGTACTCTTAATACCTACCTGATGAAACATTTTTAATTTAGGTTTTATACTAAATATGAGAATTCTAAAGTAATATTGTGGTTGCCTATTTAAAAATATTATAGCTTAAGTAAAATTATTTTAGTAGTTTTATTAACAAAGAGGTGGAAAAAGTGAAAGTGGAAAAATGTAGATAAGGAGACAGAAAGTACTGACTAGTTGCAAATACCTTAAATTTAATCCTAATTAATACTAATGTCTCCAGACTGCAAATGTGAATCAGAAAGTGAATCTCACCAGAATCCAAAGTCCTAATTAGGAAGCTGAAATCTGAAGAACTAGGAGACTGAAGAATCCCTCAAGAACTTTCAGAGCACGTGAGGCTACAACCTCCAAGAATCACACCAGAACTCATGCTGAAGGGAGTGTCCCACTGAAGCACCAATGAGCAGAGAGGATCTCCTCACCCAAAAGCCAAGGAAGGAATCACTCCACTCACCACCACAGGCTTGTGGGATGCAGGATCCAGTGAAAGAGTTTTCTCCTCCAGTCACACTCACTAACACAGAGAAAGACTGAATCATAGAGCCGGCCTTTTTAAAGCAGTTTTCTAGATGTCACTTCCTGTCATTCCCCCCACTTCATGGGAACCAATTGCAGTTTTTCAGTTTGCCTAGTGTAGGAAAATATAAGTAATGGGGTCACCAGGGATATTAAAAATCAACTATGGGGTTTGTGGGAACACTCTCTGGGATGTAAGAGAGACTAAAACTGAACACTGAAGTCTCGTACAACTACACCACTCCCAACTGAAAAAATAACAGCCAACTGTCACTCTGGCCAGAGGCCTTGAATTAACTGACAAGGTAACAAGGTGAAATTGGGTTTTAATTAGAAACAACTAAAAGGAGGGATAGGAATGACTACTCTAAAATCTTAACACCTAATAACAAAACCCAAAGGGACAGGGAAGGACTTATTCAACTACACTAATCTAAGCTATCTAACTAACAGGGCCCAAGGAGCTATACTGGAGTCTTTGGGTTTCTGCCTCACACCTGGAACCTGCCAGGCTTGAGTGCAGCTAGGGTTTGTGGCTTTGGGATTTCTCACTGCAATCCACTGATGATCTCTGGATGCCAGGAGCTATAGTTGTCTCAGGAACCAAGTAGAAAGGGATTTGCTTGAAGCACTGTTCGCCAGAACTCAAACTACACCTCTTCTATTGGCTCTGTAGATCTTGTCCTTTACTTGATGCCACACCACACAGGATCCCAGGGGAAAACAGGAAATAGGGTGTCCTTTGCTCTGAGGTCTCCCAGGCTGGCAACAGTTTTTGCCTACCACTAATGGAGTCCACACACAGAACACAGATAGACTTCTTCCTCCTTCATTCCAACCTGGAATTCCCAATCAATATATAATCAGTACCTAATAACTAGCTAATCTAATCTTACTCATAACACTAGCACTGCCCAAGGTGGGGGCCAGTGACCTTTGGAGGTGTGAGCTTACTCTAATACATGACTTTTAACTTTCTTACTTAGTGTCAAGTAGGGGTACTTTAAGTTCTTGATTTGTTTAGCTAAAAATAGACATGGGAAGAGTTAGTCCTATTTTTATACTGTGACATATTCCCCTCCTCTACTAGTAAAAAGTTTTTATACTGATGAAAAGACCAATCTATGATTTTGTCAAAATGTATTAGCTAGTGATGTATAACTATCACCAAAGTGACATATTCCCCTCCTCTACTAGTAAAAAGTTTTTTTTTTACTTTAGAAAGATTTTAAAAATTATAGTCAGTACAACGAAAGTCTCATTTTTACAACTATTTACATTTTAAAAACTCTTAAATTTAATCTTTGCTACTATAGAACTTTTTAAATTTTGAGATTGATTTGCAATTATATCCAAAAACACATGCCACAGAACCATTCTTCTGAGAGATTAATTAAAATTAATATTTCAAAAATGTTTCTAGAGGGACTTAATGGGTAGGCCTGAATCAGGCCTATCTCCTGCTTTAATATTGGAATGGAATGTACTACTTAAAAGTTATTCTTTATGTAACTTAAAAGTGTTTTTTAGCCATAATACAGAAAGTCTGCACAAATAGCACATTGAAATTCTTAGCTTGGGTCATTATGGAAGCCAGTCTCATCAAGAGGGAAACATATTAATCAAGCAAGAAAGTCCCTGGATTTATGTGAGTGAGGGTTTTCATGTTTTTAGGCAACCAGATAACTTCCTCATTCTAGCTAGAGGCCACCAGGAAACTTTCTCTTTGTAACTATTTGAGCCCTTTCCCCCTGACCTTTGCATGAGATCAGTTCAAAATCATATATGGAAATAGCTAGTCTAACCCATTTGGTAAGAGGATAGTGGAAACTGACTCATTCCTCAACTAGTAGTAATAGCTCTATTTTAAAAAGTCATTGTTTTGGTGAGGTATGGAGATGATTTGATAATGAAACTGTATATAGAATGAAAAATTGATCATGACTGGGCTTTAGATTGAGCTGCCATTTCTTATTCAAACCTTCAAAAATAAACTCTGGAATAGAAAGAACTCCATTCTCTTTTTTATTAATACTTCAGAAAACAATGTTCCCATTTATTCCTGGGAAATTGATCCCATTTGTAATACGATTCATGTCTTATATTTCACAACAGGAAATCCAACCAATTCTATTCTCAACATCCAGAAATGAGTATTTGAATTCCAGCTATACTGCTAATCTTAGATTACTAGTACCAAACCTCTGTCCTTTTGAAAAATATTACTATTTAACATAAAGCTCAGAGTTTGATAGTATCAGTTTGCTAAATAAGATTAAAGAGTTCAATAAGTCTATTACATTGAAGAAAGATTACACATTTTCTCATATCTTACTAATTTCTTTAACTCTTTTCTCCTGCTAAGGTATAAAATAGTTGTCATCATGGGAAATATTCATTTAGAATTCTTTAATATTGATTTTCCTCTTCTTAATGCTAGAGCCACAATAAAATAAAAAGAATGGACATTTAGTATAAATAAAAACAGTAATTCTTTCAATTTGAAGTGGTAGTAAGGAGAAAAAGTAGCAAATCCAAAGCATCTCACATGCATTTTTAGTAATAATAATTAAAATGTATGATCTTTGCAGTTTTAGTTAAAATGTAATTAAATATCCTGATATCAGGGATTATAACTGAAATATAAGATCTGATGAGAAATTGTTTTTTTAATACGTATATACAAAAAATCAGGAATTGAATATATGTGAACCATGCATATATAAATTCATATATACAAATCTATAAATGGTTCAAGTAAATTATTATTTATGTATTTGTTAAGAATGTCTTATATTTTGTATGTGTCCTAAGAGAATATTTATGAGGAAAAAATGCTTTTAAAAATTTAAAAAATAGCTCTAAAATATCAATAATTTAAAAATTTTACATATTGGACATTAAATTTTTAGAAATATATTATTTTATTAATGTAAGGATTTGCATATTTTCCTGTACACTTGAAGATTATAATTTCAAGCTTTTATTTAGTAGTTCATTGGGAATAACACAGAAATTAGTTATTTCTATGATCCATAAATAAAAGATTATTTGGCAAATTATGCAATTAATTTGATCAAATTATGTAAGGAATTTCATGACCAAGACCCAGTGGGATATTATGTCTGAATTATTTGGTTTGTTTATCTTCTGTATATGATCAAAATAACAAGGCAGTTATAAAATACTCAATTTACTTTCAACTATATCCATTGTTTTTAAAATTAACCACTGAAATAAAAGTTTTGGCTGCAAATTTGCTTTCTGACATAACATGTTACAAATATTAATACAACATATTGCTCATGAATATTTTGAAAGATTGGTTTCCTTCATATTTACAATAGTGGATTCAGTGATATTGGGTCCCTCAAACCAGTCCCCTGTGATGGAGTAATTGTCCATAAAGGAAAAAATGGTTGAAGAATGAAATTGGTAAGATTATGATATAGAGTTGGATAGACAACTTCTCTTTTTACACACACATACACATACACAGACACACACACAGAGACACACACACACACACACACACACACACACACCTTGAAGTACTGATGTGCAATGAATCGAACTCAGAATTAAATAGGATGGAGCATAGGAAAATAGAAATGCATATTTTGTAGTTCTAATGATTCCCAAACTTCTTCTTAAAAAATGCCATAATTTTAAACACAATTTTCCCTTCATGGATGCTATCTGGTTACATATCAAAGCATACCAAAATCTCCAAGAAAAAAAAAACACAAAACAACTGGGTCATCTTATTGACTGTAACATTTCTCTGAATCTTGTGTATGTGACTATGGGTAACAGCTTCATAAAACCAAAGTTCTTAATCTGTTTAACTGAGGTAAAAACACGTAATATAAACCTTTTAGTGTTATTGTAGGGTTTAAATGAGAAAAAAAACTATGTAAAATGCTTTGTCAAATTTAAAGCACTATAAAAATGCTAGCTAATGTGTGAATGAAAAAAATTTTTTTCAAGTTGAGCCAGCATCCTGAGCTGACTTTCATTTTGTGGCCACAAAATACAGAAGTCAGAGGTTTACAACCAGGTCCAGTCTGTGTCCAGAGATAATCTGATTTCTAGACAACCAGGGTTGTATAGAATGTGGACAATTGTTTAGCAGAGGTCATTAACAGAGAAAATATGCAGAATATGTTACAAAATATTTTGGGTTTCAGAATATTTTGCTGAGATAGATAAGTTCCAGTAACGGGATTATGAACAGGTTACCTAACTTTTTTGTCCTTTTTCTTCTATGGTCACTTGGTTATGACACTATAAAACTAGGGGCTCAATTTCTTGTTGTCAGACCCTCTGGAATCTGGTCAGGAGAAAAAAGTGCACAAACACTTTCATCATTGAAGGGGCTCATTAATATTCCAATTTTTATTATTTCTTAATTTAATCACACAGTTACAGCTTATCAACATTATAGAGGAATCCTTATACGTGATTAAAAATTACTTAATTAAATTTCTTTTTACATGAATACAAATGGAAGAGGAGTAATCATAAAGTAAAAACCAAGAAATTCAGAAGCATTTCATGGATCTACTAATACAGGATTTGGGAGAACATGAGCAAGAAATATATAGGACAGGAGTTAAATCAATTGTATAAAAAATCAAGCCATTCCCCAATTGATAAATGGGCAAGAGACATGAATAGGCAATTTTCAGGTAAAGAAATCAAAAGTATCAATAAGCACATGAGAAAGTGTTCTAAATCTCTAATAATTAGAGAAATGCAAATCAAAACAACTCTGAGGTATCACCTCACACCTAGCAGATTGGCTAAAATGAAAGAAGGGGAGAGTAATGAATG
>NC_058132.1:430775281-430828610 GCF_016433145.1 Gracilinanus agilis
ACCCTCTCATTGTCTTGGTTTTTCCTTCTCAATTTTCCTGTATGGTAAGATAGATTTTGATACCTGTAATAAGGGAATAAAGCAAGTGGATAGGGTTTATGGGTCCCTAGGTCATTAGGTGGGAAAGGAGGGTGCAATAGTGGAAGTGGTAGATTGAGGTGGTAGGAGAGATGTAAGGGAATGACTGAGTTTACGGAAATATAAGATGATGAAGTATAATGAGCGGCAAGGGGAGAGGATGAGGTAGTTGGGCAGGCAGCTGCAATAGGGAGGCACAGACTGGGTACACAGGCCTGAGACAGAGGACACTGAAGGGAAGCAGGCTGAACACTTTCAGGTAGGAAGGACACTTCTACAGACAAAAGGTTAGGGCCAGTCAGAAATAGTTTGAAACTAACTAGAGGGCTTTTTAGTCAGTTTCTCAAGTTCACAAAGGAAGAGTCCCAAGGCTCTTCCCTGTCTGTGAAACAGAAGGGCTTCTCAGAGGAAGTATAGAGATCACCACTTCCTCCAAGATGGACGCCTCCAAGTCCCCTCAGGACCCAAAGAGAAACTATTCCTTTCTCTCCTTATGCTTCTTTTATCATTCAACCAATGATTTAGCAAAAGGTTTGATTAAATAACAAGGTTTATTAAGTTTCAGGGTTGATTATAAAGGACAGAGGGATACAAGGTTTCTCTAACAACTGCCTGGGGAGAAGCTTCAGGTGGGGGAGGGACACAGGAATGGGGCAGACTGAGCAAGAGCCTGCTCCCACTCAGCCCCGGGAGGCTTCTTTGCCTTTAAGGTTACGGATTATACACAATGAATCAGGAGATAATTTGTATCAAGGGTAAACCCTACTTGCTCATCTGATTTTGGTTTTGTCCTTTTGAGGCACTTTATATTGGTCTGTGGAGAGGAGGCAAAGAGCCTTGCTTCTATTCTGGGGCCATCTTAACCTGGAAATCTGCTCAATGAGGAATATTAAAAGATTTTGATTTTTTGCATTCCTGTGCTCATGTAGTGCCAGGCACATACAATTTAATAAATACTTGTGGTAGTATCATTGGATGGATCACCTATAGGTTCACTGAAGTATTGAAATATCTCATATGATAAAACAAGGTGTTAGGCATGTGAAGGGGAAAGTTTAAAAAAATTCAACAAAACATGAAGCATAGTCTCTACTCTCAGCAAACAAAATAGCAAATTGTAAAGAGGGTATGCCAATAATATATATATATACATATATATATATACACATATATATATACAGTTATGAGACAAAGTAGACTAAAAACAAATGTTCAAATTTCTATTTAAAGAAAAAAGAGGCTATCAGAAATTTGAAGGAGAAAAAATTTTCAGATGTGAGAACAAGGGATGGTTTCTTGAAAGAGATGTCACTTGAGGTAAGCATATAAAAATATTATGCAAGACTTTTAAATAGAACATTATACCTTTTCTCTTTTCAATGAATGCAAATATTTCTAAATGATATTGATCTTTTTTTTTTGCAAAATTTTTCCTATAATTAATTTTAGTTTTTTCTACATGAAGAGTAAATTTCAGTTTCTGGTACTATCCCAGCTGTTGTTGTTGTTGCTGCTGCTTTAATAAACATTGATTTTAGTTAATTTTTCTGATTAGCTATTAGTGGATTAACTTACCATGCTGAATATGAAGCTATTGTACATAGAGTAAATATTAACATCATTTACTTTACATGATATTTTTGTGTGAGTAACTGGGCTGCTAACATAATTACAAGATGTTTTAAAGCTGTTAAGTCCACAAAGTTCATTTGTGATTTCACTGGAACTTTGTGTATTATGATGTTTCCAATTAATTTATGCAACTTAATGAGTGTTTTGTTTTACTCGCAGAGAATTAAAATGATGTCCACACTACTGTTATGTGTTTTTCTGCTGTTATAGTCATCCTTTTATTCTTCTACTCATAATTATTTTTGAAATTGATAAATAGGTATCCTAATTTTCATATTCATTAGAAATAAATATTAGAGAAAGGCTTGCAGGTTCATCTTTCCTAGTGTAATACTCTCTCTCTCTCTCTCTCTCTCTCTCTCTCTCTCTCTCTCTCTCTCTCTCTCATGGATTTACATTATTTCATCCATCTCAGTTATTTAAAAAGGTCACTATTTCAAGTCTAATGATCAATTAATTCTATTTCCAGACATTTATAAACATTTTGCCCAACATTTTAGTAATCTGAGTCCTTAAAATGACATGATATACATATAATGCATGACTTCCTTTTTCCTCATTAGCTTCTGTGTTCCAAAATATCTAATCCCATTTATGAATTTTTTCTCACAAATTTAGCATTAAATATAAATAGAATAAATACATATATCCTTTAAAATTAACTTAAAATGTTTCTTTTTGCCTTTTTTTCTTACATTTTAAATCTCTTTGTGCTTTCTTTAGTTGAATTTCTATTCATCATATGTTTTATGCTGTCTCAAAGTGTGTTGGCAATTTTAAAATATAGAGGAAAAGGAAGTGGAATACAGGAAGGAAAACTAGATTTATGCTAAAAATGGAAAGGAGAGAAGTGTAAAAGCAGAAAAAAGCAAAGTAGTGAGAAGGAGTAGAGAGAAAAATGAGAGGAAGGAAAAAGGGGAAGAAAAAAGGAAAAAAGATAACTGTTTCTATGTTCTGACATAATGGAGTTCCAGTTATATCCCTGCTTTAAATTTTTTTCCTACTTATCACAATTGGAAGTGAAAAAGGATGGTTTTGTTTATTTGCAGCCCTTAAACCGTTTAAGGTCCTGGTAGGAGTTTTTATACCGTGACATGTTTCCCATCTAAGAAAAGCTTTTGTCCATTTTATTAAACGTAATAGCAAAGCACTTATCTAAAATTAAAGTCACATTAAAATGTTGTGGTACATGAAAGAGAGATTCCTTGGCCAAATCTCTTCACAATATGAAGGAATTTACATGTTAACCTTTCACAGTTAGAGAGAATTGTCGCATGCTCTAAACAAATCACATAAACTTGATAGAAACTTTTTCATAGTTCGTTAAAATAATTTTTTCCCTGAGGTTTGTTCTGACATCTCAGTTCTTATTACTATGGAATTCCATGTAAATCTTTTCTCGGTTTTTAATAAATAAATTTAAATAACTGTAAACTATTATCTTAATTCTCCTTAAGATGGCATCATATATTTAATAAGACACATTGCATTTTTATCTGATGAGGTTCAGAAGGACATAGTTACCATGCAATGTAGCAAGAAAGTATATTCAGATAGCTTTGCTATCTATTTTATTTTTGGTGAGGATATGTCATTTATGTTATAAGCATGTATTTTTTCTTGTTTACTATTCATATTAATATATCCTAGATCTCCATTTGAATAAGTGAAAAATAAATCAATAAGGGCCATGTTGTTCTGAGATTTAAAAATGAACAATTGAATAGTCCTGGAAAGATTTAGTAAATTTCTTTATTTGGAGATATATTTCTCCTAAAAAAATAACTCATAAACCCTTACCCATATGTCTCTTTTTAGAAGCCAGCCAGAAAACTCAATTCAAGGCAAAAGATATTTAAAATCATCATGATATAATTGATAAGAAGATTTTTCCCATACACCTGAGGGTTGTGTCTGACATTTTGTGACCCCTGTTGTGAAGAAGATTACTAGCAGGAAGGGCTGGAGCTGGAGAATTCCAGGATGGAATGAAGGAGCAGGAAGAAGTGGCTTGTGCCCTGAGAAAGACTCCATTAGGGGTTGGCAAAAACTGTGGTTAGCCCTGGGAGATCTCAGAGTAAAGGACACCCTGCATCCTGATTTCCTTGGGATCCTGTGTGGTGGTGGCATCTAGCAAAGAGGACAAGATCTACAGAGCAGCACCAGGTGGAGGAGAAATTTGGGATCTGGTGGACAGCATCTCAAGCATGCTCTCTCTGCTTGGATATCTTGGACCACCTAAGCTTTTGGCATCCTGATCATCTGTGGATTACTGTGAGAATCCCAAAGCCACCCTCAGACCCATTTGCTGTGATGGTCAAATCTGGCTGGTACTAGGTTTGAGGCCATTCACAGTGACTCCTGCACTGCTCCTTTGGCCCTGCCTGCTTAGATCACTAAGATTAGAGTAGAGAGGTCCTCCCCATGCCCCTGTGGTTTTGTCGTTTAGGTTTAAAGTATAGAAATCCCTTTCCCACCTTTAGTTTAGTTGTACATAATTAAAACTATTAAAACCTTTACCTTGCCTGTTGGTTTCAAAGACTTTGGTCTAGTGGTGAGCTGAGTGATAGTTAAGACCAACTGCCATTCCAGTGAACTCTGGTCTTCCCATCCTGGTCCAGTCTCTCCTACAACCCAGTGTGTGTGCCCACAATCATTTAGGATTTTATTGTAACATCCCTGGTGCCCTCCATTACCTATTTTTCACATCCCCTTTGCAGTTTTCTTGGCAAAGATATTGGAACAGTTTGCTGTTTTCTTCACCAGCTAATTTTACAGATGAGGAAACTGAGGCAAACAGGATTAAATGGCTTACCCAAGGTCACATAGCTAGTAAATGTCTGAGGCTGCATTTGAACTCAAGAAAAAGTCTTCCTGACTCTAGCACTCTATCCATTGCGCTGCCTAGTTGCCCCACTGGATATGCAAAGAAAAAAACCAGTTTCTGCTCTCAAGATAAATTCCTGGTTCAATAGGCAAGATAAAATACAAACAGACCAATATAAGTGGCTTCAGTAAATCTCATCACATTTGTCCTAGTTTTTTCCCCTCCTTTCTCTTTCTTTTCCCTCTCCTTTTCTTTTCCTTCTCCCTTCTCCCTTTCTTTTTCTTCCCCTTCTCTCCCCTTCTATGATATTTGCCAAGTCCTATGTGCTACTCAATATGTTCTGGAATATTCCTGAGCTTCTTTTTGCAAATTGTGTAAATGGAATTAACTCTAGCCGATTCATAGTCAAAAATCTACTCATCCTAGGCATAGAAATGATGTAATCCTCACCTCTCTTAATGGAGAGGGGAAATGAGTTACCCACACGTGACAATAAGTAACAAATCAAGAACAAGGGACTGCCCTTTGGGCAGTCCAAAATCAGTGTAGAGACTGCCATTTGTTCACTTGAATTAGAGGTGGATCCACGGGAAGTGACTAAAGACACTATCTCTTTAAGTATGTTGGTTTCTTCCTGTGGAGGCATTTCCCGCCTTGAACTTGATGCTGAAGGATCTCCTGAGACCACAGACCGCTTGCACTCTGTATTGTCACATGGGTAAGTTACGCTGACTTCCTTGGCCTACCTAGACTGCTTCTAAACTCTGCCTTAAGTAGGCACTAGCCTATCTGGTTGCTAGGCCTTGTGGCTTGCAGCCTAATTTATTTAGCCTTTTAACCTTCTCTCTCATCCAGGCCTCTGCAGGCCTGGACTAGCCTCTCCCTTTCTCTTTATTCCCATACCTTTACCTTCCTAATTGTAAATAAACTGCCTTAACCCGATGCTGACTTGGGTCTGATTTAATTACGGAATCAACCTGAATTGTTGATTCCTGGAGGCCACACTTTAAACATATATCTATAAAATACCTAAAATCTCCCTCTTACAAGATTGAAGGAAATGGTAGCAAACTCAGAAACATAAACTAGAAGAATGGTACAGACATCTGGGAAGGAGTGTCTATAACTTGTGGAGACTAGAAAAAAGGGATATATTTTTTTAAAAAGCTAACCTCTCCAAATGGTCTTCATTTGTAATTTGGCAGACCGTTTGACCTGAATAGCAGTTAATAACACCTAGTGATGATATCATAGATATTTGATTAAGTTCAGTACTTCAAAAAGTGACTGCTTTTTCTATCCTTCCCCAATTCACATTATTCTTGAAAAACTGAAAAGATGGCCCTACTTGTAATGTGTAACATGGTTCTTGCTTTGTAGAAACTTGGTAAGAATTAAGGATTATCTAATAACTTTGAGAGGAAATACAGAGTTGTCATTAGATAATTATGCCCACAATTGAGAACACCTGAGTCCTGTCTTTGTATATGCTGGCTGAGTGCTATTGAGCAAATCATTGAATATTTCAGTGTTCTATGAAACTCTCTAAAATTATAATTATATCATTGGTAGGGGAATACCTTGGAATTTCCTATAACAATGACCTTATAAGACTAGTTCCTATCCTAAGGGCTCTTAAGATATGAGGAGTTAAATATTTGTAAGGCAGGAAACATATTGAATGATTTTACATAGTGCTTATTAGCACATGTCATCTGTAATTCACATTTCTTTTCCTATGGTAGATAGCTAACAGAAACCTCAAAGAAACCTTAATCATCTAGGCTTCTTAAGCCAAAACAAACAAAAAAAGGAGATAGCAGGCAATGTTGGCAATTCACAGAAAGTCATATAACAACTTAAATGTTACTTTCTGAGATTTCAACATCACTAGTAGATCTTGAGATTTCAGAGATGTTTCAGTTTTTGAGAGATGGGAAAAAATGATCAAGAGGGAGGAAAACAGTCCTATGTTTGATATATTTTCATTGAATGAATGGGGTAAAGATTATGCTCATTGAATTATGCACAAAATTAATTGTCCTACCTTTAAATATTCTTCATTTCATTCTATTATCTCCTCAAGTTCTAGAGGCAGTTAGGTGGCATAATGGATAACACACCTATAGTCAGGAAGGTATGAGTTCAAATTTAATTCATAAGTAAGCCACATAATCTCTTGTCTACCTTTTCCCTTATCTGTAAAATTGGACTAATAACACCTACTGCACAGGGCTAATAAATGGATCAAATGAGATAACATTTATAAACTTCTTAGCACAGGTCCTATTGCATACCAGGAGATCCTTATTAAAGGCATAAATAAATAAAATGAATAAATAAATGAAGGAAAGAAATGTGACATGTTTTGAAGACTGTCTCTCATACATACTTGCATTGACTTTTGCTGACACTTGAACCATACAGAGATACTTTTTCTGGATATGCTAAGAGCAATCTAGGACCAACAAGAAATCTTGTTTTTCTTTTGCTCCATAAAGGACAATGATAATTTCCATTATATTAATAATTTGTACTTTGGGACAGTAAATTACGTTGTTACTCTCTCTCTCTCATAAACATACACAAACACAACGTAAATATTTTTTATGGAGTACAGTTATTTGTATGAATGAATAATAACCAAAATTATTGCCACTACCCAGAGATAAGTAATTGCCTTGCCTAACCATGAGTTCAACATGTACAAAGGGGCAATAAAAAGCAACATCAATACAGATGTCCTGTCTTTTAGACCTCACATGTGAGAAGCCAAAGTTATTCATATAGAGGTGGCAAAGGTAAGCTCTTCAAAGAAAGCAGGGCTTCTGAGACAGAAGAGTATGCAGAGAACCTAAGATTTCCCCTGGAAATAATAACTTTGGGAAAGATGAAAAGAGTCATTGTTGGAGGGATTATAGGAAGTCAGGGACACTGATATGTTATTGGTGGATTAATAAATTGTCCCCCAAAATCCATAAAACTATTTTAAATTATGAAAGAAAAGTTACTAATTTTACTCTTTCATCCAACAACCCTGATTTGTGATCATACATTCCTAAAAGTTTAAATGGCAGAAAGGTTCTCTAAATAACTACATATTAAGAGTAAAACTTTTAATAGTAGCAGAAAACTAGAAACAAGGTTATTTATCAATTAGTTTCTCTAAAACCCGAAAATATTATGATATAAGAAAATGTTAGATTATCATTAAGCCATACTTAACAGTGAAAGTGAAGGATGAAAAGAATCTTGGGAACACTTTTTAAAAACTGAACCAGAGTAAAGAAAATAGAACCAAAAAGCATACACACAAAAATAATAGTAAGAGACAGAATACTAGATCTGAAAAGAATGTTATCCTATGAATCAATAATTATAAAAGTATTAAATTCAATGAATTTTTCCTATAGTGTAAGCTATATGTCTTCTTTAAAAACATGATGATCACAGAAAGATGTATTGTATAATAAAACATGAACAACTTAGATGATATTACCTGCCATCTTGTGGAGGGGGAGAGGTGGGAAGGAGGGAGAGAACATGAATTACAGAATATCATAAAATTATATTAAATTGTATTACTGAATTGAATTGTGTTTAAATTATATTAAAATTATGTTAAAATAATCTGGAAATTTTTTTAAAGAAAAAGAAAGAATCCATTATTTTTATCTGTCAGATCTGTAGACAAGGGAAATATTTATGACCAAACAAGAGACAGAGCACATTACATGATGTAAAATGAATAATTTTGGATATATTTAATTTAAACGTTGTTGTACAATCAAAATATATGCTATCCCCAAAGGATCATAAAACTGTGCATACTCTTTGACCAAGCAATAACACTACGAGTTCTGTATCCTGAAGTGATGAAAGATAGAAAAAAATCTATTTGTACAAAAATAGGTATAGCAGTTCTTTTTTGACAACAAAGAAGTGGAAATTGAAGGGATGTCCATTAAATAGGAAATGACTAGATAAATTATAGTATATAATTGTAATGGAATAATACTGTGCCATAAGAAATAACAAACAAGATGATCACAAAAAAAACTTGGAAAGACTCCCCCTACTCTTTTAAAACCCTTAACTTTTGTCTTAGAATCAATATCGTGTGTTGGTTCCAAGGCAGAAAAGTGGTAAGGGATAGGCAATGGGAGTTGTCACTTGTCCAGAGTCACACAAGTAGGAAGTTTGAGGCCATATTTGAACGTAGGACCTTCCATCTCTAGCCCTGGTTCTCAATCCACTGACCCACCCAGCTGCCCCCTGGAAAAACGTTTTGGAAGTGATGCAAAGTGAAATAAGCAGATCCAGGAGAACACTGTACACAGTAACAACAATAATGAACAATGATCAAATATGAATTATTTAACAGTTGTAAATAAGGCATAGATGCAGCACAACTCTAAAGAACTAGTGACAAAAAAAACCACAAAGCAACAACAACAAAACTAACCACTGTCAAAGAAGGAACTGATGGAGTTTTTTTTTTTTAACTTTTTTTTAAACCCTTGTACTTTGGTGTATTGTCTCATAGGTGGAAGAGTGGTAAGGGTGGGCAATGGGGGTCAAGTGACTTGCCCAGGGTCACACAGCTGGGAAGTGGCTGAGGCCGGGTTTGAACCTAGGACCTCCCGTCTCTAGGCCTGACTCTCACTCCACTGAGCTACCCAGCTGCCCCCCTGATGGAGTTTTAATGCCAATAGAAACTTATCATTCTTCACCTTATTTCACTACATGATAAATATGGAAATATGCATTGTGTGATAAAATACATACAACCTATCTCTTATCAACTGCCTTTGTGGGGAGGGGAGCAAGGCTGGGAGGGAGCAAGAGATTCTGGATTGCAAATGTTAGGAAATTATTATTAAAAATTTTATCAACATGTAATCTGGAAAAAAAAACAAACAAAAATACAACCAAGAAAAGAATGGTTGCAGAAAACTGTCGAAGGAATTTACAAGATTATTGATTAAAGGTCTCATTTCTCAACTATATACAGAACTAAGTCAAATTTATAGCAACACAAATAATTCTGTAATTGATAAGTGGTCAAAGGATATGAACAGTCAAGAAATCAAAGCCTTCTCTAATTATATAAAAATGTTTTAAATCACTATTGATTAGAGAAATGCAAATTAAAATCATGCTGAGGTATTACCTCATATTGATCATATTGGCTACTATGACAGTAAAGGGAAATGATCAATGATGGAGGGGAGGGGAGGAATTTGGACGTTAATTCACTGTTGGTGGAATTATGAATTGATCCAACCATTCTATGTTCAAAAACCTCCAAAACTGTGCATACCCTTTGATCCCATAATAGCACTACTAGGTCTGTACTGTTGTGAGGAAGATGTGAGTAATTAATTAAGAATTAAGGTTCATCTAGCAGGCTGAAGCTGGAGAATTCGAAGATGGAATGAAGGAGGAAGTAGGTGCCTTGTGCCCCGAGAGAGAGACTCCATTAGTGGTGGGCAAACTGTTGCCAGCCTAGAGAGATCTCAGACCCTGCTTCCTGATTTCCTTGGGATCCTAAGTGGAGGTGGATTTCCAGCAAGAGGAGAAGACCTACAGAGCAGAACCAAGCAAAGGAGGAGTTTGAGACCTGGTGGACAGCACCTCAAGTTCACTCACTCTACTTGGTATCTTGGACCACCTAGGATTTTGGCATCCTGTGAACTTCTTTGGAAAACTGTGAGAACCCTCAAAGCCACCCCTCTGATCCATAGCTGTGCTGTTCAAGACTGGCTGGTACCAGGTTTGAATCAGCTTCCCAGAGACTGCACTACTCCTTGGACCCTGCCTGCTTAGATCACTAGAATAGAGTAGGGAAATCCTCCCCTTGCCCTATAGGTTTGTCTTTTAGGGTTTAAGTATAGAAATCCCTTTCCCACCTCTATTTTAGCTAAATATAATTACAACCTGTTAAAACCTTTTACCTTGCCTGTTGGATTCAAAACCTCTGGCCCAGTGGTGACAGTTGATCAACAGCCATTTTGTCAGTTAGCAGCAGTATAGCTGTAACCTCTGGTGTCCCTAACCTGGTCAAGTCTCTCCTACAACTCAGTGTGTAAACCCACAATCATTTAGACTTATTATAACATCCTTGGTGTCTCTATTATTCATTATATTTTCTACAGTACTCCAAAGAGATAAAAAAAATGGAAAGAAAATAAAAGATATTTAGAGCAGTTCTTTTTGTGATGACAAAGAATTAGAAATTGAGGGGATGGCCATCAATTGGTGAATGGCTGAGGAAGTAGTATATTATTTTTAACAAAATATTAGTGTGCTATAAGAAATGATGAGTAGGATGATTTCAGAAAAACCTGGAAAGGTCTTCATGAGCTGATGCAGAGTAAAGCAGAACCAGGAGAATATTATACACTGTAAGGGCAGTTCTGTATAATAATCACCTGGCAAAGATAGCTATTTTCAGTAATACAATCTTGATACAAGACAATTCTCATGAAAAAAGCTATGGGCTCCAGAGGAAGAATTGGTAGAGTCCAAATGCAGGTCAAAGCATTTTTTTTTTACTTTATTTTTTGGTGTATATATTTTTCAAATTTTATTTGAATCTTCTTTCACAACATGACCAAAATGGAAACATACTTTGCATGATCACACATGTATAACCTAGATCAAAACCTTACCATCTCAGAAAGGGGAGAGGGAAAGATACAAGAGAGAAAAATCTAAATGTCAAAATTTTGGAAAGTGTGTGATAACATTTTTATTAAATATAATTAGGGAGAACTTCCTGGTTAATATGGTGGCTGAGTAAAAAGCAGCTACTTAACCACTCCTAACCAAAACATATAGGACTCCTCAAGAAGACATAAAAACAAATCCAGAGGAACAAAGGGACTCCACAACAGGGAGCGGCATTGAAGGTACCTGGAATTGGGGCATTTCCATGCTATAAGGGGGGTGAAACAGCTCTCACTAAAACAGAAGTTGAGCAACCCCCTCCCCCACCCCACACCACCTACAGTGCCAAAGCCAGTGCACAAGAGCTAGAGCAAGCTTGGGGCACCCATTAAGTCCTTGGCAGATACCTGGGGTAATCAGGGCCTGTGCCTGAGAGCAGCAAGACTTAAGACCCCAAGAGGCTAAAGAATGCACATGGAATTTGAAAGCAGACCCTGAGCATAGGCGCAAGTGCAGACTCTTGAGTCCACGGATCCTGAGCACAGGAGCTGACTCGGATCCTGAGCACAGGAGTGGACCTTGAGCGCAGAGGGGTGCACAACTGTGGAAACAGCTACCTGAAACTATTAAAGGAGCCTCAGACAGGGAACAAAAAAGGGGGCCACCAGGAGGCTTGACCCTGAGAACAACGAGATCTGAGACTTCAAGAGCCTAGAGAGTGCAAACAGACTCTGGTTATGAGGAAAAACCTGAGAGGGCTCAGGGCTAACAATGGCAAGCCATTCTCAAGAACCCCAAAAGAGAAAGATCATCAAGAAGAAATCTATAACATGAGACAACTTTTACACAGAGAAAGTCCAGAAAGCAGAGCAAACAGCAGAGGAGAACAAACAAGTAATCACATCCAAACCTTCCCAAAATAATGAAAACTGGTCACAAGCTATTGAAGAGTTCAAATCTGAGATGATGAGAAAGATGGAAGAGATCTGGCAAGAAAATAACAGTTTGAAAGACAGAATTTCACAATTGGAAAGTGAGGCAAGTCAACTGAAGAATAGAAATGACCAGATTGAAAAGGAAAACCAAAAGATTATAACCGAAAACCCAGTCCCTAAAGGCTAGAATTCAGCAATTAGAAGCCAATGATCTCACAAGACAGCAAGAACAAATTAAAAAAAGTCAAAAGACTGATAAAATAGAAGGAAACATGAAATATCTCAATGAGAAATTGATAGATCAAGAAAACATGTCTAGAAGAGACAATTTGAGAATCATTGGTCTTCCTGAAAAACCAGAAATTAATAGAAATTTGGACTCCATACTAAAGGAAATTATTCAGCAAAATTGACCTGAAGTTCTACAACAAAAGGGCAATATAGACATTGAAAGGATCCAAAGATCACCCTCTACACTAGACCCAGAAAAGACAACCCCCAGGAATATAATAGCCAAAATCAAGAGCTTCCAAGTAAAAGAAAAAATCTTACAAGAAGCCAGAAAGAGACAATTCAGATATCAAGGAGCACCAATCAGGATCACACAGGATCTGGTAGCTTCCACGCTAAAAGACCACAAGGCTTGGAATATGATATTCAGAAGGCAAGAGAACTAGGCCTTCAACCACAGATCAACTACCAATCAAAACTGACTATATGCTTCCTGGGGAAAGTATGGGTATTCAACAAAATTGAAGATTTCCAAGTATTTGCACAGAAAAGACAAGGACTAAATGGGAAGTTTGATATCCAACCACAAATATCAAGAGAAACATGAAAAGGTAAATAAGAAAAAGAGGCAGAGAAAGAAAACTTATAATTTTTAACTTTGCCTCTTTAAGGGCTTCAATAAGATCTAATTATCTGTATTCTTCTGTGGAGAAATGTTATATATAATTCTCTGTAGTGAACTCTACTCACTATTATAGTATTCACTATTTTAGTAATCAGGAGAATAATTAATTCATAGGGAGAGGTTGGAATACTAAATTGTCTAAGATGATATGGGGGTGGAAAAGAGGGGGGTGAATAGTAGGGGACAACAAGAGAAACTTGAGTGAATAAGAAAAATAGGATATGCTATTACACACAAAGAGGGCACGGGAAGGGGAGGGGACAAATACTATTATAAGAAGGAGAGGAAGAGAGCATTAAGAGGTAATGTTTAAACCTGACTCTCAGTGTAATCAACCCAGAGAGGGAAGAGTAGCTATATTATCCATTGGGATATAAAACTCTATCTAATCCTACTGAGAAAGTCAGAAGGGATAAACCAAGGGGAGCAGAGGAGTAGGGAGGTCAAAAAAGGGAAGGGAGAAGAAGGGGGAGGGAATTCATTAGGCCTTTAAAAATAAAAAGAGGGGAATAATAAGGGAGGGGGTAGAAAGGGAAATTAATCAAGGGAGGGGATAAGGGATACGAGCTTAAAGCAAACCACTGGTTTAAAAGGAAATAGTGTAAGAAGAAGGGGTAGGACTACGGGAGGATACAAAAACGTCAGTGAATGCACAACTGATAATTATAACTCTGAATGTGAATGGGATGAACTCACTCATAAAATGGAAGCAAATAGCAGAGTGGATAAGAAACCAAAATCCTATCATATGTTGTCTACAAAAAACCATATGAGGTGGGTAGACATACACAAGTTTAAGGTTAAGGGCTTAAGCAAAATCTTTTGGGCATCAAATGAGAAAAAGAAGGCAGGAATGGCTATTATGATTTCTGACAAAGCCAAAGTAAAAACAGAGATGATTAAAAAAGAAAGGGAAGGTCATTACATCCTGATTAAAGGCAGTATAAATAACGAGGAAATAACACTGCTCAATATGTATGCACCAAGTGGCATAGCATCCAAATTCATAAAGGAGAAACTGGCAGAGCTCAAGAAGGAAATACATAGTAAAACCAAACTAGTTGGAGATCTAAATATTCCTCTTTCAGATCTAGATGAATCAAACCAAATAATAAATAAGAAAGAGGTAAGAGGGGTGAATGAAGTCCTAGAAAAATTAGATTTAATTGATATGTGGAGAAAAATAAATATGGACAAAAAGGAATACACCTTCTTTTCAGCTGTACATGGTACATTCACAAAGATTGACCATGTAATAGGGCATAGAAACATTGCAAACAAATGCAAAAAAGCAGAAATAATAAATGTAACCTTCTCAGGTCATAATGCAATAAAAATAATAATTAGTAAGGGCACCTGGACAGGAAAATCAAAAACTAATTGGAAATTAAATAATATGATTCTCCAAAACAAATTTGTCAAAGAAGAAATCATAGAAACATTCAACAATTTCATTGAAGAGAATGACAACGATGAGACATCCTACAAAACTCTGTGGGATGTAGCCAAGGCAGTACTCAGGGGGAAATTTATGTCCTTGAGTGCATATATTAACAAATTAAGGAGGGCAGAGATTAATGAATTGGGCATGCAACTCAAAAACCTAGAAAGTGAGCAAATAAAAAAGCCCCAGATGAAAACTAAATTAGAAATACTAAAAATTAAGGAAGAAGTTAATAAAATCGTAAGTAAAAGAACTATTGAATTAATAAATAAGACTAGAAGCTGGTATTTTGTAAAAACAGATAAAATAGACAAAGTACCGGTCAATCTAATAAAAAAAAAGAAAGAAGAAAACAAAATTGACAGTATTAAAGATGAAAAGGGAGACCTCACCTCTAATGAAGGGGAAATTAAGGCAATCATTAAAAACTATTTTGCCCAATTATATGGCAACAAATATAACAATTTAGGAGATATGGATGAATATTTACAAAATATAAATTGCCTAGATTAACAGCAGAAGAAATAGAATACCTAAATAATCCCATATCAGAAAAAGAAATTGAACAAGCCATCAAAGAACTCCCTAAGAAAAAATCACCAGGGCCTGATGGATTCACAAGTGAATTCTATCAGACATTGAAAGAGCAACTAATCCCAGTACTATACAAATTATTTGATATAATAAGCAAAGAAGGAGTCCTACCAAATTCCTTTTATGACACAAATATGGTACTGATTCCAAAGCCGGGTAGATCAAAAACAGAGAAAGAAAACTACAGACCAATCTCCCTAAAGAACATAGATGCAAAAATCTTAAACAGAATATTAGCAAAGAGACTCCAGCAAGTAATTAAGAACATCATCCACGATGATCAGGTGGGATTTATACCAGGAATGCAATGATGGTTCAACATTCAGAAAACCATTCACATAATTGACCATATCAATAGCCTAACAAACAAAAATCACATGATTATCTCAATAGATGCTGAAAAAGCCTTTGACAAAATACAGAATCCATTCCTATTGAAAACACTGAAAAGTATAGGAATAGAAGGACCTTTCCTATAATAATAAACAGTATATACCTAAAACCATCAACAAACATCTTATGCAATGGGGATAAATTAGAAGCCTTCCCAATAAGATCAGGAGTAAAACAAGGATGCCCATTATCACCTCTATTATTCAACATAGTACTAGAAACACGAGCAGTTGCAATTAGACAAGAAAAAGAAATTGAAGGTATCAAAGTGGGCAAGGAGGAGACTAAGCTATCACTCTTTGCAGATGATATATGATGGTCTACTTAAAAAATCCTAGAGAATCAACTAAGAAGCTTGTAGAAATAATCAACAACTTTAGCAAAGTTGCAGGATACAAAATAAATGCACATAAATCATCAGCATTTCTATACATTTCCAACACATTAAAGCAGCAAGAGGTAGAAAGAGAAACACTATTTAAAATTACCCTAGACAATATAAAATACTTAGGGATCTATCTACCAAAACAAACACAGCAATTATGTGAAACCAACTACAAAACACTTACCAAACAAATAAAACTGGATCTAAACAATTGGAAAGCCATTGGTTGTTCATGGGTAGGACGAGCTAACATAATAAAAATGACCATTCTACCCAAATTAATTTACCTATTTAGCGCCATACCTATCAAACTACCAAAAAACCTCTTAACTGAATTAGAAAAAACTATAAAAAATTTCATTTGGAATAACAAAAGATCAAGAATATCAAGGGAAACACTGAAAAAAATGTGAAGGAAGGGGGCCTAGCAGTACCAGATATTAAACTATACTATAAAGCAGCAGTCATCAAAACAATATGGTATTTGCTGAGAGACAGAGAGGAGGATCAGTGGAATAGACTTGGGGTAAATGACATCAGCAAGACAGTGTATGATAAACCCAAAGAGCCCAACTTTTGGGACAGGAATCCACTATTTGACAAAAACTGTTGGGAAATTTGGAAAACAATATGGGAGAGATTAGGTTTAGATCAACATCTCACACCCTACACCAAGATAAATTCAGAATGGGTGAATGACTTGAATATAAAGAGGGAAACTATAAACAAGTTAAGTGAACACAGAATAGTATGCTTGTCAGATCTTTGGAAAGGAAAGACTTTAAAACCAAGCAAGAGTTAGAGAAAATTACAAAATGTAAATTAAATGGTTTTGATTATACTAAACTAAAAAGCTTTTGTACAAACCAACACAATGTAGCCAAGATCAGAAGGGAAACAACAAATTGGGAAAAAATCTTTATAACGAAAAACTCTGACAGGGGTCTAATTACTCAAATATACAAGGAGTTAAATAAATTGTATAAAAATTCAAGCCATTCCCCAATTGATAAATGGGCAAGAGACATGAATAGGCAATTCTCAGGTAAAGAAATCAAAAGTATCAATAAGCACATGAGAAAGTGCTCTAAATCTCTAATAATTAGAGAAAAGCAAATCAAAACAACTCTGAGGTATCACCTCACACCTAGCAGATTGACTAAAATGAAAGAAGGGGAGAGTAATGAATGCTGGAGGGGATGTGGCAAAATTGGGACATTAATGCATTGCTGGTGGAGTTGTGAACTGATCCAACCATTCTGTCTGGCAATTTGGAACTATGCTCAAAGTGCTATAAAAGAATGCCTGCCCTTTGATCCAGCCATACCATTGTTGGGTTTGTACCTCAAAGAGATAATAAATAAACAGACTTGTATGAAAATATTTATAGCTGCACTTTTTGTGGTGGCAAAGAACTGGAAAAGGAGTGTATGCCCTTCAATTGGGGAATGGCTAAACAAATTGTGGTATATGCTGGTGATGGAATACTATTGAGCTCAAAGGAATAATAAACTGGAGTAATTCCAGGTGAACTGGAAAGACCTCCAGGAATTGATGCAGAGGGAAAGGAGCAGAGCCAGAAGAACATTGTACACAGAGACTGATATACTATGGTAAAATTGAATGCAATGGACCTCTGTAACAACAGCAATGCAATGACACAGGACAGCTCTGAGGGATTTATGGTAAAGAACGCTACCCACATTCAGAGGAAGGACTGCAGGGGAGGAAACATAGAAGAAAAACAACTGCATGAACGCATGGGTTGGGGATGTGGCCTGAAAACTACCACACCAATGCAAGTAAGAACAATTTGGAAATAGGTTTTGATCAATGACACATGATAAAATCAGTAGAAATGTGCGTCAGCCATGGGTGGGGGTGGTGCAGGGGGTGAAGGGGAAAGTAGGAGCATGAATCATGTGACCCTGTTAAAAATGAATGTTAGGAGCCAAGACTTTAAAATAAAAATAGTAACTCTTCTAGGAGAAGGATACGGATCTTGAGCCCCGCTTGGGCAGGGGCATAGTTGCAAAACCTCCTCCAGACTTTCCACATAACTGCATGTTCCTTTCCGCGTTCCTTCCTTGTAACTACTAGCCCCTTTTCTCTCTTCATCCCGACCGCCAGCCCCCTCACCCTGAACATATATATTCTTGCCCCGTACCAGCAATAAATGAGCCTCGCTCCATTAGACTCCCTTGTCTTCTTGCGTGCTTGGTCTCCCCTCCCTCCCCCTATGGTCTTTCAGGTGGCTGTTTCAGGGACCCCACTGTTGTATCCGGCTGGTTCCGGACAAGTGGCGCCCAATGTGTGGGGCACAGAGAAAACAGCTTACTGGACAACTGAGGAACACACTTCGCGGCCGCGAACTAAAGTAAACGGGTAGAGGTTGACCGGACAACCTTGAGGCAGGGTAAGTTGTCCCATCACCATGGGCATTAAACCGAGAAGTGTCGGATCTGGGTAATGTGTGTGTGTGTGTGAGGAAAGAGATTCCGTGTGGAGATAGTCCGCGATTCGCATACTGTGTAGTAGGGTGCCTGCCTGAAGGTGGGATCCTGACGGGGGATTATACCGTCCACCTAAGCACAAGCGACGTGGTCCACCCCGTTCTGGGGTGAGTGGATGGCCTTTGGCGAGAACGTGGGGAAGCTCAAGTTGTGTGAATGATGGGAAAGACACTCTTGAAAGAAGCGTTATTTGTTAAAGAATTAAAAAGTAGTCTCAGGGAGAGAGGTATTAGAGTTAAGAAAAAAAAATCTATTCCGGTTCTTTTGCTTTATAGAAAAACATTGCATTAGGGCACTGGGCCCTTCTTAGAAGGACACCAGGAAAAGCATATTTTTCTCTAGGACTAAACGGCAAATTTAAAAGTGACCAGAAATTTTCCTCTCTGCCCCCCTTTTTAGAAGCGGCTGGCTACTTTGCTTCAGCTAGAAAAACAAGTTCTGTCATAGTTTTTTTTCTTTCTCCCTTGGAAGGAGTCCAATTGGTAATGGCCACAGACAATGTAAAAAGTTTTAACAATTTTCACTTAGCTAAACCAATCTTTCCAGTAATGTGGCATACCTGGAATTATTCAGGCAGGTATCAGAATCCCACTTCATAGAAAAATGAAAAAGCAAAAGTGTATTTATTTTAGAATACTTATTGAAGCATGAAGAAAGGTAATTAAGAAACAAAATTCATTATATGTCAGCCAGCTCCTTGTTAAGAATTAACTCTTTTCTGACTCATTCTTTTTCACAGAATTCTTTAGTCATGGAGATATGAATTGTAACAATTGATCTTTTGCCAGGATGAAAAGAAAAATCTAGCTTATATAATTTATGTTTTATATTTGTCAGAGTGTGTGTGATATGCCCGGGAAATGTGTCCTCGATCAGTCTGTGTGTTATATGTTGTTTGTCTGTGATCACAATGGGAGGGTTACAGGTTGGGAAAAATAAATTTCTCTCTCTTCTTCATTCATTCCGGAGGAATGGAGAAGACAGACAGAAGCGTTAGAGAAATTCAGAAAATAACATTATAATTTCTGAATGTCTTAAACTCTAAGATAATTTAATTGGTTAAAAGAAATCTTATTCTCTGCTCTTATTAAGGCAAGAGTTAAATAAACTAATCTGTCAAACATTTCTCCTTCCATTTCTCACTGGCCATGAGAAAGGGAACATAGAAATCAAAAGACAGAAAAAGGGACAAATTTGATCCCATCACTAAATTTTATCAACAGGTTAAGTACTGAGACATATATCTAATGAAAATTACAAAAGATTCTAAAAATGCAATCTAAGAAAAACTTATTCAGAGAGAAAGCAATGATTCTTAGTTGTGTACAGAAGTACAGAAGTGCAGCTTAACTTTCTTAGCTAGCAAAAATAAATAAATAAATGAATGAATGAATGAATAAATAAATAAATAAATAAAAACCATCAGTCTTGCTCAGTGCTTAACCAAGAGTGAAAAAGCTTCTTTAAACAACCATGAATTCAACCTAACATTAATTAAACTGATGTTAGTAAAAAATTTAACTTAAAGATTATTAGAACAATGCAATTGGCTTACATTTCAAAATTAGATCCCTTTAGACAGAGACTGGTCCATGAGAAAATTATTTGTTGAGAGCGAATCATCCACGCCGCCCCAGTTCAGCAGGAAATAGCTATGAGAAGCTAAAAATCGTCGCCCATTCTCCCCCAAACTCATGGACCTTTCTCTACCCATTAGAGTATATATTTGCTAAGGAACTGAATAGGTACTGATGGTATTGTGTAAATTCATTGACTACTAGTTAAAAATGGAATTTCTGTTAAATTTAAGAATGCACAAAACTTATATTGAAAAGCTATCTATTAGGATTTGCAGTGTAGGAATGATCAGACTTACCAAAAATGCTTATTGAACTGAATTTAGGGAAAACATATGAACATGTAAAATTGTTACTCTAAGATCTGTACCATCATATTAAGTAATAGGTAAAAATATAATTAACATTAGGGTTTCAAAATTTGGTAATTCAAAAATAATGTTTTTGCATTAGGAATCTAGTATATTATGAATATAAAAAATTTGGACAGCATTGTAATTTATTAGGATATAAAATTATTTTAAAAGCATGTGCAATGTATGAGAAGAAATTCACGATCTAAGGAATAATATGCAATTTGTTTAAAGAAAAAATATTATTATGGGTAAGAACAAACATGCAGAATACCTTCATGTGAACAGACTCAGAGAGGTACAGTGACCAATCAAGCATGACTTGCCAGCTTAGCTCTGTAAAGTGAAAAAATGAACAGGAAGCTAATAGCAACTTTATAACATCAATAACGATTGTGCAAAAATTCAGGTTTCCCTAATTCACCACAATTGGAGCATAAATTTAAAATAAAAAGGGAAACTGCAGATATTATAGAGAATAAAAGACAGTTAATACAAAGGAAATATGGTTTGGAAATTTATAAAAAGCAAATAACATATATTGTGACAACTTAAAATTAAGCCTTAAGACAAAAGGGTTCAGCAAAATTGTCATTGATATTAAGGATTGCTTTTTCTCAATTCCTCTTGATCTCTCCGACAGCCCTCGCTTTGCATTCTCCATTCCCATAGTCAATCACATAGGGCCTAACCCTCGATTTTGGTGGCGTGTACTTCCACGGGGAGTGGCTAATTCCCCTACACTATGTCAAAAATTTGTTGCTCAATCTATCAACCCCATTAGGACTCATTATCCCTTAGCCTATCTCATTCATTACATGGATGATCTCCTCATTGCTGCCCCTTCCCCCTCATTGGCACAGACTATAGCCCAGGCTATCGTTAGCACACTCCAAGCCCGTGGCTTTAGCATTGCCCCAGACAAAATTCAAACTCAATACCCCTTCACCTTTTTAGGATTTCGACTTGAACCCAACCGGCTGTTTTCTAATAAAGTCGAGCTTAAACGCTCTTCTCTTAAGACTCTTAATGACTTTCAGAACCTTCTAGGGGACATTAATTGGCTACGCCCCTACCTGCAACTTTCTAAGGTAGACCTCCGTCCTCTGGAGGATATCCTGCGAGGGGATGCTGACCCTTCCTCCCCTCGTTCTTTGACTCCGGCAGGTGAAGTTTCTCTCAAAAAGGTAGAACAGGCTATAGCCACCCAGAATATTGGATACTTCTCCCCAGAATTGTCCCTATACCTCCTTATTTTTCCTACTGAATTTTCTCCCACTGGACTCCTATGGCAAGATCCTTCTCCCCTCATTTGGATACATCTCCCCATGCACAATCGGAAGATTCTTGCCTCTTACCCCGATTTGATTGCTTGTATAGCTATGATAGGCATTCGCCTTTCCACATGCCATTTCGGCCGTCCCCCTGACCACATAGTATCCCCTTACAGCAGAGAACAGCTCAACTGGCTTAAATCTCAGAATGAAAATTGGGCTATACTCATCTCCACGTTTCAGGGCATCTTAGACAATCACATGCCCAGTAACAAATTGCTACAGTTTTTCAATTTTACTCCCTTCATACTCACACGCCATACCCGATTCTCCCCCATTTCAGGGGCACCTACAATCTTTGTGGATGGTTCCAAAACTGGCCTTGCTGCCATAGTCATGAACAATCACCCTCGTTCTATCCGAATTCCTTATGAGTCTGCGCAGCTGGTGGAACTTTATGCTGCTTTAACACCTGATACTCCATTTAATCTCTACTTGGATAGTAGATATGTTGTTCAATCCCTACTCCGACTCGAAATTGTTCCTGCGGTTTAGCCAACAACCGCTACCTTTTCTCTTTTTTTTCAACTCCAGCAGGCCATTCGATCACGGTCCTGTCCCTTTTTTGTGGGCCATATACGTGCCCACTCCGGCCTCCCAGGCCCCTTATCTTTTGGGAACGATCTCGCAAATCAACACACTCGTTTAATTGCCTCAGCATCTACGTCCACCCCTTCTACTGCCCTCTCGCCCGACCCTGTTTCCCTTGCTACAGAGGCACACAGGCTTCACCACCTCAACTCTCAATCCCTTCGCCTAGCCTACAAAATTCCCAGAGAACAGGCCAGGTCAATTGTGAAAAATTGTAAGAATTGGGTTACTGTCTTGCCTGAACCCCATTTGGGGATTAACCCCCGTGGCCTTCTTCCCAGCCATCTATGGCAAATGGACGTCACCCACGTCCCCTCTTTTGCTAAACTCAAGTATGTTCATGTTTCCATTGATACGTTTAGCGGCTTTCTTTTTGCATCTGCACAATCCGGGGAAGCCACTAAACACGTCATCAAACATATGTTTCTTGCTATGTCTATGATGGGGAAACCTCTCTCCATTAAAACAGACAATGGCCCTGGCTATACCAGCCAAGCCTTTAAACAATTTTGTTCCCAATTAGGCATAAAACATGTTACAGGCATACCCTATAACCCACAAGGGCAAGGTATTGTCGAACGAGCAAACCAAACTCTTAAAAATACTCTTTTTAAACTCAAGGCTCAAGAGACCCTTTACCCGTTAAATGGTAATCAGACTCTGCTTCTTGCTCACACCCTCTTTGTTCTTAATTTCCTTATGCTGGATGCTGAAGGGCGTTCTGCTGCTGATCACCACTGGCATCCGCATACTTCATCAAATTTGGCCACAGTCCTTTGGCGTGACCCCCTCACTGGCCTCTGGTGCGGCCCTGACCCTGTCCTTACTTGGGGAAAAGGTTCTGCCTGCATCTTTGATAAAACAGCGAATAATGCCCGTTGGGTCCCGTCTAGGCTGATCAAAACCTTTACCCCCGACACTAATCTTGATGGCCCAGGGCTTACCCCTGAGAAATCTTCTCTTTTTTCTGCAGGAAGATGACCTCTCCTTGGAATTGCCTCCTCTACATCTTCCAGTTATTCCTTGCCTGCCACGGTCAGAGCCCTCACTTCCCTGCCAGACAAACCTGGGAAATCATTAACCCGATCAACCAAAGAATTCTTTCGCGGGTCACCTCACAGAATATGCCTCCTCTCACTTGGTTCCCCGAACTTTTTATTGACTTTTGTCAGCTAGGAAACCCTTCTTCCTCCTCGTTTCACTACTGTTCACCTGCCACTCCACCTCCGCCCGGGACGAATATGATACCTACATTCCCCATCTACGGTTGTCCAGGATTCTCCCAACCTGACTTTTGTGGTGGTCTTTCTGAAGGATTCTGTGCCATCTGGGGGTGTGAGACTATCGGTACTGTACATTGGGTCCCAAAAAACCGGGATCTTATCCAAATTACGAGCGGACCTCGACCGCCTTCTTGTATTTTGAATAATCCCCCTAAGATCCCTAATTGTAATCCCCTTAATATCTCTTTTACCAACACCGGGAAATTGGATTCCCGATGGACTGATGGCCTCACCTGGGGATTGCGCCTTTATAAGACAGGCCCAGATGATGTCGTTCTTATGACTATCCGCCTCCAAATCAAAACCATCACAGTTTCGGTTGGCCCTAATACTATTCTCACTGAGCGACAACCCCCACTTCCCCCCCCTTCTGCCAGTACGGTTCCCCTCTGTTACCCACACTCCCCTTGATAACTCCAGACCCCATTCAATCTCTGCCAAGTCTAGACCTCACCTGACCCCAAACCCAACCCCTTACCTCCCTCCTACTTCTACCTCTCAGCGTCTCCTCAACCTTATCTTCGGTGCATATACGGCCCTAAATTTCTCTCAACCCGATAAGACTAGAGACTGTTGGTTATGCCTCCCTGCTGCCCCTCCTTACTATGAAGCTTTTGCTTTAAACCTCGATCCTGAATACTACATCCAGCCCCCTGAACATTGTTTTCACGAACCCCCCAAGCTTACTATTTCTGATCTCTCCGGGTCCGGTTTCTGCCTGGGGAAACCACCCTCTCCTTATGATTCTTTATGTAAATCCACTCTGCAGATGCATCTAGGTAGTTTCTACCTGCTTGCACCCAATAACACCTTTTGGGCATGTAACACTGGCCTCACTAAATGTATTATAGGGACCCGTTTTAATTTTTCCTCTGAATTCTGTATCCTTATATCCCTTTGGCCCCGCATTACTTATCATTATGGCCCCTACGCCTTAACAACAATTGACTCCTTTGCCTTACGCATAAACGAGAAGTTCTTTCTCTCTCTATTATCACCCTCCTAGGCTTCGGAGGAATAGCTGCCAGCATCAGTACCGGGACCGCAGCTCTTGTGGAAACACGCTATCTCCAATCTCTCCATACAGCACTTGTTGCAGACCTTGAGGATATTGAAAAATCAGTTACAGCCCTAGAAAAATCTCTCACCTCCCTTTCGGAGGTTGTTTTACAGAATAGACGGGGACTTGACCTTTTATTCCTAAAAGAGGGAGGGTTATGTGTTGCACTTAAAGAAGAATGCTGCTTTTACGCAGACCATACCGGTATTGCCCGAGAATCCATGGCAAAATTACGAGAGCGATTAGCTCAGAGGAAGAGGGAGGCTGAGGCACGAGAAGGATGGTTCAATACACTCCTTAAAAGCTCCCCTTGGCTATCTACTCTGATCCCTACTATTATTACACCACTTCTCATTCTTTTATTAGCTCTTACTTTTGGCCCTTGGGTTTTCCAACGTCTAACCAAATTCATTAAATCAAACGTCGACTCAGCCCTTAATAAGTTTCCTACGGTTCAATACCATCGTATTGAGATAGCAGACGTGGAACATCCTCACGATACTCGTCTACATTTTTCCAACAGGGCGGTAACCCAATGACGGGAATAGCACAGGTCCTCGACCCTTGATGGTTGAGTAACTCCCCCTGTGTAGCCTAAGACAGGGGCCGTCGCTGCGAATATCATCTATGGATCAACTGGGAAACATAAGGTGCTTTGAGAAATATGGTATAGACTTGGAGGAAACAACGGTCAAAAGGAGTCCACTTAGTTATCATGCCCTTCATTTAAAAATAAAGAAAGGGGGAATTGTTAGGAGCCAAGACTATAAAATAAAAATAGTAACTCTTCTAGGAGAAGGATACGGATCATGAGCCCGGCTTGGGCGGGGGCATAGTTGCAAAACCTCCTCCAGACTTTCCACATAACTGCATGTTCCTTTCCGCGTTCCTTCCTTGTAACTACTAGCCCCTTTTCTCTCTTCATCCCGACCGCCAGCCCCCTCACCCTGAACATATATATTCTTGCCCCGTACCAGCAATAAATAAGCCTCGCTCCATTAGACTCCCTTGTCTTCTTGCGTGCTTGGTCTCCCCTCCCTCCCCCTATGGTCTTTCAGGTGGCTGTTTCACGGACCCCACTGTTGTATCCGGCTGGTTCTGGACAAATGAATATTAATAAATGTTTTTAAAAAATAAAAAACCTGGCAGCTAACAGGATTCAAACTAGATGACCAGACTTGAGTTGTGTGTATTCCCCCAAATAATTTCCAGGCACAGATATTGAAGGTAAAGGTTATATTAAGAAAGTATAAAGGTAAACTAAAGGAATTAATGAATGTATTTGGATAAGGAAAGGTGACCCTGATCTATTAGGTTGAAGTTGCCCTTCCCCCCACAGGAGGGGGTGAAGGCACCTAACTGAATTTGCTCTCTTGTTAGATAATTGATATATCTAATTCACTAAATCACTAAATAATTATTACATTGATATTTATAAGGATTAATTTTAACAAATAGGCTAACCTGAGTAGAAACCACACTGGCTTATGCCACAATGGCCACTGAGGTGAACCCCCCAAGACAAGAGTTGTAAGCAGTCTATCTGCTCACCTCAATCCCCACAAAGCAACTGCCAACTCCTCTCAACTGCCCCCTCACCCAAAGTTCTCCAGGGGGGGTCTCCTGGAATTCTGGGTGAGGCTGTCCCTGTATCTTTGCAGGGATTCCATGCATCCATCTCTACATAACAGTAAGCAATGATGACTAGACAGTATTTGAATCCTCTATCGCTTGGCATATGGATATAATTGATCTGCAGAGTTTCAAATGGAGCCTGAGCTAATGATCTCCCCCTAAACCTTTTCTCTTATAACTCACTTGACTAAACTTCATGTAGATGTTGCATTTCTGACAGACTCCTTTTGCAGTAGGGGTTATATTTGGGGCAACCCAGAACTTTTGGACTGACTCAATGACTGGGTGCCATAATGCTTCTTTTCATGGATTGCATTACACACTGGGAAATTCAAGGCCTCTGGAAGAATGGGCTTGCCTGACTCTGCAACCCAGATTCCTTCTACTAGTTTGGCCCCAAAGTCTTTCTCCCATTTCTGAACCACCCTGGGATCATAGACTTGTTTTAGAGTGTCTTTCTCCATCAAGATAAAAGTCAGAATGTGTGTAGGGCCAAATCTAGCTCCATATTTCATGGTGATATTGGCCCTGTGGTTGTCTAATGATGTTTTATCTAGTCCTTTTGTGTGACTTTTGCATTGCATGACTGCCACTTCTTTTGGAAGATGTATTGCCTCAAGAAGTTGCAGAATAAGGTCTCTATGAGCAATGGCTTTTCCTCCAGATATTATAAAAACCCTATGCTTCCAGATTTCTTCTATGGCATAAAGGACATTAAATGTGTAGCTGCTATCCATGTAGATGTTGATTTTCTAGTCCTTGGCTATTTGCAGAGCTCTTAAAAAACTGATTATTTCTGCCCCTTGAGTACTGAATGTTTTCGACAAGGAAGCATACCACAAAGTGTCTGTCTGAGTCACTACTGCTGCTCCCACAAACTTTTTCCCTCTGTGCAGGTATGCTGAGCCATTGGTGTAGAGTTCAAGTTCTGGCTCATCAGTGGGTATATCTTTTAGGTCTGCCCTTGTTTTCTGTACTATCTTCAGGGTCTCCTTGCAATCATGCACAGGCTCTCCTGGCATTGCTAACTGAGGAAGCAGAGTCGCAGGATTTAGTAACTGACAATGTTTTAATCTAATGTTTTCATTATTCAGGAGTATTAATTCATATTGAGACAGTCTTCATAGAGTAAATGCATGTAGATTGCTGTTTTTAATCATGCTCTCCATGCTACATGGGGAGTATACAGTTAGCTTGCTTCCTAATACCAAATCAGATTTTTTTAAATCATTAGCACTGCAGCTTCAATTGCATGAAGGCAATAAGACATCCCTTTTTCCATTGTATCTAACTGGGAGCTTTTGCATAGGAGCAATATGCCATGGGTCTTAAATTTTGTCCTAGGTATTGCCCAAGTACACCTGTTGCTATGGCTTGTCCTCATGGATGTGCAGGTGAAATTCTTTGGTACAATCTGGGATTCCCAGGGCAGGGGCTGTGAAAATTGCACTTTTAAGTTTAGAGATTGCATTTTGATGTTTCTTTGAGAGTTTCAGGGGTTCTGAAACAGAGTTCCTGGTCAGATCATGGAGACATCTGGATAGTTGGCTATACCCAGGAATCCACTGCTTAAAGAAACCTGTCATTCCGAAAAATGCACGTAGTTGTTTCTTGGTGGTGTTATGGGTGTATGGTGCTTCTGTACTTGGGCCTGATAAGGAGATGGCCCAAGATCCTTAGATGGTATATGGATCTAAGCTGAGTGAGGAATGAGATGCCTGAATGGCCAACAAGGTGTGCTGGTAACCACCAGGGCTTATAAATGTTTGTCTCAGCTGAACACCTGACTCCGCCTACAGTTCCCAAGCCAAAGTGATTGAGTGAGAAGCTGTATATTAGTCCACACAGCTCCTCTGGTTACTTGGCTTGGGGTTTGGGTTAATGGATAAGGGTTTATAATGTGATTAATTGGTAATAAGGTCAGATAACACTGTTGACTGTGATTTAAACAAATATTTCCCTTTCCCCTTTAGATGCAGATATTAAATTGCCCTTTAGAATTATATCAGTCTTCACTTAACTTAGTTCAAGGCTTTAATTCTAATAAACTCAAAGGGGTAGGATTCAGGATAAGGAAAATGGTGTTAGGGATGGCTATGCTAAACTATGGGTGCTAGAGTTTGTTAATCAATCATTAATCAAGTTGGCAGCTGGCTGGAGAGATTTCTCTCCCTCTCAGACCCTGATCAGACCTGGCCGTGGCCTTGACCAGGTGAAGAGAGGGTTTGTGATGTTCTTCTTGATGATAGATGTTAGCTGTGTATCTTTCAGCCCTATTCAGCAACAGGTGTATTGATATTTGAGGCAATAGAATACAGGTGCTAGTGTTGCAGGTCTATAGGCCTACCCACCCACCACCCAGGACTCTTCTCAAGAATGAGACCCTGATAGGCTCAGCCCCTGGGTTTTTATAGTGGTGGCAGCAACTGTCTTGCCCCTGACTCATGACATCTGGGTAAGTTCTAAATTCTATAACTGTCAATTGTCACTCAAGTTGATCTCCATCTTCTTCCCAGAGGTTGCTATAACAGTGGTTGGCACACACAGTTTTTAGATATCTCCCACCCTCTTTTGAGATATCTTCCTTGTGCCCTCCTCCAATATGAATCCCAGATATTCTACTCTAAGCAATAGCTATTGCAGCTTGGACTTTTATACTTTATGGCCTATTTTGCACAGCTCTTGCAAAAGAATCACCAAGTCTCTCTGACAGATTTTTGCATTTGGGCTTGCAATCAAAATGTCATTGATGTAGTGGAGCAGTTTGTTGTCTTGGAATTTTGTATTTTCTAGATCCCTTTTTAATATTTGGCAGAATATCCTTCCAGAATCACAGAATCTCTGCAGAAGTCTGGACCATGTGACCTGATTGAATTTCCACATAAATGCAAAGATATTCTGACTGTCCTTAGCTAATGGGATAGTATGGTAAGCACTGCAGAGATCAAACACACTAAAATATCTTGCATTGCTTGGATCTCAGATATAATTTTATTGGGACTTGGTATGACAGCATGATGTTTTTTCACAAAGTTGTTAACTGCTCTCAGATCTTGTATTAGCCTATACTGAACTTTGCCCTGTGCATCGAGTTTGTCATTCTTTATAGCCAAAATTGGGGTATTAAAATTTGAAATAGTTGGAACTAGGATCTTCTGTTTCAAGAGACTTTCTATAATAGGTTTCATGTCCTCCATAACTTCTTTGCTCAACCTATATTGGGAAATCTTTGGAAATATCCCTTCTTTGACTGCTATGTGTACCAGTGTGGATGATTTTAAAATGTCCACATTGATGGAGTGCCTTGTCCACACCTCTTTTGGTACATTATTAAGGATATCATATATGGATCCCATTTTCTGTTCATGGCCATTTTCTGCTATCTGCTCTAAGAACAAAAGTGGATAATGTTTGAGTGATGGTTTAGGCAAATGCAGATAAATGACCCCAGACTGGTCACACTGGATGGTAGCTCTGATTTTACTGAAAAAAATCATGTCTGAGCAGATTAGAAGGGCATCCAGGGATTAATAGGAATGTGTGATCAATGCTCAGGGGTCTGAGGTTTACCATTTTTGTTCTTAGTTTTGGTACCCTATGGATTTGCCCTATAGCACCTTTCACTTATACAGATCCTATGATTTTGCTATCTTTTGGAGATGTTTTTAGGACTCTCCTTGTAGCCCCTGTATCAATTAATGCAGGATATATTTCATTTCCAACCTTAATCACCAGGCATGAGTCTTTGTTTTAATTTTCTTGCTGAACTTGTACCATTGGAGCTGTTGTTTCTATGGTATCCCAGTCCTTCCCTTGTACTATATCCATGCCAGTCTGTTTCCCTCCAATGTTGTTCTCTTCCCCTGTGAATGTTACTTCCCCTTTTAATGTTGTATCTTGATTTGTGTCATTTGTTGTTAATTGACTTTTTTATTGCTGTCCCCAGTGATAGTATTGATTTGTATATATGTGTTTTGCAAGGTGCTGTCATGATTGGTTATGGTGTTACCATTTTATTCTGTTTCTATTATTTGGTTTGGGAAAGGAAGAGATTCTTTTGATTCCTTGATATTTTTTGATATTCATTTTGGTTTGACTCAAGGAAAGCTTGTCTGTGATTACAAGTTTCATTACATTGCTCTTTTGTTTCTTTGCAGTTTGCATTAGCAAGATTGAAATCAGGCAAACTTGATGGATACATGTCACTTCTTGCTTCAGTATACACCAAAGGTTTTGTATTAGTTTTGTTTCTTTTTGTTGCTACATCTGCTTCTGCGTAAGTTTGTCTGCTTGCTCTTGTGATTGCTTTAATCTGTTTGATCTTTCTGCATGCTTTTTTGTGTTTGTAAGGTGAGAGGATTGGTATTTTGGGTATGGAATCTGTCCTAGGAGATGCTGCAGGAATAAATTCTTTGCTTTTGGGGTTTAACTTTGAAGTTATTATGATTTCCCAATAATTCATTTCCATTATCACTTTCCCCTGAACCACTTCGTTGGGGGTTTTGTCTAAAGATCTCATGTCTAATCTTTCCTTCCAAATCTCATATGTAAAGATTTGCTTTGCTTTGTTTGGTTCCCTATCAAATTGGGGTTTATGTTGATAAGAACATCCAAATGAATTTGTTTCTATAAGTTCTGCTTTGATTTTTGTTGGTAAGTGCTCTTGTGGTAAATTTTTTGTCAGTGTGATTTGATTTTGCATGTGTTTGTTTTTTTGTTTTTGCTTCTTCTTGTGTTTTGCATTAATTTATGTCTTTGATTTTCCTTTTCCCTATTAGAATATCTCTTGTGCTATCTTCCCATTCTTTTGTGAATGCAAGTATGTCTATTTGTATATTGTTTTGATTCTTGTCTATTGTCTTTGTCATTTTTGTCACATAAATTTCATTTTTGATATCTTGCAGATCTTTGACTAACTGCATCTCCTCATCAAACTTGCCTTTGCTTTCATTCTCTTTTCTACCATCCCCATTTTCTATTTTTGTGTCCCAACCTTTCTCTGTTTTGCTTTTTGTCCTCTTCTTGTCTTTGCACTCTTTTCTATTGCTTTGAGTGCTAATAATTGGTTCATGGCTTCATGCACTGGCTTGTGTTCCCAAAAATCTTGGCCTGGCGCCTTGTGACACATACTGTTCCATTATTTGAATATTAGGAGTTTTGTTATTTGTGTTTCTTGAATCCCTGCAATTGTGTTCACAGCACCTCTCATTTTTATTTGAGTATGCATTGTTTTGGCTATATTTTGAGTTGGTGTATGTATTTGTGTAGTTTCTTCTCCTATTATTGTTATTATTGGTGTTATTAAAGTTGATTTGTTGCTTATAATAACAATTTCTTATAAGATGACCTGGTTTCCCACAAAACAAATTTTCTTGTGTCAGTATTTTGTCTTGGGTAATACTGGGTCTTAATGATGTTATTTTTGGCCTTCAATGTTGCTTAGTTTTTTATTTCTTCTATTTCCTTCTGTTGCTGACTTTGCTTCCCTTAATTGTTTTTTGAGTTCAATAATTGTTTCATCCTTGGTCTTTACAATTTGTTTGTCTTTGTCTATTATCCCCTGTGACCCAAAATGAACGTAAGTAGCAGTTTTTCTCAATTCTTCTAAGGGTAGTTCCTCCCACCCAGGACTATGCATTTGAAATATGATTTTATGGTTAAACGGCTGCCTTTTACAAATTGTCTGTGGATGTGCTGCAGATTGGCCTTGGCCAAGTCTGTGAACCCAAAAATTAATTCTTCTACTTCAAGTACCCTATCTAGAAAGGTACTGGGATGTTCTCCTAATTTTTGCCTTAATGTCTCAAACTGACTCCAGGTATTTGGCCTCTTTGCAAACTTGGACATCACTTCGGTCAAATCCTCCCTACATCTTTTTAGGTATGCATGATTATGAGGATTAGATAATTTAATATCATCATAAACCTCTGGCTATGATGTAATTCTGTTGTTGTCTCTGGTCTCTTTTATGAATTGTTGTGCTAGTGATGGTGCGAATAATTCCTCCAAAAGAATTTCTATGTTCCGTTAAGAAGGATCATAAAGTCTTAAGGCCATTTTCCATTCCTTTAAACATTTTTGTAGGTTTTCATTCCAATCCGACATTCTGTTTTTTAAACTTTCCAGGTCACTACTTGTGAATGGTCTTTGGGTCTTTAGATGTACTATCTCCTGATCAGCTTTTAGGATGGACTCATAGGAATTCCCATAGGAATTGAAGCTTCTGCTCCTTCAACTGTGGTGTTGCTATTGTTTTCATTGCCCTGCCTGCTAGTATTTGCCATTGTCCCTTTGCATTCACCCTCTTGTACTTTTCCCACACCCAGATACTTTTCCATCTTTTCATCCATCATTTTGTCAAGTTCTTGTTTCAATGTATCTAATGTCCATTTGTCTTCAGTTTTGTATCCTACAATTTGCCTGAATAGTTTTGGCAATGTCCAGTAGAATTGTAGGAAGGATGCTAATGCTGTCATTAGTTTTGGAGCATACACAAGCATTCTCTCTAGCTCTGTTATCATCCATCTATAAGTGTCTATAAAATGCACCATCTGCAACAAGTAAAATGGAATCGTCTCCACCCACTGTATATCATGGAACAAAAAGAGTATATCAATAGTGATCAAAATAAATAGCATTCATCCTATTGCCCATTCCATGCTTACAAACATCTTTCCCAATGTGTCTTTGTCTGTAAGTATAGTTCTTGTTCTGTCTTTTGTCCCTATGGAGCCTATGTAGTCAGGGGTGGAACTAATTCAAGATGGCTGCAGTCTGACTGCTACTCAGGGTTTTTTTCTACTAAATTGCCTTTTCTGTATGTTTCAGGTTCTTTAATTTGGGTTAGGCTCACCACCATGTGAGGTGAGGTAACTGATAGATGAAGTGTGCTCTGGAAACCCCCTTGACTGAAAGGATATGGGCCCAAGCTTCTCTCACCACTCCTCCTTACTTGGGAGTCCATTGGGGTGTAACATATGAGGAGGTTCCCCAAAATGGAAGTTCTGGGATTGAGGGGATAGTGGGAGGTGTTGTGAGTTCAATGAGACACAAATGGTCCCCATCAATTACTCAGAGCCAGATATTTTGAGCAGAAACCTCCTCCTACTCCAAACTGACTGCCCTCCAATATGGATGGAGTATTGTTGCTCCTTCTACTCACTACCCATCAAGATTCTGCCTCCTTCCTAAAAGTCACTATTCCAAATTCTGTCTTAAATAAGTCAGCAGGGGTTGATTCAGGAACAAGGTATTAAAGGATAAAGGGGAAAGATTTCAGGGAAGAGGGTAAGGGTGAAATTAATATGGTCTAGTCTGTCTTTCCCAGGGCTAAGCAGTAAATTGGATTTCTTCTGTAACTTTCAATCTTAGTTAACTGTTTCAGGATCACAGTAAAACTCCTATCCTAAAAGGTTACAAATTGCTAGAGAGGGAATGAAATATCTAAACCCAACCTAGGCTTGATTTTCCCCCAAGGGCAATATCCCTCCCACCAGAGTCTCAGGCTCCTTGGCCAACAAGGGGCCTTACAAGATGTTCCCTGAAGATGTATAATCAATTAGGTTGTCTATAGTAACAGAACGTCTGGTAAAATCTCAGATTTAGGCTTTTTGAGATATTCAGGGTGCCATGGAAACACTGCCTTCCACCTCCCTGTCCTCCCCAAAAGTCCACAGAACAGTGAGTGTCCATTGGTTTTTCCTTCCCAGAATTCTCAGCCTCGGCCCAACTGTCACCTCTCCTGGGTTCTCAGAATTCCATCAAAATGCAGAATTTCTTGGCCCCTTGCTTAGTTTGTTACACTGTGTCAATGGAGGCAAGTCACTTTACCTCAACTGCTTAGCCCTTATTCCTCTTCTGTTTTAGAAGACTGAAGGTACAGGTTTTTTAAAAAAAAAAATTAAGAAGCTGTTCCCTAAGTGGCTTTCCAGGAAATGGAAAGGGTGCTCTCTCTGATAAAATCACCAATATTTCAAAGGAACAAACATTTTGAAATCAACAAGAAATACATGTAAACACGTAATTTCTCTCCCACCATTTCCTGCATCCAATTTTTGGAGATTGCCTCTGTGCTCTCCTGTAAATGGTTTTTGAAAAGATTTCTAACTTCTCCTTTAACCTAAACATTGAACTAAGATACATTTGGAAGCACAAATGGATGACATATGCATTATGACTAGAAATTGGGTAGAATTTCATGGAAACTCAGTTTTGTTATTTCTCTGTTGATTTTGAGAGAGAAGAATAGGAAAAAAATAATCTGCTGGCAAAAATAGAAAATAATGTTTCATCTGTGATCTCAAAGAGTAAGTCCTATCTCTTTATTTGTTAAAAAAATCCATTATATGAAAATATTTAAGAATATCCACTTTAAAGCTCAAAGATAAAATCATGCTCATAAAATTTATCTTCCAGATACTTTTCAAGGCTTATTGTTCTCCCTGTTACATGTGGCATTACCAATTTCTCTATCTTTGAATAGACTATCCCACGTGTCTAGGATTATACATAGTCCCCAACTGCTAGCAACCTCCCAAGAAAAATTAATTTTGACTTATTTTGTATAAATTTGTGTATATGCTTTCTATGTATCCAGAGACTTTAATTTTTGTTTTAGTACCTGGCACACTTCCTAACATAAGACATATGTTTAATAAATGCCTATTAGCTGAAGTTGATGCATTAAAACATAGTATGTCATATGTATCATCTTTTAAATAAATATTGATTTAATAAATACATTAACAATAAAAGAAAAGGTTTTAATATGGTATATTTCCATAGGATTACAAGATTTACACAATAAAAGAATCTTGCCTAGCTTCCAAATTTTACATATAAAGAAATGGGCCTGGAAAGGTTACATGATGAGAAATCTCTGCAAGTAGCTTATCCTAGTTATATAAAACAGTGGCACAACTAAAACTAAAATAAGGGATCTGAAAATGAGTAGCAAATGTGATACTATGAGTTTGGGATTCTATATAAGTTTCAGATTATTGAGAAAATATTAGGATGATACGTCAATGCTTCTCAAGATTTTCCATAGTGGTAGCACCCTTTAATTTAAAGGAAAAAAAATGGCAAAAACTTCATAGCAAAGTCTTCTAAAGCTATTCTCTTTAATGCTTTTTAACAAATGACAGAAGTTTTATTTAGAAAAAAACTGAGTTATTTCAGGGTTCCTTGAAGAACAGTTTTAGAAACACTGATGATATATGGTATACAAATACTTTAATGACAATGATTTGTTTTTTCTATGAAAAATTTAATTACAAGTTAATGAAAATAAATGTTAAGAATATGTTTGAGCCCTGTTACATGTAGCATTAGACTAAGAAATCTCTGTTTTTTATGGTAAGTTTTTGAATTCCAGTTAATTAATATTAGGAAGCCTCATACAGTAATATTTAATATACATCTAGATTTCAGTATTAAGGCAGTATAGCTTCCCTCAGTCCTTATTAAAAATCTGGATATCAGAAAGCAAAACCATTCCTTATCATAATCTGTAACCTAATGTAGTTACCTGGGAAGTGGAATCCTCATTTGCTTCAAAATGTCCTTAATTTGTGACCCCATTGACATAAGGGCAAAGCAAGAAATTAGCCCCTAGAGAAAACCAACTATCATTAACAGAAGTCTCAATTCATTCTACATGCAAGAGCATTTGGCCATTCAGGTTCATAGCATAGAAAGTCTGCTTGGTTATTTCGTGCCTTTCTAACTTTTATGTGGAAGCTTTTACCTTGTAAAATATAAAACCATCAACAAAAAGGATCTGTTTTGTAGCATATGCTCCCTGCAGTAGGATATATGATAGTCCTTCAGGATGCACTGAAAGCTTTTGGTAAGATGAAGAGAAAGTAAATGGATAACAACACAGAGACAGAATGCTATGATTACTGATGAATTTCTGCAACAATTCACTTTGGAAATGCATACATGCATACATATACTTATATATATATATATATATATATATATATATATATATGTATAAGGAATTATTGTACGGAACATTTCTGCATAAGTTTTCCTTGAATCTTTCTCTAGTATGTTTCTTGTACTTGAGGTTTTTATATTTCATTGTCCTCCTCCCTTTAATTTTATTTTAAATTCCTTTACCTTCTTCTAATGAATTACTGTTGTTGTAGAAGCTGTTTGAAGTCTAAATTCAACATGCTTTTATAATTATTCCTAAAAATGATTTATGGCAGCAAAATGCTTATATATGTGAAATAAATGAGTCTAGCCAAAGTGCTCCAATGTTCTCAATAACTTAGAGGTCTAGAGCCCTAAAACTGATGCTTTTATGTAAAAGTGTGTTAAGTGGCAACCTATGTGATATTATGTAGTATAAGAATACCCTCTTGATGAAAAATATTTCCCCATTGTTGTACAGGAAACACAATACCTGATATTTGACTATTAGATATACTTTTCTTTGAGTTAAATATTGTAATCTCTTTGCAATTCATTTTTTAAAAAAAGTCAACTAATATGGGAAACTCCAATGGCAGTCATTCACATTTGAGTGAGTCATTTTGTCAGGTTGCTTTCTTCTTTGAGTTATTTGAGGGGAAATGGAGAAATGGAATAGTGATGATTGAGAAACAAGGACACTTGTCTGATGCTGATTCTACCCAGAAAGAAAAATAGTATCCCAAAAAATCATAGTATTTAACTGTAGAAGGAACTTTTGAAACACTTTAGCATAGAACATAGAATCTGAGACTTGGATTCAGGGGAAAAACCCAAGGTTTAAATACTACTACATCTTATGCATACTATCAGTGTGACCATGGGCAAGTCACTTAACCTCATTAAGTTTTAATTTCATTATTTATAACAGTACTGCATAATGTCATAAAAATAAAATGTTCTGCAAATGTTAAAGTACTACAGAATATTAAAGTTTACCTTGTTGAAACTCAAACTATTATATGTAATATAACAAAGATTAAAAGATATTAAGCAATTTGTACCAGGTTATATCAATAGCCCTTAGGTCCTATAGGAACACAGTAAGAATTGTTAGGATGTATTCATCTCAAAAACTATTTCATAGAGCTAGAAAAACTAATAAAATTAATCTTGAAGAACAAAAGAACAAAAAAATACAAAAATAATTCACAAAAAATGTGAAAGAAAGTGGCTTAGCTGTGCCAGATTTCAAACTGTATTATAAAGTGGCAACCATCAAAACAATATGGTACACAACTATCAATAATATGGAAATAAGTCTTGATTGATGACACATGATAAAAGCAGTGGAAATGCATGTCGGCTATAGCGGGGTAAAGGGAGGACTGAAGGGCAAAGTAAAAACATGAATCATATAACCATGGAAATTTTTTCTAAAAAATAAAATATTAAAAAAAACAATATAGTACAGACTTAAAATAGAGTGGTGGAACAATGGAATAAATTAGACACTCAAAACAAAGTAGTAAGTGACCATAGCAACCTAGTACTTGGCAAACCCAAAGATATAAACTTTTGGGAAAACTCACTATTTTCAATGTGATATTTCATATTTTCTTCTATTTTTTCAATCTTTTGATTTGATTTTATTGTTTCTTGATGTATTGTGAAGTCATTAGCTTCTATTTGCCCAGTTCTAATTTTTAAAGGCTGAATTTCTTCTATGAACTTTTGATCCTCCCTTTCCATTTGCTCCATTCTTCTTTTCAAGTCTGATATGATGATAATAACATATAGTGTGGAGAAGCAGATAAATGTGTCAGAGCCAAATAGAGCTTTAAGTCAAGAGCCAGAGATTGACAGGCTACAGTGAGGAAAGGAGGGGGTAAAACACTCCTGATTGTCAAACTCCTCCCCCTCTAACTGCTTCTGCTTCAGTTGGTAATGAAGACAGGAATAAGATTCCTCTGGTAAGTTTCAGTTATGGCTGAAACCCCAATTGATGTTCCTTTTCTTAAATTTATATTCCTCACAGGTCAGTATGATGAGCATATAGAAATTTGTTATCTAACAGTTGAGGAGAGAGGAGATCTTCTTAAACTAGCAGCCAACAGGATTCAAACTAAATGTACAGACTGAATTGTAAGTATCTTCCCAAATAATTATCAGGCACAGATTTGAAGGTAAAAAATTATATCAGGAATTAACAAGGAAAATTAGAGAAGTTAATGAAGGTTTTAGGATAAAGGAAAGGTGACCCTGAACTGTTAAATTGATGCCCCCTTCCCCTCTCCTCACTGGAGGGGATGAAGCACTTAACTAAAACTGGCTCTCTTGCTATTGATAAATATCTTACTCTCTAATCACTAAGTAATTATATAATTATATTAATGAAGAATAGAAATGACAAATAGGCTAACTATGAGTAGAAACTACTGGCTTAAGCTACAATGGTTTCTCAGGAGAAACCCCAAATCAGGAGAAACAAGCAGAATATCTGCTCACATCCACTCCCAAAAATTAACTGTCCTCAACCCTTCTCAACTGCCCCCTCACCTAAAGTTCTCCAGGGGGGTCCCCTGGAACTCTGGGTGAGGTTATCCCTGTACCCTTTGCAAGGATTCCATGCTTTGCATCTCCACACAACAAGTCATTCTTTTCCTCATTTAACTTTTTTCTCTCTTTTTCTAGTAAGCCAGTTCTGGCTTTTCTAGACACTTTTCTTCCTGTAATTCACATTCCTTCTTTTCTAGATGACGTATTTTGCTTTTGAAGCTGTTGTTTTCTTTTTTCTATTTTTCTTCAACCTGTCTTTTTGATTTGTGAATTCCTTTTTTCCAGAGCCTGAATCCAATTCCCAGCTTCTTTTGAAGTTTGTCCTGAAGCTTGTTAGAACTCATCATCCTCTATTGTTTCAGTTCTTTGGTCTTTATCCCCATAGAAACTTTGGATTGTTACCTTCTTTTTCTGTTTTTTACTCATTTTCTATCTTTTTTCCCCTCTGCTGGTTTACTGGAGCTGTTCTACACTGAGGCTGTCTTCAATCTTTTTTCTCCTCTGCTGTTATACTGGATTAAGCCAGGTGAGTTAATCTGCCCTGGAGCCAAATCTATATCATAGGCAGCTTGGAGGCCACAGTACCCAGCCATGTGGCTCCCTGTTCCTCCCTGCCAGCCCTTGTCAGCTTTGAACATCAGATGATATGTCTGAGGTGCTCCTTCTCAGTTGTAACCCCTACCCTGGGTTCCCAAAATCAGCCCACATCTCAGCATGGTAGGTGGGCAGGATTGGAAATGGGTGGTGTGGGTTCCCCCAGCCCAGGCTTATTTCTGCATTCTCCTTTACACCTTGGAAATCCTGTCTTTCTGCCTAACTTTCAACTTGCGATCAGCAGGAGAGCCCCGTGACTCTGTCTTGTGTTTGGATAAAGATTGGTATGGAAGTTAAGTAAGAGAGATTTTGGCTATTGTTGCTCCTAAACTGCCAATTTAACCCTCCCCTCCATCCCCCCAGAACTCACTATTTGATTAAAAAATTTTGAAAAACATAGTTTATCTGTCAGATTAATTGATAAGGAAAAAATTATGTCCAAACAAGATGTAGAAAACCTTATGAGATGTAAAATAGACAATTTTGAATATATTAAAAAGGTTTGCACAAACAAAAAACAACATATCCAAAATTAGAAAGGAAACAACAAATTGAAAAAAAAATATAGCAAGTATCTTTGACAAAAACCTCATTTCTCAAATATTTAGAGAATTGAGTCAAACTGCAAGAATATAAAACATTCCCCAGTTGATAAATGGTCAAAGGATATGAAGAGGTGGTTCCCAGATGAAGAAATTAAAACTATCTTGAGTCATATGAAAAAATGTTCCAAATCACTATTAATTAGAGAAATAAAATTTAAAGTGAATCTGAGGGGCAGTTGGGTAGCTTAGTGGATTGAGAGCCAGGCCTAGAAACTGGAGGTCCTAGGTTCAAATCTGGCCTCAGACACTTCCCAGCTGTGTGACCCTGGGCAAGTCACTTGACCCCCATTGCCTACCCTTACCACTCTTCCACCTATAAGTCAATACACAAAAGTTAAGGGTTTAAAATAAAAAAAATTTTAAAAAAATAAATAAAGTAAATCTGAGGTACCACCTCATACCCATCAGACTGCCTAATATAACAAAAAAGGTAAATGATAATTGTTGGAGAGTATGTGAAAAAATCAGGACACTAATACACTATTGGTGGAGCTGTGAACTGATACAACTATTCTGGAGAGCAATTTGAAAACAGGGGTACAGGGCCATAAAACTGTGCATACTCTTTGATTCAGCAATATTACTACCAGGTCTGTATCCCAAAGAGATAAAATATAGGGAGAAAGGAACTACTTGAACAAAAATATTTATAGTAGCTCTTTTTGTGGTGGCAAAGAATTTTAACTGATGAGATGTCTAACAATAGAGGAATGGCTGAATAAGTTGTGGTATATAATTGTAATGGAATAATATTGTGCCATAAGAGCAAGTTAATCACATACACACAGACACACATGAACTGGAAAGACTTAGTTGAAGTGATGAAAAGTGAAGTGAGCAGAATCAGGAGACTGGTGTACGCACTAACAGCACAATGATCAGCTGTGAATAACAACTATTATCAACAAGGCAAGGAAGCAGACACATGATGAAAAAGCTATCCATTGCCATAGAAGGAACTGATGAAGTCTGAATTCAGATAGAAGTATATCATTCTTCAATTTGTTTCCTCTGTGAATTTTTCTCTACTGTAAGTGAGATGTGTTATGTTTTACAATAAGGTGAACATGGAAATATATTTTGTACAACATATGGACAACCTCTATAAGGTAAAGCAGGTAATAATCTACTTTTTGGGGGAGAAGAATGAGGGGAAGGTAGGGAGAGAATATGAGTCAACATGTCATATACTGATTATTGAATCCATATATAATCTGAAACTTTTTTTAACTTAACATTAAAAAAAGGAATTAGTCATTCACAACTAGGTAATGGGAACTCTTAGATCTGTGATGGTCAGCCTTTTAGAACCTTTTAGAGACCACATGCCATGCCTTGCACCCCTAGACCCTAGACTGCACATAGTACCCAACCCCCTACAGAGACCAAGTGCCCGCCACTCTGCATTCAGGGGCAGGGGATAGACTCCCAGCTATCTGGCAGGGGGAAGCCACCTCCTGCCACCATGGGGACCAGCTACTGCATCCAGCCTTGCTAGAGGCCAAATGAGGGGAGGCTGCTACTGGGGCTTCCCTAGAGTGGAAAGTGGGGGAAGGCCAGGTGGGAGGCTGCTTCTCATTACAATGCTGGGTGCATGTTCTTGTCCAATCTGATTCAAATGCAATCCCACAGGGCCTCTGCTTGGCTCTGTGACAAGAGATGCAACCTCCTGACCTTTTAAGCTGATTATATTTGTATAACAATAGTGCACCCAAGTTGAGACTGCCCTTCTGGGAGTGGGGTTGCCTGTTGGGCTATAATCCACATGGCAGTGGGAACACAGAGAGGAGGGAGTGCACTTAACCTGTTGTGGGCAGGTCATCCCCCCAGATTGGCAGCTGGTGGGGAAAGAACAAAAGTATAGACCTTTTAAGGGATGGGGCCAGGCCCAGGGCCTGGAGAGGAGACCCCTCCTCCCCATCCCTGCAGCCCCAGACAGGAGAGGAAGAAAGGAAGGGGAGTGGACTGACTGCTCTGCTCCTGGGAGGGAGTAATTGCATTATCTATTCAGTCAACATAAATTTAATCCTAACTACAATAGAGCCAGTAGAGTTTACCATTAAAATAAAAAGGCGTTCTTTCCCCTACACCCCCCTTAGACTTTATTGCCATTAAGCTGTTGTATATTTGTGTTTTATCTCCTTGCAAATCTCCAGGGATAAAAACCTTCTTGATAGCTCAGTCCAGAATTTTTACACTTTGGAAATTAAGCTACATTTGAATAGAAATTTACCTCCTTTAAAGAGATATGGACTGAGATTGTGAACTTATTTACACACACACACACACATTTCTTGAATTCAGTAAAACAAGAATTCGTTAAAATGTTTCCCTGTGCTCTGTGCTATGTTCTGAAAATACAAAGATAAAAAATGAAATGATCTTGCCCGTTAAGCTATTTAGATCAGGGACCTCAAAATTAGTTCAAGGACTCCCAAATTTCCAATATCATAGCATGGAATTCTTTTAAATTTTATTTATGAGTAGAACAGAAAGGATGGCAAAGGTTTCTTAACCTTCATTCAATTTTATGGAGTAGATTAAGCAATATGACATTAATTACTCTTTTTTAATCACAAATATCATTCAGTTCTCTATTTTCTTGGCAATTGTGAACATAGGGAATCTTCATCTGTGTCCAGAGAGTTAAGATTCAGGTATATGAAAAAGAGCATATTTTATGAAAAAATTGCGTAAGCTTGACATTTTTTTCCTTCCATACATCATGTAATTACAAATGTCAACTTTAGCTGTTTGTGATATTTCAGGAAGCAATCAGCATATTCTTGTTATGAAATAGGTAAGGAACTGCCAATTTATAGGGATCATTTTACTAGATATTTTTATAAAATTACAGGAATAAATATTATGAGAATTATGATATTTACTTCAAGTTGATGTCAATAAATCAAACATTCTGAAAACTTGTTTCTCTGTTAGATACAATAGAAATGTAAGACATGGTCCCTACTTATAATCTATTTGCAGAAATTAAAATATCACACATGTAATAATTCAATAACAATTTCATTATGATTTCCATAGTTTGCATGTATCCAATAGAAATTAAAAGATAGAAGAGCTCAAAGTAATTTGAAGTAGAGACGATTCAGTATTGAATTCAAACTGGACCATAGGTAGGATTTAAATAAATAGAGAAGGAAAGAATTTTGTAATAATACGGAAATAACAATAAATAATATTTATAGAAGGGTAGGTGAAGATATTGGGCTGATTAGATTCAAGGATTTGTATTTCTGGCTCCAATGGGAAAACAAACTTGAATACAAGTCAAAAAAAAAAAAAAGAGGAGTCATGAGGAATACCAATAATCAGGAGAGAGAGAGGCAGAGATAGAGAGAAAGAGACAGAGAGACAGAGAGAGAGAGAGACAGAGAGAGACAGAGGGAGACAGCGAGAAGAGAGAGACAGAGACAGAGAGAGACAGAGAGAGAAGAGATAGAGAGATAGACAGAGACAGAGACAGAGACAGAGAGGGAAACAGAGACAGAAAGACAAAGAATCAGAGGAAGAGAGACTGAACAACTGACAGACTCGGAGACACAGATGAAGACAGAGAATTGAGATAGCAATGTTGATGGGGGGGGCTAAAATGGGGGTAGGGAATGTTTGAGAAGGAAAATCAGAGATTTCATTGTCCTGAAAGCCAGAGAACAGAATTTTAAAAGAGTGGTTAATAGCTGAAAAAATTACAGGGAGATCAAGGGGATTAAGAACTGAGGAAAAATGGTTTAGAAATAAGGAGCTGAGAGAATTTTAAGTAGAATGATGGGAGCAGAACCCATGTAATAGAGACATAGGAAATTAAAAAGGGATTGTGTGGATAGAAAGTGGAATGAGTATGTGTAGACCATTATTTTGAAAGCAAAAGGAAATAAATTGATTGAATAGTATAATAGAGAATTAGCAGATTGAATTAATGGTTTAGAGAAAATGGAGGTTTAAAAAAAATGGATTGATTTTTAATTCCAATTAGGGTTTAGAATGTTTGAGTATGCTCACCATACTGTGTAAGAAGGCTATTTACAAATATTCAAAATTATTAGATATCACCTTAAACAATACAACTAGACATACAAGAAATTATAAAAATTATAATAAATAACTTAATACCCTTTAATGATTAACTTTTTTCTCCCTCTTTTCATATTTGGATTTCTATAATAAAATTAAAATTTAAAAATATTCTGTTAGGAATTTTAGCACTTCTTAGGTATAGTTCTGAGATAGATTTATAGACATCTTCATTTTTTTGCATTTATTTTGCTGGAACTATTTGATAAAAGACTGAGAAAGTGTACCTATTGTGAAGAAAATGTTACTGTAAGTAAGGTGTATTTGTAAACAATGCATTTATGTACTCTGTAATTAAATATGCTAACACAGTAATTACCTATTCCACTTATTTTTATATAATTACCTTATGTGCATATAATTATGTAGTTACATTTGAAATTGATGCTATAAAACTTAAAGAATAATTCCAAAATGTGGAAATAGAACTAATAATTTGTTTTTAAAACCTCATGTGAAATTTAAGGAAATAAATATTTTACAGACATAATTTGCATTTTTTCCACTAAGTTGTTATGTTCAATAGTTCTTTAAGTTTATGGCTCACATAAACAGGTTCTGAAAGTCCTTCCCAAACTAAAAAGTCTTCTAGTACTGGCTCATATCTGACATTAGAATTTCAGTCTAAATTCTAAAGGTTCAGAGTGGTGAGAAACTTAGCCAGAGGATCACAAAGATGTTTATCCATTTCAGTTCTTGATAATTATTTCCTGGCACATTGACGGTATTGTAATCTGTATTAGTTAAAAGAGAACACACAGAGATAAACTCATAAGTCCTTGAAATACCAAGGTAAGCACATTTTAAAATTAGGTATTTAATTAATTGCTAGTAATAAACCTATTACTTATGTCTGGTACCCTGATTACTGTTACATTTGATTCTCGATATAGTCTTTTCATTTCCTCTTCATCTTCAGAACTCATGTCATCAGAGTCTGTGTAAACAGGGTATGGGTTGTGATGGCTTGGTATTAATTACATCTAATGCTAAAATGGCTTCCACATCCATATTTGCTAAATCATTTTCTGGTAGCATGCTAGTCATGTGTGGTTCATTGCTTTCTGTTTCTTGGTTGACTTGGCTCATGTGTTCAGCTGTTTCTATTTTTTGATTCACTTGAATTTTGGATCCTTTATCTCTCTNATAATATATGTGTGTGTGTGTGTGTGTGTGTGTCTGTGTGTGTGTGTGTGTGTGTGTAATAAAGAATTATGTATTAAGAGGTAGATATATATGTATATAATAAAGAATTCTGTATTAAGAGGTAGAGAAAACATAAAAATTTCCTACCCAAACTTTTTATATATTACACTGGAAGCCAAAAAGAGCTCCTGCATGCTTGATATTTTAACTCTTTATTTTAATTTATTTTTCTCATTAGACAGATCTAGAATTCCTGGTGATATTTTATACCCAAAAGGTTTTTATCAGATTTTTTTAGGCCCTGCCCCACATTTGGTTGGAGGCAGTAATAGATTTTGTTAAAAAATATTTCAGCCAAGGTTGAATGATTTACTATACCTGTTGAATTTGTAACAAGTATATATTTTTTAAACATCACAGCAAGTGGTTACATATGAAATGGGTTTTTTTGCTATTGTCTTTAAATGAGTTTAGAAATTTTGATACTTTATTTGAATGTGCTATATCAGCTTTTTTGTAAAAGTCATTTACACTCACAGTAGTTCATGGCAAAAGTTTAACAGGAAATGGATCTCATTTTTGGGCGAAAAAACCTTTCACTAAATCTAAGCTATATATATTTTTGATTTTTAAAACATTCTTTTATTTTTTTCCCCTTCTATGTGCAATAAATATTTGAGTTTTTTCCTCATTTTTGTACTTAAAAACATTTCCCAGAATTTTTAATTTTCTTATTGCTTTTCTTTTTCTTTTTTAATTGAATAATTGACTTTTCCCCCTTTTTCTCATTTCTTGTACTTAAAGTACATATAATCAGTTGATTTTACAGTAATATAAGTTTAATATAAATATATAACTGCTATAATATTAATGCATACCCACAAAGCTTTAGTCAATGGAAACCTGCCATGAAGTGGCAAATATTATGGGACTGTGATTAATGATTCTGTCTGATTCCAGGAGAAGGAACAAAAGAGCCACAAGGTCAAGGAGACCACCAGGTGAGAAACTGCACAGGGCCTAGCAGCACAAGGTCAAAAAAGACCTTATCAATACAAGTAGGATTGTTGCACTTTCTCATGCCAATACTGAAGGACTTGAACTTAGCATTTGGGGTTCAGGGTTGTAGCTTTTCTGACATATGTTAGAGGCTAGACTTCCCTGAGCTTCATCCTAGTCAAGTACCAACATTTGGCCATTATCCTGGCTCTCCCTATCCCTTAGAAGTGCAGGCAAATCAAGCCAGAGAAAGACACTTCCCTTTTCACACACAAAAAAATTGGTCCTTTTCTTTCTCTTATAAGTGTGGCAACTTTCTGTACTCATGGCTACTGTAATAAAGAAGTTGAAAATATGATATGGGAAGGTAGTAAGGGGATAGGATGATATTGGAATAAAAGGGAATACAAAGAAGGTAGGGGGATGAATGGGAGTATATAGGAAGGGCTGCTCAAACAGGCTAATCACTGAGGCTGGAGACAGAGGGTACTAGGAGGAAATAGGTTGGGTCCTTCAGGTAGGGAGGCTATCTCTGTGATACACGAAGAATTGAGTCAGCCAGAAGTAATATGGGTCTGGCTGAAGGGTTTCTGTTGTTAATTTCTAAAGTCCCTTGAGGGAGGAGTCCAAAGGCTCTTCTCTGCCAGTGAAACTGAATCTACAGGAAGTCTCCGCTAGCAGATGGATGCCTAGGTTTGCCTTCAAGAAATAAAAGTAAAATTATTCCTTCCCTCTTCAGCTTTTGCCCTAATATCAAGTACAATGATTCAACAGGCTCTTTGTGTAGATATCAAAGGGGATTTATTGATGTCAGGGGTAAGTGAGGGAAAAGGGTTTTGAGGGTTTTGTAGCTGCTGCTAGGGAGAAAGCTAGTGCTGGGGGAAGGGTTGCAGGAGAGAGGGTCAGACTGAGAGAGGCCAACTCTCTCAGTCAGGGAAGGTTTCACTGCCCTGACGTAAAAGTAATTATCAGATCACTAGATAAGAGGATGGCTTGATTTAGTTTCCTTCCTGCCTACAGAAGCTAAACCATGATGTCTACCCACCAACCCATCCTTTCTCCCAGGGCCCAATGGGGAAATCCAGGGAAATAGCAGGATGTAAATAGAGAGGTCAGGGAGAGGTCTAGAAAGAAGAGACTAGGTCCAAGACACCCCAAAGGCAAAAGGCCCTTCAGTTGGTGCCCTAGGGATATTTATAGCCCAGCTCTAATGGTTTTCCTGTGAGCCCAGCCCCCTGGCTGGTTCAACATTCTAAACCTTTCTAACTATACAGAGCTGCTACAGTTGGTTTGCAAAAGCAAGGGCTTTTGCTGCAACCCTGCATTACACTACTGAATGGGTAATTGCACAATTGCTTAAATCACTTTAATTGGGCCTTGGTTCAAGGACCTGTTATAAGTTTATTTTTGCTTACATTTTTGCACATAAGACTTTGACATTTTACATTTCATTCACAAATTCTTTTTTCTCTTTTATTTGGATTTTTTAATCTTTATTTCTTTTGCCAATCAACTCATTCAACCCCATAACTCAGCAAGTATCCTTAACTGATCTGGGTGTTGGCCTTAACCCTCTTCAGGAGAATGTGTAATTAATTTTCCTCACAGTGGGGTATGTATGTTTTATAATCAAAATATCTGTATTATATTCTATAATGTAAAATTTAAATTCTTTTGAGAGTAATTTCAGGGGGGAATGTGTTATTCTCCTCAGAAGGGAATGTATATATTATAATCTATAATGTAATGTTTAAATTCTTTTGAGAGTAATTTCAGGATAAGAAATTTGCCATCTCCCCAGAATCCAGACAACAGACCTGTTTGGAGCAGGCACCATAAAGATGCCTGAAGAACCTACACTGCATCAAGAAGATCCAAAATGACCTTTGGGGTGCAGTTGATTGAACTATGGGGAGTTGAAAGCATTTGTTTTGAATGCACACTCTTATGCCAAAGGGGACTGCCTCCTAATTGGCTTTTTGTCAATGTGCCTAGCAATCATTAGATCATTGATTTTGTTCTTTTTTTCCTTTTACCCACAAATTATTGCAATTTATATGTTGATTATATTTTTATGATCCACTGGAGAGACTGTTGTCCCAAAGAATCACAGGGGGGTATGTATAAATAGAAATTTTAAACCTTGGAATTCCTCTCCCATAAGTCCTTAGTTTTCCCAAAATCCCCTTTAATCTCTCCTGCTCCTCCATGTTTACATGGTCATGTTATTGTTATATAGTTGGCTGTAACTCCTCTTTGGTTTTGGAGCAGAGCCAGGATGGGGAAAGGAGGTAACAGAGCACATCTTTTAAATTGACTCAACATGGCACGTGGCTTAATTTTTCTAATGACTACCAATAAATCTTTTAAAACCATAATATTTTAAAATCTATCCCTTTATACCCATTTTATGTCTTACAAATGTTATAGCAAATATATAGATATATATTAAACTTATTGCAAAATTTAAAAAAGAGTAATATTAAGTACAAGAAATGAGAAAAAAGGAACTAGATGAAAAGCAATAAGAAAATTAAAAATTCAGGGGGAAAATACAATATGTTTCCAAAAACAGCATCCATTTGTCTATAAACTGTTATCTCCAATGCCTGTGACAGGAGGGAGTCAATCAGTTTCAATATGAGATACTCTCTTTAAATGTGAGCAATGAATGCAAGTCATTTTCTACAATTTTTATAGCTGTTGGCATGTTTAATAACATTTGAAATGGCCCTTCCCAAGAATGCCTAGTTGCTCCAGTGAGCTGGAAATTCTTTATATACACCTTGTCACCTGGGTTAAGTTCATGAAGTGAAAAGTCTATTGGTCCTACTTGTGCTGCAGCTCCGGATTCATGTAGTTCCACGGTTTTTGCTGCAATTTCTGTATATAGGAAGCAATAGAAGTATCTCCTCCTACTAGTGATGTATATGCAGGAGAAAAAGGCTTTTCCTTACATTTTTGCACATAAGAAAAAGAGAAAAAGGAGAAAAAAGCTTAGTCTCTATAGGGGGATGTCCAAAAAGCATCTCATATGGTGAGATGTGTAAATCACCTCTGGGCCTCCTTCTAAGATAAAATAGACCAGAGGGAGAATTTCAGGCCATTTTAAATGTCTCTCAGTGCATAATTTGCCAATCATAGTTTTAAGTTCTCTATTCATTCTTTCAACTTGGCCTGAGCTCTGGGGGTGATATGGTATGTGGAATTTGGGAGTTATCCCCAAAGAGGAATATATTTCAGATAAAACTGAAGTGGTAAAGTGACTTCCCCTGTCCAAGTCAATACGTGCAGGCAGGCCAAAATGAGGAATGATTTCTTTTAAAAGCACCTTGGCAACAAAAGCCACTGTGGCTTGGGCAGTAGGAAATGCTTCTGGCCATCTGGTCAGTTAATCCACTATGACTAGACAAAATTTATATTGTCCAGCCTTTAGCATTGTTATGAAATCAATTTGCAGGTGATCAAAAGGTGGGTAAGCCAGAGGATGCCCACCAAAAGCTTTGCCGTGAAAGGCTTTTTTGGTTATATGCTTGGCAGATAGGGCAGGCTGCACACACTTTAGAGGCTATAGAAGTTATGCCAGGAACTATCCATACTCTTTTAACAGAGTCCACGATTCCATGGGTACCAAAATGACCATCTTTATGAATAGTTTGGCAAATTTGGTGATAAAAACTTCTAGGGAATAGGAGTTTTCCTTCAGAGGACACTCATACTCTATCTGTTTAGCTTTAAATTTCTGCTTCCATTTTTCTACTTCCTTCTCATTATAGGAAAGTGATAAATTTAATTCATCAGTGGTTGTTAATGTTAATTTTAATTCAGGCCCTTCTATGGCGACTAGCTTCACAGCAGTATCTACTTGGTCATTTCCCCTAGAGACAGGGTCAGTGCCACCTGTATGTGAATGAACAATGAACTACAACAAACTTAATTAATAATTTTTGCATTAGCTATAGATTTTCCAGCTGAGGTTAAACATCTTCTTTGAAGCCATAATATACCCAATGAATGACAAATTCTAAATGCATATCTGGAATCTGTATAAATTGTTGCCTTTTGATCTTTGGCAATTATACAGGCATTTTTTAGGGCTATGAGTTCTGTACCTTGAGCACTTAGATTTGAGGATAGTGAAGCTGACCACACAGTGGCAAATTCTGGGACTACCGCAGCTCCAGTGTAGTGTATGCCATGCCTCATAAAAGAAGAACCATGAGTAAATAAGACTAAATCTGTATTGTCTAAAAAAGGCGTATCTAGGAGATTGTCTTGAGGCTTTTCAGCCATGGAGGCTTTTCAGTGTTTCACAATTGTGTAATGGGTCTCCTGAGACTGGTAAATCAGGAAGCAAGGTGGCAGGATTAAGAGTTGTACAATATTTTAAAGTAATATTTTCATCGTTTAGTAAGGTTATTTCATACCATGTAATTCTCTGATCAGAAAATGCCTGTCTTCTATGCCTTAGCAACAATGCTTCTACTTCATGTGGGCACATAATTGTTGGTGGGCATCCCAATACTAGATCAACAGTTTTTGTTCCTAATAAAGCTGTGGCAGCCTCTAAGACTTGGTGGTGCTTCTGAAGCTATGGGGTCTAGCTGGGCTGAATAATAAGCAACTGGGCACTGAGAAGGTCCCAAAGTTTGAGTTAAGACACGTGAAGCCACCCCTTTTCACTCATGTACATCCAAAGTAAAGGGCTTTTTGTAATTTCAGATGCCTAGAGTAGGGGGAGACAGGATAGTCTGTGTTAGATTTGACAGAGCTGACAGGTGTTCTGGCTCTAATTTGAGTGGTTCGGGGACTGAATCCCTCATTAGTGCTATAAGGGGTTTAGTAATTTCCCCATAGCAAGGTGCCCATTGTCTACAAAATCCTGTTGCTCCTAAAATTGCTTTTAACTGCTTTTTAGTGGTAGGAGCACTCAATTTTTGAATACTTTCAATGCACTTAGGAGAAATAGAATGGGCACCAGTAGATAAAATGAACCTCAATATTCTACTTTGGAGAGACACCACTGAACCTTTCCCTTTGATATCTTGTGGCCTCTTTTATGTAATTCTAAAAGAAGATGTTTACTATCTTCTTGACGTGTTGTGGCATCTGGTGAGGCCAAGACCCAATCATCCACATATTTAATTAACTTACTGTTTTAAAATTGTATATTATCTGTATTTTGACTCAAACTTTGTGCAAAGAGGGTGGGACTTTCCATGTACCATTGGGGTAGACACCCTCAAGGCTACTGTGAACCTTTCCAGGTAAAGACAAATATAAGTCTGGAATCCTCATGAATAGGAATTGAGAAAAAGGCTGGGCACAAGTCCACTACTGTAGAATAAGTGGCTGTACTAGGAATAGAGGAAATTATTGCGTTTGGTTTTGAAACCATTGTATATAGCCCTTAAATGTAGAACAAATTAACATTGGGCTTTTTCATCTGAGCCTATTTTTGGCTTTTTAACAGGTAAAATAGGTGGATTATATTCTGATTTGCATGGAATTATTATTCCTTGCTCAATTAATTAATTTATTACTGGGGTGATTCCTTCATTAGCTTCTTTTGTTAAGGGGTACTGAGGAAAGGAGGGAGCTGTCCCACCGCTCATTTTAATCTGAACAGGAATAGCTGATTTAAACAGGCCTACATTGGAAGAAGATGTGGCCCACAGAGACTTGGGGATATCATCTGGGATTTCAAAGGATGGAGGATCGTTTACCTCCTGGCTCTCTGAAAGAAGTACAGTGAGCAAATTTAAAGATTTTTCAGGTAATTCTTTTTTTTTTATTAGACATTTATTAATATTCGTTTTTAATCTGTTTACATACTTTATGCCCCTACTTTCCCCTTCACCCCCCGCTCTCCCCCCACCCATGGCCAATGCACATTTCCACTGGTTGTAACATGTGTCCTTGTTCAGGGTCTATTTCCCATTCATGTCCGCCTCAGCCCATGCGTTCAAGCAATTGTTTATCTTATATGTTTCCTCTCCTGCAGTCCTTCCTCTGAATGTGGGTAGCATCTTTACCATACATCCCTCAGAGCTGTCCTGTGTCATTGCAGTGCTGCTGGTACAGGAGCCCATTACATTTGATTTTACCATAGTATATCAGTCTCTGTGTACAATGTTCTTCTGGCTCTGCTCCTTTCTCTCTGCATCACTTCCTGGAGGTCTCTCCAATTTGCATGGAATTCCTCCAGTTTATTATTCCTTTTAGCACAATAGTATTCCATCACCCGCATATACCACAATTTGTTCAGCCATTCCCCAATTGAAGGACATCCCCTCATTTTCCAGTTTTTTGCCACTACAAAAAGCGCAGCTATAAATATTTTCATACAAGTCTGTTTATCTATGATCTCTTTGGGGTACAAACCCAGCAATGGTATGGCTGGATCAAAGGGCAGGCAGTCTTTTATAGCCCTTTGGGCGTAGTTCCAAATTGCCAGCCAGAATGGCCGGATTATTTCACAACTCCACCAGCAATGCATCAATGTCCCGATTTTGCCACATCCCCTCCAACATTCATTACTCTCCCCTTCTTTCATTTTAGCCAATCTGCTAGGTGTGAGGTGATACCTCAGAGTTGTTTTGATTTGCATTTCTCTAATTATTAGAGATTTAGAACACTTTCTCATGTGCTTTTTGATACTTTTGATTTCTTTACCTGAAAATTGCCTATTCGTGTCTCTTGCCCATTTATCAATTGGGGAATGGCTTGATTTTTTATACAATTGCTTTAACTCCTTGTATATTTGAGAGATTAGACCCCTGTCAGAGTTTTTCGTTATAAAGATTTTTTCCCAATTTGTTGTTTCCCTTCTGATTTTGACTGCATTGTTTTTGTTTGTACAAAAGCTTTTTAGCTTAATATAATCAAAACCATTAAATTTACATTTTGTAATTTTCTCTAACTCTTGCTTGGTTTTAAAATCTTTCCTTTCCCAGAGATCTGACAAGTATACTATTCTGTGTTCACTTAACTTATTTATAGTTTCCCTCTTTATATTCAAGTCATTCACCCATTCTGAATTTATCTTGGTGTAGGGTGTGAGATGTTGATCTAAACCTAATCTCTCCCATATTGTTTTCCAAATTTCCCAGCAGTTTTTGTCAAATAGTGGGTTCATGTCCCAAAAGTTGGGCTCTTTGGGTTTATCATACACTGTCTTGCTGA
>NC_058132.1:430861969-430893600 GCF_016433145.1 Gracilinanus agilis
CTGGAGTCATTTGGTATGAGTTATCAATTGCCTGATCCATATAGCTAGATCTGTTACTAGTCCTAAAGTCACGATTCCTGAAATCATTGTTTTCATAATTGTTATTATTTCTATAATTTCTATAATCATTATTTCTATAATTGTAATTATTTCTAAAGTTGTAATTTCTGAAGTTATTATGTCTAGATGCTTGATTCCAAGTCCTACAGTTCATCATTATATGATTCCTTTTTCCACAGAAATGGCATATAAGGGGCTGAAAGTTAGATTCTTAGAGAGGGGCAATTGCCATTGGTTGAGTAGCAAACTCTTTTAGTTGTTTTTCAACTCTATCACTTAGAGTCATTTAAAGAGTCTAGTCTCTTTTGAAATATGTCCAATAAACTATTACTCTCTTCCTGTTTCTCTTTATGGTTGTTAAAGACATAAACAGCAGTTCTCCTTAACCCATCAAGGTCCATTTCAAGCCATGTAGGGCAATTTGTTTTAAAATGATCTAGGATCTCTCTATGAGAGTTATGGACAAATTGTTCCTTTATTTGCCTTACATCCTTTTCAACAGAAAGGTCAAGTTCCATGTATCTATTTCCCATTTCAATGAGCCTGTCCATGAATTGGGAGGGTGTCTCATCATCAGATTGTGTAATACGTTTAAATTTGGTCCAGGCCTGATGTCTCTCAGCGCATGCTCGCATTGCTTTGAGAAGGGCACCCCTAGCAAGATGTAAGTCTGAATAGTCTTTGGGGTCATTGTACTGCGAGTTAGGATCTTCAGATGGCCAGCGTACTGCATTGCATCCTCAGGGTTTCTTAGCATGAGAGATAATTTTAGTCCTCTCCCATTCTGTTAGGAAAGCCCAGAGCAATTTTTCTACATCTTTATAAGAGGGGTCATAGTCATAGAAAATATCATCCAATTTTTTTATTACTGTTAAGGGCTCCTCTATGAAAGAATGACAGTTTTCTTTGAAATCCTTTATATCCTTGCTCATGAAAAGCTTGTGTTGTTTCAATGTGACCACATCCCCATCAGGTCCTATTGTGCACACTTCCCTTAAGGGAAAAGGCCTGCACAGGAATCATTTACTGACTGTGGGTAGGCCATGTTAGCCAGGAGTTGAAGAGCATGAGCAAATTGGTTCAGAGTGTGAGAGAGGAGTTTCTGCACCTGAGATATAGTAGAGGGGCCTGATATTCCTATGTTAGGAGAAACAGGTTTGCAAAAATCAGGCCTGTTTGGGGGAGAATCTTCTTCTGTCATTTGAGCTTGTAAGTGATACACTATCTAGTTCAATTGAACTTGTATGTCGGCTTGCATTCTCCTTTGTTGTGACCATCCAACCCAGAAAAAAGAAAACTACAAGCCACATAGAAACAAGGAAGTAATCCAGAACTCTATAAGTTCCTAATTGGGCAAAAACCACAAGGGTTTCTTGTAAAGTAGCATTTATACTGTTGAGCATTGTGATCAAAAGGGTAGATTAAAGGGAAGTGGAAAAGAGAATAAGTTTTTAATGTATATATTGATTTGTTTATTTATTTATTTGGGGTTAGGGGCAAGCTAAAGGGTATTGTATATTTTTTTAATTAAATATGTTGTTTTTTTATTATAATGTATACATTTATATTATATACTATAATTCGTTTATAGTATATAGTTTATAATTGTATATATATAATTTTAAAATGATTTTTATTTAATATTATTATTTTTTAATTTAAAAATTAATGCCTTTATTTATTTATATAGTTATTTGGTGTTGCTGCCCTTCTGTGGCAAAAGGAAAAACCCACTATAGCTCAACAGGAAGAAGGGGGAAGAAAACAGAAAAAAGAAAAAAAAATGTTTTTGCTCTCTATTGACCTCTGGTGGCTAAGTGGTCACACTACAACAGAGAAGGGTAAGGGGTGTGGTTAGGGTAGGGGTGGTAGCAAGGGGCATGACTGTGTTTGCCAGAAACCAAAATGGAGGATATGTCTACAAAACAGGGCAGATTTGCTCTAAAGCAGGGGTCAGCAATGTATGGCTCTCGAGCCATATCTGGCTCTTTTGAGGGCCAGATATGGCTCTTTCTGCAGGAGCCATAAAGTCAATTTTTTTTCAGGCTCTATTACAGGAGCTCGTACTATGAGCACTGACAGACGAACCACGGCCCAGTAACCAACAGTTTACGCGTGACATAGTGCGTCACATGATACATCAACGTCATGGCATTACATGTCACATACCTTTCGGTACCGCGACTATTTTCTAAGATGGAAGGCTCCCTCATTGATATTGCCGCACGAGACAAATCCTGGTCTTTAGTTCGGCTTGTGTTCCTCCTTCTGCCCTCCTTTTACTCTTTCCACACCTGTTACTGACATCTTGGGGTTCTGTATAGTTGATAGATCACTTTTGTCTACATTCTCTACCCCTCTGCCTCTGATTTACATGGCTTTATCTCAGTGTATTTATACATTTACAATCCATCCCTAGAACTGTCTCACTTGTTTTACCTATTCTGCTGCTATATTGATTTTTCAGTGAGGACACTGCCTTGTTTGTTACCTCTATTCATGGGGTCTGCACTCCCTATTTGTGGGATTGTTATTGTTTTTAACTTTTCTACCTGCTCTTAAAGGGTAACTATAGTCAGATTACATCTTTACATATGCTTCATTAATGAGAAGCATTTCTCCCCAGTAGTTGTTTCATTTGATACAGAATGATTGAGTAGGCAGCACTGATAAACACCTGTACCAAGAAATGTGTGTGATGTGTCCTGGCCAGTTTTCCATGGAAAGGTACCCTCCTCCTCCACTACTTACTAATGCCTGCACACAAGTCATGTTATTTTCTGTAATCTCCTGATCTCCTACTTAATTTATGTGGCCAAATGGCTTAACCAGCAGGCCGACAGCTTTTTCTTCTCCTATTGCCTGACTTGAGAGAGGGAGAGGAAAAAGTATTCTTCCCTGAATTTTTCTCTCTTTATTTCAGCAATTTTCTTAGTGTAAAGGAGTTTTATATGTATGTGTGCAGTTATATCAGTACTATAGTGCCCCATTAAGTCTTGTTTTTTGATTAATAAAATAGCTTGAATTGGATGTTTTGCTTTCTTTTTGTTTTCACAGCTGGAGAAGGGGACAGGCCCTTGCTGGTATTTAAATTCAAATTTTCTAATTAAACTGAACTGCATTTTCCTTCCTTTTAATAAAGTAGTCAGCTAACTAATTGCAGAAACCCTTTTATTGAAGAAGATGACTAAAAGAAGAAGAGTATTAAAGGATGATGAGTATCGTACTTTTCAGCAGAAATGGACAGAGGAATTCACCTTTGTGGAGAGAGCAGGTTCTGCAGTGTGTCTAATATGCAATGAAAAAATTTCATCAATGAAACAGTCAAATATAAAGAGACACTTTGACCTACACCATACTGCATTTGCATCAAAATATCCTGCAGGGGACAGCAGGAAGAAAGCATGTGAAGAGCTACTGTGCAGAGTGCAAGCTAGTCAGCAGCAACTCCGTGTTTGGACCAAACAAGGTGACTGGAATTCGGCTAGCTTTGCTGCTACTTTATCAATTGGGAGAAATGGAAAGCCATTCACAGATGGGGAGTATGCCAAAACATGCATGCTTGTTGTTGCCAATGAACTTTTTGATGACTTTTCAGATAAAGACAAGATAATCAAATGAATAAAAGGCATGCCTGTGTCTGCAAAAACTGTTCACAATTGTACGATAATGATGGCAAATCAAATTGAGGAAACACAACTGAAGGACATAAATGCAGCACTATTCTCTTCTCTCGCTGTGGATGAGTCAACAAACGTAAGCCCAGCAGAGGTTAGGGGTTTCTGCAAGGTTAAAAGGTTCTTTCTCCTGCAGGGGCTAGGGGCTGGGGGTGCTTTAAAGATTACCAGTTACAGAAGTAGTACGCAGGCCAGCAGGATGGTCTCAAAAGGGTCACGTAGTGGCAGGGACCCACAATAGTAGATAAAGCAGCTTAAGTCTCCTGTCTGCTGCTGTTTGGGGCTGAAGGCAGCCTGAGGCTTTTGCAGCTTCAGCTGAGGAGGAGCTGGCAGCCTAGGGAATGGGGAAAAGTAGGTGGAAGGCACCAGGAGGTGGCAGCTGGCTGAGGGCCCAGCACAAGGGTGGAGAGGGTGGGGAAAGTGTGTAACAAACACTTGGGAGGGAAAATGCACAGATTGGGGAAGAGGTGGGAGGCAGCAGCTTGGCAAAGGTTTTTAAAAAACAGCAGAAAAGTCTGGTGATTTGCTGCGTGCATTTTTGATAGATTCATGATAACGGAATCTATCATTTTTCCTGGCATAAGAATTATTTTGATGGTATTTTGAGTTGGAATAGCTATTAGAGTACGTTTTTCTTCAGTTATTAGTGCTATTTGGGTTTTTGAAGTTAATTTGTTCTTTATACCAACAATCTTTCACAAAATAGCCCCTTCTATCACAAAGGTAACATTTTTTATGTCAGTGCTCTGTCTAAGTTGGTATTGTGACCTATTCATATTGTTCTTAGCTTGCAAGGTTGCTAAATTTTTTATTTCTTCTAACTCTTTTTATTTAAGTGTAGATTTTGCTTCTTTCAGTTGCTTTTTAAGGTCACTAATGGTTTCATCCTTAGATTTCTCTGTCTGTTTATTTTCTACCATCCCCTGTGATCTTGACTGGATATAGTTTGCTATTTTCCTCAATTCCTCCAAAAGCAATTCTTCCCACCCAGGACACTGAGTTTGGAAGTAAGACTTGATAGGTAAACTATTTCCCTTGATGAATTGTCTGTGAATGTGCTGCAAATTTTGGTCCCCCAGATTGGTGAACCTGAGAATGAGTTCTCCGGCTTTGAGAATCCAGTCAAGAGAGGTATTTGGGGTGTTCTCCAACTTTCTGCCTATGTGCTTCAAACTGAGTCCAGGCATTTTGTCTTTTTGCTACTTTTGCCATTCCCTCCTTTAAATCTTGCCTACAGTGTTTTTAGATAAGCATGGTTTTGTGGTTTAGACAACTCCATGTCATCATATACTTCTGGCCATGATGTTAAGTGATTATTTTCCCTGGTCTCCCTAATAAACTGTTGGGCTTGGGCTGGGCTAAATAATTCTTCTCAAAGAATTTTAATGTCACTGGTAAGAAAGATCTTAAATCTTCAACCCAAACCTAAACTCTTTCAAGCATTTTTGTGGTTGTTTTCAATCACCAAATCTCTTTTTTAGACTGTCTAGGTCACTACTGGTAAATGGGGTATGTGTTTTTAAACGGATGATACCCTGGTCTGGCTTCAAAATTGCTTTATCATGCAAAGGAAGGAGAGGAATGGTTGCTTCTGCCCCTTTTACTGTGGTGTCTTTGCTTTTAGTATCATTGCCCTGTTTGTCTATATTCTCTTTGTCATTAGTCTCTGTCATTATCAATATATTGTCCTGGCCATTTGTTTTTCCCCTCATCTTTTCCCCCATTTTGGCTATTTCTTCCTGTATCATTTTAGCTAACTCAGCTTTTAGAGTTGCCAAAGTCACTTGTTCCTCAGCCTTGTGTCCCAATAACTGTCCTATCAGCTTTTTTAGTGCCCAATACAGTTGCAGGAATGAAGCAATAACTGCCATAAATGAAATGCTATCAGTTGTTCTATCTCCATCTTTAACCAATTGTAAGAATCTATTAAATGAATGAGGTTCAATATATAATTTGGTATAGTCTCTATCCACAGTCCATACATCATAGTTCTGAAAGAATATAACATGATAGAGCTACCACAAACAAAACTCTTCCCATTTCCCAAGCCATGTTTCAATGTATCTGCTTCAATGTATCTGCTTAGCTAGTGAGGCTTTCTGCTTTGCTGTTCTTTGCTTTTCATCCTTGTGAGGCTTTTGTAGCTAAAGGGAGAGACTCATCCAAAATGGCTGCCGTCTGACTGCTTTTCAATATTTTATTTTTTAAAAAATGACTTTTTGTGATTAAATCAGGTTCTTTGTTTTGTTTTGGCTTGCCACAAATGTATGTGGCTGAGTACTGATGGTAAAATGGGGAGGTATCTAGACTTCCCCTTGTTAGCTTTCAATGGGCCAGATTAGCTATTCACTCACCCCCACCCCAGGGAAGAACTATGAGGGAATAAACTCAAAAAGGTTCCCAAATGGCAAAGCTATAGTGGGGGTGTTGAAGGAAGGTGTTGGGGATCAGATGTGCCTCTAATGGATGGGATCCCACCCTCAGAGCCAGCACTACGGAGATAAGCCTCCCTCCTCCTCAGTTCTAGTGATTTTGCCCTTCAAGATGGTGTTTGGAATTCATCTTCCCCTCAGCCACAAGATCAGTCTTCCTCCCCTCAAAGTAACAGCCCCAAACTACCACTAATGAACTAATAAAGATTTATTGTAAGGATGAGGTAATTCAGGATAACAGGGTTAGGGATGTTTGAGGATTTTTGAGGAAGGAGAGTATAGGGATAACTTTTCTATCAACTATGAACCCCACAATAAGAGAGCAGTTTTGGTTTCTTCTGTAGCTTTGACTCAGAAGGTCACTCTCCCTCCCCTCACCATATCCTATTCTTGACACTATCTAATGAATAGGGGAATAACTACAAGGAAAGGGTATAAAAGAGATCAAGGAAGGGTCCCCCAAGTGCCCACTCCCTTTGGAGTCTGGGCACTGAGGCCAATTATGGAGCACAACTCTTTCAGATTCTCCTTCATTGGCAATGAAGTCAGTAGAAAGGTTTTGATGTTGAAATCTCTAGTTTATCCCTGAATTTTGGGTTCAGAAGACCTAAATTCTTTTTCAGATCCTCCAAGCCACCCACAACCATCCACTCCCAAGTACACCTGAGAGTTTGAATGTCCTCTTAGGAGTTTTTGGCAGTTGGTCATTGGCAGTTTAGAATCTTCAGAATTTTCACCAAACTCCCACCTTCACTGGCCCCTCCCAAATGGAATTCTTTCAGAGTACCATGGGGTTGACTTCCCAGTCCAATTCAAAGATGAGTGTTTAGTTATCCTTGATTTACCCGAAATCCACACTTACACATATAATGAGAAAGAGGTTTAAAAATGGAAACAGTATTTTAAGACTAATCAAATTAATGGTGCATAGGTGGCTTCAGAAGGTAAACTAACATTTCCAAGAACATTTTATCAACAAATATGCCAATAAATTCATAAAAATGGTCATTTTGGAACACAAGGCATGTGGTGAAGAAAGTATGGATAGCCTCTGGCATAATAAACATTGCCTAAAAAGTATGTGCAGCTTGCCAAGCCTGTAACCAACATATCTTTCAAGAATAAGTATTTGGGGAATGTCCATTATCATACACACCATTTGAACACCTACAAATTGACTCTTTAGCAATGCCAAAAGCAGGACATTACAAATTTAGTGTTAGTAGACCAGCTAACCAGATGGCTGGGAGCATTTCTAAAAGCATGAGCAATGGCAGTGTTTGTAGCCAAAATATTATTAAAGGAAATTATACCTAGATTTGGTTTACCAGTAAGAATTTATTCAGACAGGGGAACACATTTTACAGATATGGTTTTACCCAAAATATATTCTTGCCTAGATATAACACCAAAATTTCATGTGCTGTACCACCCACAGAGCTCAGGACAAGTAGAAAGAATGAATAGGGAATTAAAGACAATGATAGGAAAATTATGTACTGAAATTCACTTGAAATGGCCTGATGCTCTACCATCAGCATTGTTTTACTTGAGAAGTAGACCAAGGGAAGATCTACATATCTTATTAGAGAATTTGAGAATTAGTCACCTAACCAGCAAAATAGAGTTTATTCTTTAGGGGGGGGGGGATGGACATTCAATTAGGTAGATTTCCAAGCATTCTTGAGGGATAACCCAGACCTAAACAAAAAATTTTAAGTCCAAACACAAGACCCAAGAGAAGGCTAAAAAGATAAATTTCTTGCTTAAAATTTAAGAGAAAGTTTAAGAGACTCATTAAGATAAAAATGTTTGTACTTCATGTAAAGAGGATATCTTTAATTCTTAAGAATCATTCTCAGTAGTAGAGCAGATAGAAGGAATATCCTTAGAAAGAGGGTGAAGTTGATTATGATGATATGATGTGTATGATGGTATATGATGATAAGATGTGTATGTAAATGGGATGATATAAAATGATATATATAATATATGATATATATTGATATGATATATAAAAAATCAAGGGGTAAAAAAGAGGATTTCACTAAGAAAAAAGGGAAGAAAGAGATAGAATGGAATAAATTGTATTTCAAGAAGTGGCATAAAAAATCATTATGGAGAGGGTAAGAAGGGTGTTGATAGGCAGTGCTTACACTTTACTCTCATTGTACCTGGCTCAGAGAGGGAAAAACATATATACTCATTGAGGTATACAATTCTATCTTACCCTACAGAGAAGTAGAAGGGGAATAAGACTAGGGAAGGGGGAGAAAATGGGAGGGAGAAGGGAAGTGGGGAGAGGTGATAAAAAACAAAACACTGTTAAGGATTATATTTACTATTTTAGATCTTTGTATAACTGCAAATTCTCTGCATGAAATCCTATTAGATAAGCAATATTTTAGCAATTCTACAAGGAATAATCCCAATTATTAATTGAATAATTATATATGGGAATCATTAATAAATAATCATATTGTGAATAAAATCCTCTTAAATGCCTTGACAAGATATTCATGCCAAGGAAAGTTGTGTAAATGTGTCCATTTTCCTGAAATGTTTCCAGACATTATGATATCTCAGTTGGCTTTGAAACTACAAGAGCAGCCTTGGTTTTTACCACATATGGAATGAATCTTTTCTTCATAGAATATACATTCTTAAAAAATAGAGAACTTATTTGGTCACCCCTTCTAAAAAGAGATATTCAGAATACCATTCCCCTTTTAAGGGGGTGGAGAGGTCTATGTAATCTGACTTTATTTTTACCAATTGACACATAAACTATGGGTTTGTGGCTGAGATGGGTCTTGCCTGGACCCTGACATATTGCAATGTATAACTTCCCACAATAAATGTCAGTTTTGCTTCCTAGTATATGTTTCTTATTTTTACAATTTGTCAACCCAAATGTGACTAAGGGTCAGCTTCCCAGTTTCTCTGCCCCTCCAAGAGAGCCTCCTGGAGACCTCTTTCTTTGAGAAAAGGTCTCTGGACATCATTGCTGAGACAACAAAAATCCCCATCTCTAAATCAGCTAAATAATCTGTCTGTAAGATTACACTTAATTTTGGATTCCTTGTCATGAATTTCCTTTTCTTCAAATCTTTTAGTAAAATTACATTATTCCTTGTAATTTAATGGGGTTGGAGCACATTGTCCATTATTGGTGTTTTTCTGCATTGAAAGGAGTAATTCTGTCACCAGTTGTAGGGTTCTGGACAGAATATTCAATTCTAGGGTCATTTGTGACCACTTAAAGAGTCAGTCTGTGGGGGAGAGGAGCCAAGAAGGCAGCGTAGTAACAAGAAATATTTGGAGCCTCTTAGAAATCTAGCTTCTTGGCAGCTAACTGGCACCACTAGGAGCTTGCCCCTGAGAGAAGCAAGACCTCAGACCCCAGAAGGCTGGAAAACTCAGACCTTGGACAAGGGAGTGGGGCTGAGAGAGGCAGCAGCAGCTCCCAGAATGCTCAGACTCAGGGGAAAACCTCAGATGGAGGAGAAAACGTGGGCCAAGTAGGCAAAACTGCTCCCTAACTCCATACAAAGAGAATCAGATTGCCTTACTCAGACTTCTGGCAGATAAAGCATAATGATGCCAAGCAAAGCCCAAGAAATAAACAAGGCCAAGAAAAAACTCTAACACTTGATAACTTCTGCACAGAAAAAAACCCAGAAAACAGAGGAGGACAAACAATTAAAGACATCCAAACCTTCTCCTAAAAATGAAAAAGATCTTGAAGAGTTCAAATCCGAGATCATGAGAAAGATGAAAGAGATCTGGCAAGAAAATAACAGTTTAAAAGGAAGAATTTTGCAATTGGAAAGTGAGGCTCAGAAATCAAATGAATTGATAAGGAAATTGAAGACCAGAAATGACCAGCTGTAAGCCTTGAAGAACCAGATATACCAGATTAAGAAGGAAAACCAAAAGATTATAGCCAAAAACCAGTCTCTAAAGGCTAGAATTGGGCAATTAGAAGCCAATGATCTCACAAGACAACAAAAATTAATAAAGCAAAGTCAAAAGACTGACAAAATAGAAGGAAACATGAAATATCTCAATGAGAAGTTAATAGACCAAGAAAACATGTCTAGAAGAGACAACTTGAGAATTATTGGTCTTCCAGAAAAATTAGAGACAAAAAGAAACCTAGATAGTGTATTACAAGAAATTATCCAACAAAAGTGCCCCAATGTCCTCAATAATAAGGCAAAATAGACATTGAAAGAGCCCATAGATCACCCTCTACACTACATCCTCAGAAGACAATCCCCAGGAATGTAATAACCAAATTCAAAAGCTTCCAAGTTAAGGAGAAAATATTACAAGAAGCCAGAAAGAGATGATTCAGATATCAAGGAACACAAATCAGAATTACACAGGATCTGGCAGCCTCCACACTCAAGACCATAAGGCTTGGAACATGATATTCAGAAAAGCAAGAGAATTGGGTCTATAACCAAGGATCACATACCCATCAAAACTGACTATATACTTCCAGAGGAAAGCATGGGTATTCAACAAGATAGAAGATTTCCCAGCATTTGCACAGAAAAGACCAGGACTAAATGGAAAGTTTTATATCCAACCACAAAAACCAAGAGAAACATGAAAAGGTAAATAAGAAAGAGAGGGGAAAGAAAAAAACTCTGACCTTTAAATTGCCTTCTTCAAGGGCTTCAATAAGATCAAATTATTTGTTTTTCTATATGGAGAAATATGTGTAATTCTAAAAAAATGTACTCACTATTATAGTAATTAGAAGAATTAGTAATAAGGAGAAGTTGGAGTACTAAATGGTCTAAGATGATATGGGGGGAAAAGTGAGGGGGTGGGGATAGAAGATTGCACCAAGAGTATAAGAAAAATAGGATAATCTATACCACAGAAAGAGTACATGAGAAGGGGAGGGGAGGAATACTATTATAAGAAGGAGAGGAAGAGAGAGTAAAGGAAATACTTAAACCTTACTCTCAGTGGAATTAATCCTGAGAGGGAAGAGTAACTAGATCAATTAGAATATCAAATTCTATCTAACTTTATGGATTAAGTCAGAAGGGACAAACCAAGGTGGATATTGAGGGGGGGAGTTCTTAAAGGGAGGGGAAGAGAGGGGGAGGGAATTCATTAGGCCTTAAAAAATAATAAGAGGGGAATAAAAAGGGAGGGATGGAAAGGGAAGGAAATCAAGGGAGGGGTCAAGGGGTATTGATTTAAAACAAACCACTGGTTTAAAAGGAAATACCATAATAAGAAGGGGTAGAACTAGGAGAGGATACCAAAATGTTAGGGAATACACTGCTAAAAATTATAACTCTGAATGTGAATGGGATGAACTTGCTGATAAAACAAGCAAACAGCAGAGTGGATTAGAAACCAAAATCCTACCGTATGTTGTGTACAAGAAGCACACTTGAGGCAGGTGGACATACACAGGGTTAAAGTCAAGGGCTGGAGTAGAACCTTTTGAGCTTCAATGGAGAAAAAGAAGGCAGGAGTGGTAATCATGATTTGTGATAAAGCCAAAGCAAAAATAGATCTGATTAAAAGAGATAGGGAATGTAATTACATCCTGATAAAGGCAGTATGGATAATGAGGAAATAACAGTACTCGACATGTACGCACCAAATGGTATAGCATCCAAATTTCTAAAGAAGAAACTGGCAGAGCTCAAGGAGGAAATAGATAGTAAAACCATACTAGTTGGACATCTAAATATTCCTCTATCAGATCTAGATAAATCAAACCAAAAAATAAATAAGAAAGAGAGATGAAAGGTGAATGAAATCCTAGAAAAATTAGAGTTAATAGATATGTGGAGAAAAACAAATAGGGACAAAAAGGAATATAAATGTAAAATAAATAAATCTGTCTACATTAAACTAAAAAGGGTTTGTACAGATAAAACCAATGCTACCAAAATTAGAATGGAAACAACAAATTGGGAAAAAATCTTTATAACAAAAAAATCAGATAAAGGTCTAATCACTCAAATATACAAAGAGCTAAATCAATTGTACAAAAAATCAAGCCATCTCCCAATCCATAAATGGGCAAGGGACATGAATAGGCAATTCTCAGATAAAGAAATCAAAACTATCAATAAGCACATGAGAAAGTGTTCTAAATCTCTAATAATTAGAGAAATGCAAATCAAAACAACTCTAAGGTATCACCTCACACTTAGCAGACTGGCAAAAATGACAGCAAAGGAGAGTAATAAATGTTGGAGGGGACGTGACAAAATTGGTACATTAATGTATTGCTGGTGAAGTTGGGAACTGATCCAACCATTTTGTATGGCAATTTGGAACTATGCTCAAAGGGCTTTAAAAGACTATCTGCCTTTTGATCCAGGCATAGCACTGATTGGATTATACCCCAAAGAAATATTAAGGAAAAGGACTTCTACAAAAATATTTATAGCAGCGCTCTTTGTGGTGGCAAAAAATTGGAAAATAAGAGAATGTCCTTCGGTTGGGGAATGGCTGAACAAATTGTGGTATCTGTTGATGATGGAGTACTATTGTGCTCAAAGGAACTGGAGGAATTCCATGTGAACTGGAATGACCACCAGGAATTGATGCAGAGTGGAAAGGAGCAGATCCAGGAGAACATTCTACATGGAGACTGATACACTGTGGTACTATCAAACATAATGGACTTTTATACTAGCAGCAATGCAAGGATCCAGAGCAAGGCTGAGAGACTTATAAGAAAAAAAAAATCAGCCACATTCAGAAGAAGAACTGTGGGAGGAGAAGCACAGGAGAGAAACAACTGCTTGAACACATGGGCTGTTGGGGATATTATTGGGGATGTAGACACTAAATGATAACTCTGGTCCAACGATCAATAATATGGAATTAGGTCTTGATCAATGATATGTGTAAAACCCAGTGGAATTGTGCAAGGGGGGTTAAGGGGCATTTGGGGAGAGGGAAAGAACACGAAACATGTTACTAGGAGAAAATATTCAAAATAAAAAATAAATTCAAAAAAATAATAAAATTCTAAAATTGAATTCTAAAATAAAATAAAATAAAATGTTTCCTCAAAGAGAAATACCCTTTATGCATTTAGAATGTTTCATTCATTCTTTGGACTGGGTCCAAAGGTGGGCCAAAAGAGGGATTAATACAAGATCATCTATTTAATCAATTTCAATATATATTCACTATTTTATTCACCCGTATAACTGTAAATTCTCTTTGTGCAATCCTATTAAGTGAACAGTATTTTAGTGATAGTCATCTCAATTATTAATAGATTGAATTGTTTATAGAAATCAGTATTCAGTGAGTAAAATCCTCTAAATATCTTGGCAAGATCCTTGCAAATGGAGTTGTGTGCATGTGTCCAAATTCTTAGAATGTGTCCAGACATTATGATAACACAGTTAGTTTTGAAGCTACAAGAATGACTTTGGCTTTTTTTTATATGTGGAATGGACCATTACTAAATTGAATATACTTTCTCTCAAAAATAAAAAAGGGAGAGAGGCATTCTCTAATCACCCCCTTTGAGAAGAGATATTCAGAAGAACACTACATTTTTGAGGGAGTCAGAGATCTGTGTAATCTGAATCTTTATATAACTGTTGACACATAAGCTCTGAGTGTTTGGCTGAACTGGGATGGACTTGGACCCTGACATTTTGTAATTTGCAACTTTCTACAATAAGTGTCAATTTGGCTCAGATAATTTCTTCCCAGTATTTATTTTTCATTTTGTACTGGCTAATGTGAAAGACTACCAAATTAATAAGTGCCACTAGAACTAGAAAGTTGAGCTAACACAAATGACTCATCAGAGAAGTGATAAATGATGAATGGGGCCAATGGAGTGTCAGTTGTGTCCATGAGCATAATCCAGTAAGGGAAAGAGCAAAGTGGGATTTCATGATATGTCCCAAATGAAACATCAGCTTTGATCATAAAATAATCCTCTTGAAAAATTCCGTAAGGGTATTGAAGACACCACTATGTTTTTCCATTAATATTTATACCCTTCCTTAAGTCTTAGAACCAGCTTCAATTATAAGATAGTAGAGTGGTAAGAGCTAGACAATTATGGTTGAGCAACTTTCCAAGGGTCACACAGGAAGTATTTGAGGTCAGATTTGAACTCATGTACTCCTGAATCCAGGTCTGCTTTATAAATTGTGTGACCTAGCCGTCCCATTCATTTGTTTTTGAAACCTGTAGAAATATCTCTTTTACCATCCTCATCTCTACATTCATTATCAATCTGTTGTAAAGTCTTTTCAAATTTATCCCTACAACATTCTTTGCATCTACTCTTTTCTCTTCACTTACATGGTTTGCCTCTATTTCAAGCCCTCATAACCAGTCAGTTATGCAATAATCTCCTTACTATAAGGTTCTACCTCTCTAATCTATTTCCTAGCTGAGAAAATGAACCCCTTAAAATTTATTTGTGTCTTGCTACATTTCTTCTTAAATATCTTCATTGGAACCCTAGCACTTGAACAACTTTTTTTCTTCAACTCAGTTCATAAAGTCCTTTATAATTTGTTTCTAGCCTTTCTTCCCCCTTAGATCTTTAAAATTAATCCTATTAATACATCCTACATTACACTCTCAGAATGAAGACCAGGTTAGTTAGACAGAGATTAATATAATTTTGGTGATTTCTGTGAATATTCCTCCAAAATATACCCACTCAATATCTTTGAATTTATAAATATGCATAGAAGACAGTATGTAGGGAAGAAAGACCCCTACTCCCTTGTACTTGATTGGATTTTAGTAATAGTGATAGGTTTAAACCTAATCAATATTGTGATTTTTAAAATGATTAGTATAATTCCATTATAATCTTAATTACAATTAGTAGAATCTGTGATTTTATAAGGATCTCAAGCTAAAGCGTAAAACTGCATCTAAAGGGATTTCCAACCCCTTCCTAAGTCATATTTCCCTTCTACCATGAGATGCTGACCATATAAGTTTCAAGTCCCGGAATGCTGCATCATGTCCTGATATGGTGCAAGAATCACACCTTTTCCTACTTGGAAATAACCATCTTTCCCAACTCCATCAGATGAGCCCTGAGGAAATGATCATCAGTATTTCTTAATAAGGGTATTATCTTGTGGTTTTCCTAAATGGACTACCAATCAGCTGTGTAGTTGGGTAACAGTTTTTAAAAAAGATCTACAGGATGCTGTGTGTTATATAAGTTATCAACCTTGTTTGGAAATAATTCACTCTGTATTTAAATCAGGTCTCTGCTAGGACATTTGTCTCTTGCAGGGGTCCAACTATGTAACATGTGTGAGATTCAGGATTATCTGGGAGACTTGGCCCTCTTCCAATAAACATTAAAATTCCATCTTGACTTGGAGAAATTTGGCTTTTTGACTTTGTTTACATAAATTGTCGATATCAGAGCAGTGGGATAAAAATTTCCATCACAAGTAATAGAATGGGGTTTTTTTTTGTATTATCTTTGAAAAGCATAACATAAATCTAATGTGTAGGCTTGTCTGGAATCTTTGACTTTTTTTTGGTGGATTCTTTTTTTCAATTTTTCTCTTTCTCATAGTTAATATAATACTTCATAGGATTATATATGTAAAGTGCCTGACAATATTACTGATTTTTAATGTAAGAAGTTATGTGCTTGATTAGATGGTGCTCCTGTGCTTGTAATGCAAATTTAATGAATGTCATTTACCTATTTGTGTATTGATTGTTGTATAAGTAGACATTCACAATAGCTGATTTTAGGATTATATGCATGTGATCTTCTATGCCATTAATTTGCATATCTGCATTAGTTTTATTTCCTACATATTAATTGAAGATATTGCTTCAGTTTTTATTTTGTAATATTAAATGGCTAAAAATGAGCTTGGTGAGTTTGATGAATTCGATAGCATTTTTAAAAACATTAAAGTTGATAGTTAATAAATATTGAAAAAGATCATGAGTGGCAAGAAATGCAGAGGCTTCTTACTCTTAATCTTTCTTAATCTTAAGAGTAGATCCAGAGTATAAAAACAATGATATTACCAGAATGTTGAAAGCAAGTGAAAAAGAATTGGAGACATATGGGATCACTAGCAGGGTTAAACTGGGAGAAAACACTTTGTATTTTTTGAATTAACATTTTCAGATAAACACTCAAAAATTCTTGAAAAATTATTTCCACCAATCTACTCATTCCCACAGATTTCTTTTCACAGGAAATCCTTCCCATCAAAGATTCTGTTGGCCACTTTGACCACTTGCAAAATCTCATGGAATCTGCCAGAGCCTATGTGACCCAGAGGGAATAGAAGTAGAATCTCTTACCTGTGTAAAGTCTACAGTCAGTAGCTGTGCAAAGATGAAGTGCAACATCTCTTTCCAAGCCACTGCTATCAGAAACTCATTTAAGTACATCGCTTTTATAAGAAGTAGATGGCCATCAAAGTTTCTGCAGATATTCTTGGTAAAGAATGGAAAGTTTATGTTGTCCATCTTAATGGTGTGAATGACAAACAAGGCTTCCCCATGAAGCAGGCTTATGAACATATCAGCAAGGGCCATTCTTGCTTTCACCCTAGAAGAACTGGAGAAAGAAAATGGAAATCCATTAAGTCTGTATTGTGGATGCCAATATGTGTGATTTCATCTTGGTTATTTTAAAGAAAGGAGAGAAAGATATACCAGGACTGACAGATAAAACTGTGTCTTGTTGCCTAGGGTCTGAAAGAGCTAACAGAATCTTCAAACTTTTCAACTTGTCCAAAGTAAATGATGACCAGCAGCATTTTCTGAGAAAGCCTCTCAATAATAAGGCAAGAAATACAGGTCTAAAGCTTCTAAAATTCAGCATATGGTAACTGTGTTTTATAGCACAAACCACAACTAATTGTTCTGAATTATCTTGAATTATCTTGAAATATCTCTGAACTTATCCTGAGGAATAAGGAAGAAGCAGCAGAATATACTAAGTTATTGACTGAGAGATTGGAGGAGAATAATAAAACCTGAAGGAACAGATTACTAAGAAAATTGACTGTCTTCCTTGAGAGTCTCTACCTCAAAATCTAAGTCCAGTCAAAAAAAAATTCTAAAAATGTGATAGAAATAATTAGCTTTTGTCAAGTAGAAAAAAATTCAAGAATTTTTCTCTAGACACCTCCTTTGAGGAGGAGGAACCAATTATAACACCAGAAGACTTGATTAACAGTGAAGACTTGCCATCAAAAAACAATAACAATTAAGAGGTATATTTAAATCAGGACAAAATATCTTACCCCATAGTTAGTACCATTTGATTATAAGAGATTCCACATGACAAAATTTCTAAAGGTTTGTCTCATGAGGATATTTCTCACTAAGAAATAATCTTGAGGAGTGTGAACTATCCCTGGAAACAGTGAATCCTGGAAAATGGAGGGCATGATACACTACTAGGAGCTAAAACCATACTTATTTGGTCCTACGTTTGAGCATAAGCCAACAGATCTGAGAGAGATAGTTTTGAGAAATTTGAAGTGAACTCAAAATTGGCTCAGAAATACAAGGACTTATCTAATCTAGTCTAGCTTTGACTAGCTCCAGAACATCATCCTGTACAGAACCAAATCTAAAAACTACACTGGCAACAGAGATGAAGACTAGAATCTAAATTAAAAAGAAAAAACTGCTGAGAGTTGGAGTTCTAGGTAGAATAGTCTTATGGACAAAGCCAAAAAACCTAAGAGAAGAAATGCGATAGTAGTTTCATGTAGGACCACCACCAGCATAGGGCAAGGAAAGAAATGAAAACATCTCATTTTACACTTGTATGGTCATATGTATGATCTATGCACTTGGAAGAAGAATGCAGAGGTGAAGTGTAACAGTTTTATTTTCTAGGAACTAGTAATAGGAAAAAATTAGTCCAAATATTAATAGCATTCTGGATCTTCAAACAGTGGGCTTATTTCTAGATTCTTAGGCCATCCCAGAGAAATTATTGTAAAGTTTGAGAATGTGAAATGAAATGTGTTCTGAACAGTGGATCCAAGATGACTTTTGAATTTTCTAATAGAGACAGTTGGGATAAAATACCTTTAAAGCCTATCAAAACAGTAGAGTTTGGTGGATAGAGTGGCAATGACTGCTATATGAGAAACAGAAGTCATCTTGAAGTTTCCTAAAGGAAACTGTTGCTGACAACAAAGAAGTAGATAACATGGGTCCAATAAGTCTAAATCTATTAAATATTGATGAGGTATCTGAAATAATTCAAAGTAATTCTAGCTAATTTAGGGCACTACCCGAATACTCTGCATAACAAAGTGAGCTCCAATATCTGAATACTTTGATCTTCCAGGTATCCTATTCAGAAGCTTACAACAAGGGGAAAGGAAGTAGCAGTATTCCATGTTGGGATAATATAAGCCCTTCATACTCAGAAGTGGAACCTGAGTTTAGTGCTGGAGATTCTCTAGCCCTGCCTAAATGGAAAGATCAATTGGGGTGGAAACTGAGCAGGAAGACAGGTATGTCATAGTTACATGTGTAGATTGCACCTGAAACACATCATCTATCTTAATAAATATCAACAGTAAAAGAAAGGATCAAAGAAGATATCTTTAGCTGTGGTAGAAAACTTTGGATACCATTGTGCAATAGGTTCATCCCAGTAGAATATAAGCCTCTTGGAGACAAGGACTATTTTATTTTCAACTTAGGTCCTATGTCTACAGGAATGTGCACAAATCTTTGCATGTAGTAAGTATAAATAAATATTTGTTGAATAGCCAAAATCATTCATTCAATCTTAAATATCCAAAGACATTCAAGTACTGAACTAAAATGTAATAGTCTGAGTTTATTTTTTGAGATGGAAAATGTTGCTGCACCACCATATTGTAAAGTGAAAATCATCAAAATGATCTGGTACTGACTAAGAAATAGAGTGGTGGGTCAATGAAATAGATTAGGTAATCTACAGTTGATAAACAATGTTCGCAGCAACTTAATGTTCAATAAACTCAAAGATCAAAGTTTTGGGGGAAATAATTCACTAAAAAAACTGTTGAGAGAACTGAAGAAAAATATGGCGAGACTAGTCATGAACCAACATCTCACACCATATACCAGGATAAAGTCAAAATGAATACTTTGATCATGAAATAAATTTAGACACCATAAACAAATTAGGGGAACATGGAAAAGTTTGTTTGTCAGACTTATGGAAAAGAAAAGAATATATGACCAAACAAGACATAGAGAATATCTCAAAAATGAAATAGATAATTTTGATTACAATTAAGCTTTTTACAAATAAAACAAATGCAACCAAGATTAGAAGGGAAGCAGCAAAGTTTTGAGGAAAACTCTTATAGCATGAGTTTCAAAGAGTCATCTCTCAAATATATAGAGAATTCAGTAAAATTTATAAGAATACCAAGCATTCTCTAATTGAAAAGTGGCAGTTCTCAGAGGAAGAAATTAGAACTATCCAAAGGCCTAGGGGAAAATGCTCCAAATAATTGAGAAATGAAAATTAAAATATCTCCAAGATATTATCTCATACCTACTAGATTGGTTAACATGAAATGTTAAATGATAAATGAAATGATAAATTCTGGGGGTGATGTAGGAAAATCGGGAAACATTCTGGAGGGCAATATAAAACAAGCCTCAAAGGAACACAAAACTATGCATTACCCTTTGACCCAGAAATGCCACTGTTGGGTCTCTATCCTAAAGAAATAAGAGATAAGAGAAAAGTACCTACCTCTACCAAAATATTATCAGCTCTTTTTGTAGTGGCAAAGAATTAGAAAATGAGGAGAATGGATGGACAAGTTGTGATATCTAATTTTAATGTAATACTATTGTACCATAAGACACAATGATCAGAATGAGTTCAGAAAGTCCTGGAAACACTCATATGAAATGGTGCCAAGTTAAGTGAGCAGAACCACAAAGGACTCATGTTGAAAAAAATATCCAGTCAAAGAAGAAAGTTTTGGAGTCTGAACAAAGATCATCACATGCCATCTTCCACTATATTTCCTTCATGAGATTTCCATTGTATGTGTGATATTTCACTTTTTCCATGACATGAGCAATACGGAAATATGTATCACATGGAAATACAGATATCACCCATATCACATTCTTCATTATCTTGGGGAAGTGAGGAGGGTAATATATTGAATTCTAAAGTATCAAAAATCATCAATAGTTGTTTCTATATGTACTTGAAAAATAAAAAGAAATGAATGGGAAGTATTTTGCACTAATTCATCATTGCATTTTACTGGGGTCCCAGATGTCTTATAATGATCCTGGTGTTATGAGGAGCTGAAGCTGAGGTATGTGAGTGATGCCTAAGTGATAGTTGTGATAGTAAAAGACAAAGGACCCCTCAGAAATGGTTGTTGTGAATCTGCTGAACTCAACTTCAGAATAACAGTGTCCCAGAATGGCATGAAGAATCTGTGATTAGAATAGCACAGCTACTTCTAACCAACTATTCTGGTCTAGTAAGGATAATGCTTGAGTTGACTGCAGATTATATCTTGCTATGACTGATATTATTCTTCTTTCCCTCAAATGTCCCAAGAATATAATCACTAAGGCTAAAAATAGAGTTGACACCAAATCTAGGTGAGTTCAAAGTTTTAATGTTATCAGGCTCAGGAGGGAAGCAGGGTAATAACTGGGAAGGAGGGAAACAGGAGGTTCTTAATCTAAGCTAATGATGATAAAGATGGTACTTGAATTGGACATAATCAGGCTTGTCAGTTGTCAACTGCTAATTGCCAGTTGCAAGCCTGGCTGGCCAGACAGAGTTCAACCCAAATCAGGTTGTTTTGCTGAAAGATGTTGTTGCCTTTTCTTGGAGTATGAATCAGGAACAGCTTATTCAGTATAAAGACAGGATTTGGGACTATGAAATTGGTCAGTGCAAGTTGCTGGTAACTCAAGTTGACCTATGACCTGCCCTCACCACCACAACCTCCCACTACCCCAAATATCTCAGATTGAGATCCTGTCCCAGTTCAAATCCTTCCTCATATATCTGAGTTTTAACTGTTTTAGCATATGCCAGCCCCTGCCAGGCTCAGTTCATTCCATGTTCTAATCAGGTTACTGTTCATCATCTTGCTTTCCATATTGCTTTGCAAAATATCATTACAGATTTGATCAGTTTAGCACTTAAAGAATGATAAACTAGAGTAAGTAACCTCTAAATAACTGAAAGAAAACAAAGTTAATTGAGCCACACAACAAAATGACATTTTTACATAGTTTTTTAAAATTTTATAAAGCAGGAGGTAGCTAGATTGCTCAGGGGTTAGAGAGCAAGATCTGGAAACAGGAGGTCATATCTGACATTAGACACTTCCTAGCCGTGTGACTTTGGATAAGTCACTAAACCCCCATTGCATAGCCTGTATCACTCTTATGCCTAATATGTAAGGAAAGGGTTTAAACTTATATTGGTTTATGACATATCAGTAATAAGCTTTTGACTCAGTAAGTTGTTTAACCTCTATGTGCCTTAGTTTGCTCATTGTAAAATAGGGAAAGTAGTAACTCAGGTGATTATAATTTCTGGTCCATGTCTAAAAGATATAATCTAGGAATTTTTCAAAATCATTTTATTGTCAAAATGCATTAAGAACAAAAGCACATATACATATATTTGTTTATATGCATATACCATATATGTACACATACTCATATGTATATATTGTATATGTGTATATTTATATATATATATGTACATATATATATATATGGATGTATCTGTATCTGTATCAAACAATCTATGAAATAATGAGAGAGAGCTTCAAGCAGTTAATAAGGAAAATAAAATTAAGGCCAAAAGACCTGGGATGAAATCCTGACTCTGTTATTTACTCCTCATGTGACACTGAGAAAGTCATTGAATTCTTCTAGATTTTAGTTCCCCATCTCTATATTGGGGATAATAAATCCCTGCTCTAATTTACTCATAGATTTAGAGAAGAAAAGTAGTTGGTTGATAAACTGTGAAATTCTATATAAACATGAGCACTTTTTATCAACTATCTTGCATTTTACATTAGGGCCTTATCTTTCCTAAGATCTTTGAATGAATAAATATTGTGATTCCTTTATTCTTCATTTTAAGATATGAAAATGAAAACTAGTTAGAAATAAGTACTCTGATGCATAATTAGATCCTTTTGCTTTGTATGACCCCCATAATAAGCTATTCCTTCGAATATATTTTCTTCAGATTTTTTCCTAAATATTAGCAGTGAGGAAAAGTAAAATAGGCTCTTTCAGATCAAAGAAATGTGTTTCATTTTTCAATAGTTGGTAGAAAGTTAAGGATGAAGGGACATTTTAATAAGTTAGTAGTGTGACTGCTTTTAAATTAACTCACTAATTATATTGCTTGTAAATCTATTTATGCAATATGTATGTTTCCCCAGTATTATTCAATATCTAATTACATTTCTATTTGATACAACTAGTTCTTTAAAGATACACTGAAATATATCTAATCATTAGGAACAGTAATCTCATGCTCTATCTCTATAGGATTGATGGGCCCTAATCTGTTCTCTGGAGACAGGTAATATAAAATATATCAGATTAATTGTACAATGTATGCTAAGAAAAATAATGTGTAGACTGAAAAGTAATGTAAGAATTTCAATAATCACATCAAATACTTTCCAAATCACTTAAACTATCTCAGAAATGATTTTACATAAATATGAGAGAACATAAAAAGAATATATAGTATACCTCCTTTCAAAAAGAAGTCATTTTATTTTTACTTATAATCTATAAAATGACTTCATTTCTTTTTTTCTCTAGGTTTTATTTATATGTTTGTATCTACAAAGATTCCAGAGACCACTTAAACCTTTTAAAAACAATCCATATAAAGCATCTAGTATCATTGTTCCCAAGAGAAAATCGCTGAAAACAATGAAAAAGCCTATTATCCAAAAAGCTCCCCTATGATAAGGGGTGGATCATTGTCTCTTTTTCCTTTTTCTTTGTCTACTAAAGCCAAGAATAAAAGACTAATTATCACTCATTTACTTCTTAGCTGTTTCCTTGTGCCTATAATAAAGACAGGGATAAGGTCAGGGATTTTTAAAACTTTGAATACCTTCTTAACTTAAAAATTCTAATCCTAAAATAAGAACTTGCAGGTCACTAATCCAATTTAGTTATTATACACATAGAGGAATGAAACTCAGAAACATTAAGGACTTACACAAGACTATGAAGGGTATATCTCAGATTCGTATTCTTTATGCTGACTCATATGTGTATATATACACACACATACATACATGCACATACATATACATATGCAAATACACACATTTAGGGCCCTATATTTCAATTATATATGTATATTATAATATAACATCATATCTATTTTATGTAACATGGAAATATGAATATATATTATATGAAATTATATGTATTATATATTATCTTTTCATACATTATAAATTTTCTAATTGTGTCTTCAGATCTAAAGGCCTCTCTCTTCCTCTTGCTCTCTCTCTCTCTCTCTCTCTCTCTCTCTTTCTCTCTTAATGTCTCTCTCAATATTTCCATCTCTTTATCACAAACATGCTCACAGACAAACACAATCCCATTTAACCAACTCCCAAGAAATAAATACTTAATTCCTGATATTGTGGTTTCTTAACTCACCATTCAATGAGAATTGCTCTCTTCAAAGTTATTAATAATTTCTTAATTTCCTTATCCAAAGGTCTTATCTCAATGCTCATTCTCCTCAACTTCTACCTTTTGGCCAACTCTTCTCCTTGATATTCTCTTCTTAGAAGAGATTGGACATAGAGGAAGCCATTAAATTTCCTGTCTAAGATTCATATAAAACTTATGAATAGTCTTTATGGGGAAGTACTTCAGTTGCCAGGACAAAAATTGGTGTTCAGAACAACTCTTCCTTTTGAGATGCATTTTTTCATAGTGGATTGTATTTAATTATATTAATTAATTATTATTAATTTTTAATTAATTATTTTAATTAATTAATTAATTAATTAATTAAATTATTTATAATTTATTAATTTTTAATTAATTATTAATACATAATTAAATTGTATTTCAGGAAAACCTAGATTCAAATTCCAACTGCTGATGCTGAAAAGTTATTTTGTCTCACTAAGGCTTAACTTGCTTATTTGTCAAAGAATGGGTTTGGCACACATGTCTTCTGTGATCCCTTTAAACTCTAAGTCAATCACCTTTAAAACATAAGATACTGGGTGTTTCCTTTCCTGAACTATGAAATTAAATTGTAGTATAATTTTACTTGTTTTAAAATTATCGTGAATCACTTAATATAATACCACTTGTTATGAATGTTAGCTTATTAATTCTTATTAGTTGTCAGAGTGTAGCAGATGGAATAAAGTGCTAATGTGTTTTTAACTATATTAATGGTACAAACTAAAAATTTTATAAAATGGAGTAAATTGATAATTCATAACTTAGAAAAACCTGAGTATTTTTAAACTTTTTAAACAGTCTTAACCTTGCTTGTCATATCTATAACTTGGGAGTGCAACATCTCTTTTTAGGCAGATAGGCTCAATTTAATGGTCAAAAAATAATTTAATTAATTATTTAAATAAATAGCAAAACATTTCTTTCACTGCAGCTTTGGATCATACTATTTCCTTAGAGATTTTTTTGACGGGGGAACATAAAAGAGAGAATTTAGGCAGAATTAAGGGGTTTTGTCTGCTCTGGAATAAATGGAAATTGCTCACTTGTAAAAATTGTAATCCTCTTGGGTACCTGAAAGAGAAAGAAGACCATGATTTCAAAGGAGTATATATGAGCTAGGAGTTTAGTTATTAGGAATTTCTAGCAGACATAGATGAGTGGTACTCATATTTTAGTAAAGTAAAATTAGTAGAAGTAAAGGTAAAAGACCTTAATTTTGAAGATGTCCCTAGTCTACACTGAATCATATGAGATGTGATGCAAGAAAAATAGTTTCTCTTTCAAAAAAAAATCCATGGAAATTTTTCCTTCTGCCGTGACAGTGAATGATTTGCTATAATATCGAAATATTACCATGCCAGAGAACAATGACTTTTGTTCCTTGATGAAAGCTAGGAATTAATGGCCTAATCAAGAAACATTTGTAAGGTACTTACTTTGTTCCAAAAACTTGCATTAGATGTTGAAGAAACAAAGGGAAAAAAAGGAGCCAGCTATCTCTGAAGCTTATCTTCTATCAAGGGATAATGTTTACAAAAAATGCACAAAGGAATCTATGAAAAATAAATGAAAGGTAATTTTGGGAGAGAGGGTATTAAAATATGGGAAGATCAGGAAAAGCTCAATATACAAGATAATGATTGAGTAAAGTTTTCAAGGAAACGTAGGATTTGAAAAGGTGAACAAGGAAAATATTCCAGACTTTGGAGTATAAGAAAGAAAGGAAGTACATGACAGAAAAGTGTCAGGAAAATAGCAAGAAAGCCACTTAGTCAAAATCGATAGCAAGTGAAATAAAGGGAATGCTGGATAATGAGGCTGGGTAGGAAGATTGAGGGGTCAAGTTTTAAAACACTTTAAATATCCCAGAGAAGATTTTATATGTTATCCTGAAACCTATGACAGAAAACAAAGCTTAAAGCCATCTGACTTGGTGAAGATATGTGGAATATGGCTTCTTGGAGAGAAGATATATTATATATATATATGTATATATACATATATATATATATATTTGCAACTATAAGTAACCAATTCCATACAAAGCATTGGTAGATGAATAAAAATTCTTCTTTTGAATGGAAATTATTTTATACTCCCAAAATTTTATTGACATTTTTCATTTTATTTTCTTTCTTAATTTTTTTAACTTTCTGGAGGAGCAAAGTTCAGAACAGTGGACTATGTCAGGTATAGGCTTTTTTTAAGATTTATTTTTGTATATACACTGGAAGAAAGAAAAAAAATTTAAAATCCCTCTAATTAATTGTATTCCCTGACCCAAGAGACTAAAAAGATAATTTTGCCTCGCTTTTTCACATATGTAGCATTTGCTCATAAGATAATCAAGCTATCTTTTAAGAAGAGCAATATATATATATCACTTTTATAAGGACTAGATATTGAAAACATAATGAAAAGTAAGAAATATAAAATAAAACAAAACAAATGAAAGAGCTTCCTTGGAATGTAAACATAGAGAAATATTCACTACTCTCTATGCTTGTTATGAACATCTGAATAGCTTAGTTGTATTCCAGAAGAATGGATTGCAATTAATTTATCCCTATTCGACTGAATAAACACATTAGCCTTAAGTTTCCAATTTAACAGAGATTCCAATAAATGTTGACCTCTCTGTTGCTTCTTTAATTTGATACTAATTCTATATTGGGCCTTAGATAAGGATTGACCTTTCCAGTTACATTAAAAAGAAAATTGCTTAACTAAAGCATACAGTGTCATGCTACAGATAATCCATGCCCTTGATTAATGCTTTTATAATCAATTGCTGTCTGGAAGTGACTACTTCCCTTCACACTCTTCACAAAAAGAGTAGATGGTATCTAAAAGGTTATGGCAAGAGAGTATTAGAGAGGTCAAATTGGAACATCGATCAAGTGGACGGAAAAAAAAATGCTTTTTTCCTCTTTGTTTTTCTCATCCTAAGAAAACATAAGGGAATGAGGTATATGATCAAGCACTAAGATGTATTCTTTTTTCAAATTTCTGTGTTGTTTTGGGTAATGAACCTGGAAATTGGATTCTTTCTGTGTCAATAAAATAGTACTTATGGGCATCTCAAAAACATAATTATTAGATTTTAGGCAGATAGGTTACAACTTAATAAAGGCCTTAATATATTTGTATTTCAGACTTCAATTTTTATAGACAGAATATAAACAAGTACTTAGTGAATGTTGTTTCTCTAGTACTGTATTACAATACATTGGTACTATTCTCTTAGACAATTCAAGATGATCAATTCTTCTTTTAATTAGTCAGCTGAGGTCCTAGGCTGAATTATTATGGAGATTAAATATCCCCAAGTACATATCCAAAGGATGAAATTAAATAAGAAAATTTCAGGAAAAGATAGATATGACAAAAAATATGTTGCCATTCTAAGTTAAGAAATGGAAATAGTGAATTACCTCAATTTCCAAAGGACATGGATATTTCATTATACATGTACATACATGTATATATAAAAATATACATATAATCTATAAATGGAAGTAACTTTAAAATTTGCATAAAGAAAAACCATTTGAATATGATAATAGCGTATAAAATGACATCTTTCATTTAGATATTATATCATACCTTTCAAAGCAGTTACATATATATTATCAGTTCATTTCATGAATATTTTTGATTGCTTTTTCTCAGAAATATAGCATAGATGTAGAAGAGAAATAAAAAAGTATCAAAAAAGAATGGCTTGGGGGAAGCTGGGTTGCTCAGTGGATTGAGAGTCAGGCCTAGAGACGGGAGGTCCTAGGTTCAAATCTGGTCTCAGACACTTCCCAGCTGTGTGACCCTGGGCAAGTCACTTGACCCCCATTGCCTACCCTTACCACTCTTCTGCCTTAGAGCCAATACACAATATTGACTCCAAGATGGAAGGTAAGGGTTTTAAGAAAAAAAAAGAAGAATGGCTTGGTGGAAAGTTTCCGAAGGAATTCAAGCTTGCTCTCCTGCTGCTTAATATATTTTTATGACTTGGACAGCCAGCATAGCCCACCAAATCTGTGAATGACACAAAACTGAGACGGATAACTAACACAATGAATGGAAATCAGCATCCCAAAAGGTATTGCCTGGCCATGTTGCATTGGGTTGAATATAATAAGATAAAACTCTTGAGGGATAAAAATTATGGTTTACTGAGTTCACAAATATAATATTTAAAAATAAATATGTCTGAAAAAGTTTTTGGAGTTAACTACAAATAATGGCAGAAAAAATTTCCTATCTTGGTCTGCATTAAGAAATGAATAATATAGCTTTCAGGAATAAGAAAATTATTATCCTACTGTATGGATTATCATATTCAATTATGAGGGCCACATAACATCAAGTTGGGGAAATCCTCTGAAGAAAATGTATTTGTTTAGTTTAGAGAAGAAAAGACTAAAGGGAAAAATGAAATTTGTCTTCTAGTATTTATAGTGTTGTCATGTGGATAAGTTATTAAACTCATTGGCATTCACTCCAGAGGGTAGAACCAAGATTCATTTAAGAAAAATTTCCATCCTTTTACCTCCATTGATGGTCCAAGGAAGCAGATTAACACTGAAATTAGGCAGTGGCACATATGTCTATTCTATTCTGTGATCCAGGTCTTTCTACCTGTTCCTTGAAAGAGAAATTCACAAGAAATTCTAACACTTGACCCTGCATGTTTTTACTAGTTGGCTCCCAAACCTGTAATGCTTTGTCTCATCTTTGCCTCCTGATTCCCTTGACTTCCTTCAAGTACTAGTTAAAATCACTCTTTCGACATTAAATCTATTCTTCATCTCCTTCATATTTTTTACTTTTCCTCTATTATTAGAAATTTCTCTCATAGATAGCTTGTGTGAAAGTTGTCTTCCCCATTAGACTGTGAGCTTCTTGAGATCAGTAATTGATCCCGAGGTATGGGAAGATACAATGGAGGAAGTGAAGAAATGCAAGAAAACTGAAAAGTTGTCTTGGGAGTTAAAAAGAGGATATTAGTATTCAACATAGAGGTTATTGAGTATATTAAATAGAGAACAATATGATCAGATTTTTACTTTAGGAAAATCATTTGAACAACACAGGGGAGGAATAGTGTAGGGAGAGATTTAAGGCAGCAAAATGTAAGTACAGGCAAGAGGTGTTGAGGTTTGCATCAGACTCATGAAAGTGTCAGATGATGGAAGGATGGAATACAAGATATATTATGAAGATAAAATCAATAGGCATTGGCAACAGATTGCATATAACGAGGGATACAGAGTGTGGAGCTAAGGACAACACTAAGACTATGAGGCTGGGTGAAGGGGAGGATAGTTACAATCTTGATTGAAATAGGTAACTAGGAAGAAGAAAATGTTTAGGAGTAAAATAATTTCTATTTTGGACACATTATTTAAGATATTGGTGGGACAACCAGTTTAAGATGAACAATAGGTAATTGGTGATGACATTAAGCACTTCTGTCAAGTTCGGATTTGAACGTTATAAAATGACCCAATAGATATGAAGGAATTCTGTTTAATTGTGAGTAACTTATTAAATTATTTCAGAATAGGAAATTAATAGCTTTATGTTATCCAGTTTGCCCTGACTCCATTTCCTGACAAGTGAGGATCAGCTTGATTAGAGACAAAATTTGTGAAATGCATGAGGCTCCATGTTTTGAAGCAGCAAGACCAAAGGCCTTTCCAGAATTCAATTTAATTGAATTCAGAAAGCATTTATTATATGCCAGTTACTACACTAAGTGTAGGCAATAAAAAAAGAGGCAAAATACAGTCCCTGACTTCAAAGACCTTAAAATCTAATGGGGGAAATGGCATGAAAATGAATATATACAAAGTAAGACTGGAGAAATTGGAAATCATTAACAGAATGAAGTCATTGGAATTAAGAGGGTTTGGAGAAGACTTCCTGTAACAGAGAGGGTTTTACTGAAACTTAAAGAAAGCCAGGGAGCTGACAGTAATTGAGATAGATGAAAGAGTATTCCAGGCATAGGAGAAGCCAGACAGAAAGCCCAGAGTCAAAAGATGGATTGCCTTTATTGTGGAACAGCCCAAAGGTCAATGTCACTGGATTGAAGAATACACATTGAGAAGAATGTCTGTGAAAATTAGAAATATAGGTGTGTGGGGGGGTCTAGGTTATAAAGTATTTTGAATGTCAAACAGTATTTTGTTCTTAAACTTGAATGCAATAAGAAGCCACTGGAATAGAGTATGTGTGTGCCGTGACATGGTCAGATTTTCATTTTTGGAAAATGGAATTGACAATTTTTGGAAAAAATTTTGTAACATTTTTGAAAATTATTAGCTGAATAAAGAAAGAATTGTAGTGGGAAGAGACCTGAGGCACAAGAACCACAGCGGACTATTGCAATAGTGCAGACAGAAAATGATGAGTATCTGCACTAGAATGATGGCAATAGCAGAGGAGAGAAAGGGTTGAATTTGGGAAATTTGCAAAGATGAAGATGCCAGACCTTGGTAACTGCTTGGATGTGAGGAGAGAGATAATAAGGAATCCAGAATAAGTCTGAAGTTATGAGCATGAGGGACTTGGAGTAAGCACAAGAAATTAGAAAATCCAGGGACATCACCTTTGTTATCAATCAAATGTTGCTTCATCTCTTCATCACTTAGATTGGGACAGAAATTAAAATTATCTTGAGAAAGTATTTTTTTCTTAATTTTAAAATGATTTATTAATGGACCAGTCAAAATATCCTATTTGTGGTCAAATGACTCTCTCCAACATAAGCCAAGTGGAAAAACCTGGACTAGGTACATATATACATGTTGGGGGGTTATTATTCAACTCCTCCTTTGAACACCCTAGACATCATTAATTCATAATAGTTAATTAAGAGGTGGTCCATCAGACCCTGAATCCCTCCCCAAACTGACAGGTGAAGATTTACATGCTTCAGGAAAAGCATTATTATAAGAACTTTTCCTGTCAACCCAACTCTGTGAAAGGACCACATTCCTCAGGATAAAAAGCATGTAAAAATCTATAGATGAATGGAGTCAGGTTCTATGAGAGACTCGAGAATTCTCCCCAATAAAGCCTTTACAATTGAGGAGCCTGATATAAAAATAATACAGTATAGATAGATAGATAGATAGATAGATAGATAGATAGATAGATAGATATAGAGATAGATATGTATATAGATATAGATATAAAATTCTCACAGGACTTGGGGCTCTAGTATTCTGTCCTTAACTCTCTAGGTTTCAAGAAAGGACCTCAAAAATATAGCAGTCAAAACTTAAAAATCCATGGCTTGTAACCCTGGGAAGTAGAGGGCAAAGCAAGAGGACCAAAGTTTAAAAAAAAATAGGGCCTACAATCTCACACAAAATCCTAAGAGGATTTTGGCACTGGACCTGGCACAAAAAGAAAACCACATAAAAATATGTATACTGAAAATCTATCTCAGTGATGAAAGTTAGGAAGACTTTTCCTATATACGTAGGAAAAATAAAGCAAGAGTTTAAAAAAAGGAATTACAAGTTCTAGATAATTAGAAGAAAAATAACTCACTTAAAGTAGAAAGTAGCAAATCCTAATCAATAAAAGGACTCACTTTATTTAACTTTTTAAGAAGTTCAGCAATATTTTATGTTATCTAATTTCATGTACAAATGATTTGTTTTCTAACATTTTTAGTTCAAAATTCTTTCCTTCCCTC
>NC_058132.1:430901140-430924354 GCF_016433145.1 Gracilinanus agilis
TGTCGAGTGTTAAAGGCTTCTTTTTCTTGTTATTCTTTCTCTTCTGAATTTCCTGAGTCTGGGTAGCCATCATTAGCCCAGCAGCTTCTCAGGTTTATCCTCGCGCTCAGTGTCTGTCCGCGGTCAAGCCCCCTGGTGGATCCCCTTGCTTGATCCTCTGCAGGAGGTTCCTTTACAAGTCTCAGGGCGCTGCTTCCACAGTCGTATACCCATCTGCACTGGTTCCCCACTTAGGCTTTAGTTCCTGGCTGTGTTTGCCTCCACCCACGCCTCTGCTTAGCGGGCACTCTCTGCGCCCAGCGTCCTGCTCCAGCGCGTGCGCTCAGATTTTGCGTGCTTTTTTTGACTTAATGGGGTCCTAAGTCTAGCTGCTCTCAGGAACAGGTCCCGGAGCTGCTGATGACTCGATGGGTGCCCCAAACTTGCCCTATTTCTTTTTAGCTGGGTTCGGAGCTATAGATGAGTGTGGAGGGGGTGGGGGTGGGGCGGTTGCTCAGCCCGCGATTGAGTGAGAGCCCTTTATAGCCTGGAAATGTCTCGATTCCACGTACCTTCCACGCTGTGCCCTGTTGTGGGGTTCCTCCGTTCGTCTGGACTTGTTTTTATGTCCCCTTGAGGAGTTTTGTGTGTTTCGGTCAGGAGAGGTTAAGAGCTGCTTCTTACTCTGCCGCCATCTTAACCCGGAAGCCTGAAAGTATGTTTTTATCTGCGTTCAGATTCCATTAGTTTGTTCTCTGGAAGTAATAGCATTTTTAATCATTAGCACTTTGGAGTTGCATTGGATAATTGTACATCTAAGTCATTCACAACCATTCTACAATTGTCCCCTGGTTCTTTTCAATTCATGTAAGTATTTGTAGTTTTTTCTGAAATACTCCCATTCATCATTTCTTATAATTAACTTCACTATTTCTTCAAATTGCATCTACTTTTGCTTTTTTTTGTCTGAGATTATGATTGCTTCTTCTGATCTTTTTTTACTTTAGCTGAAACATAATAGATTCTGCTCTAGTCTCTAAACTTTATTCAGTGTCTGTCTCCATGATTCAAATATATTTCTTATAATCCTGCATAATGTAGGATTTTTCTATTTACATTTCTGTAATTATAATTATTATTATGTATTCCCTTGTTTTATGGGTGTAAATTTCACAATCATAACTACTGTGTATTTCCTCTACTCTACCCTTCTATTTATTCCTCAATCTCTTTTCATCCTTTCTTTTCTTACAAATGTTCTGTTTCTGTCTGCCTCCCCCAATTCATCCTCCTTTCCATCAGTCTCTTCTCTTACCCTCTTCTAATTCTATTTCCCTTGAGAGTAAAATAGATTTCTATACGTCACTGAGTGTGTATTTTATTCCTTCTTAACACTAATTTTGATGAAAATAAAGCTAAAGTATTGCTCATCACTCATTTCCCCCACCATTTTTTCCTTCAGTGTAAGAAATATTTCATGCTTCCTCATATATAATAATTTGCTCTATTCTTCCTGTCCTTTCCTCTTCTACAAGTGAATTTCTTTTTCTTATTCTCTACTTTTTTAAAGTACTTTTAGTACTTTTTTAAAAAAAATATCATTCCATTATATTGACTTTATTAATGTGCCATCTGTATACTCTGCTCCTGAAATAGAGGAGCTCTGTCCCAAGGTTTTGTTTGTTTGTTTGTTCTTGTTTTTTATTTATTTTGTTTTTGATGGAGTCTGCTCTGGTGAACAAAGTTTGCCTGACTTGGGGGCAAGCTCCAGGGTGTGATTGTGGCCTCCCTGCCTTGCAATGTTTGTCTGGTTTTGCTGTGGTGATGCCTACTGGTAGTTTCATCTAATGCTCCCTTTGCTGAATTGTTTTCCCTCTTATGATTATGATGAATTTTTTACTAGAAACTTGTTTCACCTGTTCTTTTTTAGTTCTGCCTTTCCAAAATTCATTTAAGTCATTTTGTAGTTATTTAGAAGTTATAGTTATTTGGGAAACATCAAGGTGTTCCTCATTCTGACATCTTTGCTTCTGGAATTCCCCATAAACTGGCTTTTAATTAGAATAAACCAAATAGAAATGAAATAAAAAACAAAATGTTATTAAATATTAGTACAAAATTTAAAAAATGAAAGCATAGAACACTTTTTCATGTGCTTACTGATATTTTGATTTCTTTATCTGAAAATTGTCTATTCATGTACCTTGCCCATTTATCAATTGGAGAATGGCTTGATTTTTTTATACAACTGATTTAGCTCCTTGTATATTTGAGTAATTAGACCTCTCAGAATTTTTGTTATAAAGATTTTTTACCAGTTTGTTGTTTCCCTTCTGATTTTTGTTGCATTGTTTTTGTTTGTACAAAACCTTTTTAATTTAATATAATCAAAATTATTTATTTTACATTTTGTACTTTTCTCTAACTCTTGCTTGGTTTTAAAATCTTTCCTTTCCTAGAGATCTGACAAGTATACTATTCTGTATTCACCTAATTTACTTACAGTTTCCTTCTTTATATTCAAGTCTTTAAACCATTCTCAATTTATCTTGGTGTAGGGTTTGAGATGTTGATCTATACCTAATCTCTCCCATATTGTTTTCCAATTTTCCTAGCAGTTTTTGTCAAATAGTGCATTTTTGTCCCAAAAGTTGTGCTCTTTAGGTTTATCATACACTGATTTGCTGACCCCAAGTCTATTCCACTGATCCTCCCTTCTATCACTTAGCCAATACCATATTGTCTTGATTACTGCTGCTTTATAGTATAGCTCAATATCTGGTACTGCTAAGCCACCTTTCTTCACGTTTTTTTTTATTATTTCCCTTGATATTCTTGATCTTTTGTTCTTCCAAATAAACTTTGTTATAGTTTTTTCTAATGCAGTAAAGAAGTTTTTTGGTAGTTAGAGAAATGCAAATCAAAACAACTCTGAGGTACCACCTCACACCTAGAAGATTGGCTAAAATGATAGCAGGGGAGAGTAATAAATGTTGAAGGGGATGTGGCAAAATTGGGACATTAATGCACTGCTGGTGGAGTTGTGAACTGATCCAACCATTCTGGATGTCAATTTGGAACTACGCTCAAAGGGCTATAAAAGATTGCCTGCCCTTTGATCCAGCCATACCATTGCTGGGATTGTACCCCAAAGAGATCGTAGATAAACAGACTTGCACAAAAATATTTATAGCTGTGCTCTTTGTGGTGGCAAAAAAAAACTGGAAAGCAAGGGTATGCCCTTCAATTGGGGAATGGCTGATCAAATTGTGGTATATGTTGGTGATGGAATACTATTGTGCTCAAAGGAATAATAAACTGGAGGAATTTCATTTGAACTGGGAAGACCTCCAGGAATTGATACAGAGTGAAAGGAGCAGAACCAGAAGAACATTGTACACGGAGACTGATACACTGTGATAAAACCGAATGTAATGGACATCTGTACTAGCAGCAATTCAATGACCCAGGACAATTCTGAGGGATTTATGGAAAAGAATGCTACCCACATTCAGAGGAAGAACTACAGGAGTGGAAACACAGAAGAAAAATAACTACTTGAACACTTGGGGTGATGAGGACATGATTGGGGATGTAGACCCGAAAAGACCACACCAATGTAACTATCAATAATATGTAAATAAGTCTTGCCTGACCATACATGTTAAAACCAGTGGAAATGCAAGTTAGCTATGGTGGGAGGGAGGGGTTGCGGGGGTGAAGGGTAAAGTAAAAACATGAATTATAATTTTTTCTAAAAATAAAAATATTGAAAAAAAATGAAAGCATAGAAGACAAATCTAAGACATTTTATACAGAAAAAAACTCTGGAAAACAAGTCAAGGAGACAAAATTCAAGACTCACTGGACTCCTTAAAGTCATGATTATAACAAAAATTCTTAGATACTATATTTCAAGACATCATACAAATATTCTAAATCTATCAAAACTAAAGATATATGTTATATATATATTCACACACATACATATGGAGAGATAGATAAATCCTCAGATTACCTTGCAAAATATAACCTCAAATTATTAATAGTCCAATAAGTAATATCATAACCCAAATGAAAAGTTCCCACTCAAAAGCAAAAACAAAAAGGGGGGGGGTGGATTACAAACATCCAGGAAGAAGACATTCAAGTACCAAAGCACTACAGTCAGGATCACATAAGACTTTGCAATATCTACTCCAAAAGAGAGAGGATTTTGTGACAATATTCCAAAAAGCAAGAACTATTTGAAAAGCTGAGTATAATTCTAAAAGGAATAATAAACCTTTAACAGAATAGGACAAGCATTTCTTGTGAAATCATCATACTTTGGTAAAAACTTTGCAATGCTAACACAAGACCCAGAAAAACTCAGGAAGATAATTTATTTAAGCAATTAAAAGGAAATTAATGCTAATATGATGCTAATATAGTCTTTTAAAAATAAAAAACCCTTATCTTCCATCTTAGAAATAATACTTAGAATAAATGTTCTACAGGGCTAGACAATGGGGGAAGGGTTAAATGACTTGTCTAAGGTCACACAGCTAGGAAGTGTCTGAGGCCCTATTTGAACTTGGACCTCCTTTCTCTAAGCTTGGCTCTTAATCCACTGAGCCATCCAGCTGAACCCCCCTCCTAATATTCTAATAGGTAGAGAAGAAACAAATGAACCTTTTGAACCTTCATTTCTTAAAAGTATATTGAGAGTGTTCAATAAGACAAATAGTGGCCCTGGGAGTTAGATTTATTCTATTTGGAGTAGCTGAAGGATTCTATTTGGAGTAGCTGAAAGAACATTAAGGAATAGAAAAAAGAATAAATACTTTACTAAAGAAATAATTATGAAGTATTGAATTTTTTCTCATAATTGGAGTTCGTGAGAAGAAATATATAAACCTGAGTGGGAGAAACGTGAATCATCAATTAATCAGTCAATATTTATTAAATTCCTATTATGTGTCAGACACTGGAAATATGAAAAAGGAAAGCTAATCCTTGCTTTAAAGATGCTTAAAATATATTAATTTCACTTAAGTAAAATGGTCAAATAAGAATTGAACTTGGATACACAATAATCTGCTGCATCAAACTCAGTAAAGAAACAAGTAGGGATAGAAAAGATAGAAGAGAAAAATTATTAATAGGAAAAAATAATGTTGGATAGTGTTATATTAAAAAGGGGTACTACTAACTATTGGATGTATGTGAAGATAGAGTACAGAGAGAGGATAGAATGGCACTTCTCCTTTATAACAGTTGCCCAGGCAGGATGCTTTAGGTCAAAGTGTTTTATCCCTTCAGGACCCACCTGGGTTTAATTGATATTAATTACTGGGCTCTTCGGCTGAGGTAACGTTGGTAATCTGACTGAGTGATTCCCTTCCCAAATAAGCTTTGGAAACCAATTCAGGAAGGTACTTTAAACTTTGAATATATTTGGCACAGAAAGATAATGGTGTGGGATAGAGGTAATGAGAGAACCTACTTTAAATTGATATTAATGAATCTCTAACTGCAGGCAAATGAAGGAATCAAGATGATAGCTTCTCTCTGGTACAGCCTGGCCAGGGCTACACCAGAGCAGGCAAACTGCTGTGAAATCTTCAGCTTCTTCTTCAGTAGATCTTAAGCCTAATCAGTTGAGATATCCACCCTTTATCCACCCTCTTCTTCTTCTCCTGCCCACTTCCCGGATCCCTCCCGGGCCCTGGGAAGTCTAGATGACTAAGATGATTTACTTCCTAATATCTAGGTGCAATAGAAACAGAGATGGTGGTCTAATACAGGTTGATGAAGGTACAGGAAACACAGGAGGAGCTTGCAGGGTTGAGTTTGCAAGTCTCTATTCCCCTAAGACCAGTATCCACTCTGATCTGTCCAGCCCCAGGGACAGGTCAAAGACCCAAGAACCTCTGCCAGGGTTCTCAATTGCCATCTCCTGAGTCCTCATGCCTCTCTGGGAACATTCCAACATCCAACCGATCTATCTGTCAATCATCAAGTGAACTTCAAGCTCCCAGAGATTCAATATAACTATAGTGGATAGTTGCAAGTAAACCAAAGTTCCTGAGAAAAGGAGAAGTAAAATAATGGATAAATAAGTGAGGAGAATTCAGCCTTGTATTCTCAAGGTGTTCATGCCAGCCTTTAATATTTGGATATGCTGAGAAGAAGTCCCAGAAGTAGATTTAGAATAGCAGCCAGGAAAAACAAAGATTTGATAGAGTGCCCCCTCTTTCCTGAAAACAGAATCCATGGGAGAAGCTAGGTAGCTCAGTGGATTGAGAGTCAGTCCTAGACATGGGAGCTCCTATGTTCAAATCTGACTTCAGACACTTCCCAGCTGTGTGACTCTGGGCAAGTCACTTGACCCCCATTGCCCACCAACTCTTCCACCTAGGAGCCAATACACAGAAGTTAAGGGTTTAAAAAAACAGAGTCCACTTTTAAGATTAAAATAACAGTTGATAAAAAAAAAGGCTAAGAAAATAAACAAACAAAAAAAATCAAACTATAAAAATTATTATGCAGACAAGGAAGAGCAAGACACAAACTCAGAAGGAGACAATGAGATCAAAGTAGCTACATGTATAACTTCAAAGAAAATGGGAATTGGCTTCAGAGCCTGGAAAATTTCAAAATTCAAGTAAGAGAGGAACAGGAAAAATGGGGGAAGGAAATGAAAGAGATACAAGAAAGTCAACAGCTTAAGGAGGCTCAAGAAATACTGAAGAAAATAACATTTTAAAAAGATGAAATGGCCAAATTGAAGAAATAGGTACAGAAACTCAATGAATAAAATAATTTCTTAAAAAGTAGATTTTTTCCAAATGGAAAGGAATGTTTAAAAACCCACTGAAGAAAACAATTTTTTTTAAAAATTAGAATTTGGCAAGTGGAAGCACAAAACATCAAAAATAATAAAACAAAATCAAAGGAATAAAAAATAGAAGAATTTTTAAAATCTCAGTGGCAAAACACTGACCTTGAAAATAGATCCACAAAAGATAATTTAAGAATTATTGGACTACCTGAAAGATATGATAAAAAAAATACTAGATGTCATGTTATAAGAAATCATCAAAAACACTGCCCTAATATTCTTAAACAAGAAGGTAAAATTGAAATTGAAAGAATCCATCAGTCATTTCCTGAAATAAATTCTCAAATGAAATGTACCTGGAATATTATAGGCTAATTAAAATACTGCTAGCAGTCAAAAAGAAACAATTCAAATATCAAAGAGCCACAATCAGGATTACATTAGACTTCATTTTTTCCACATTAAGGCTTAGAGATCTTGGAATATAATATTCCAGAAGGCAAAGGAACTATATTTATAGCCAAGAATTGCCTACCCAGAAAAATTGAGCATATTCTTAAAGGAAGAAATTATTATTTCATGACAAAAGATTTCTAAACATTTTAATAGAAAAATTGATGTTCAAAGGCAAAATTCAAGAGAACATAAGAAGGTAAACAAGAAAAATAAAATTGAACGGATTCAATAAAATCAAACTATTTATATTACTTCATGGGAAGATGATATAACTTTTATATTATAATTTTTATACTTCATAATTTTAAATGTATAACTTTTTAAAAAATGTTTTCCTTTTGTCTTTGAATAAATACTATACATTTATTTCCAAGGAGAAGTGTGGTAAAGGCTACAGAATGGGTGTTAAGTGACTTGACATCATACACATCTAGGAAGTGTTTGAGGTCATTTTGAACTTAAGGCATCCAATATCTTGACCTGGCTCTCAATCCCTTGAGCCACTTAGCTGCTTTTGATACTTGTAATTTTCCTTTTTTTTAAATCATTTACCAGGGCAGTTTGACAGAGAAATAAGTTGACTAGAATGACATGATATGAAAACAATCAAGGGATAAAAAAGAGAATTGAACTAAAAGAACAGAGAAGGGAATGATAAAATGTGAATTATCTCACCTGGGAAAAAAAAGCACAAAAGAAAATCTTAAAGTGGAGGTTGGGGATTGGCAAGGTTTAAACTTTACACACATTAGAATTGGAAGAGAGATTTGGAAGAATTAAAGACCATAATTCTGACCTAAAACTGACTTTATTCATGGGTAAATGCAGCCCAATCTATGATAAAAGACATTTTGTGTATATTTACACTTGTTCATATAGTCTTCTGACAGTTAATACAAATCACTGATTAACAAACACAAATATTCAAAATATGATAGCTAATAATTGATAAATTCTACTACAAGGTCCAAGCATTTTATTTATCTTTCACTAATATCCTCAGACAACATTTTTGGAAAATATTCATTGATCTTATAACAGACACAAAAGAAGAGACTCTTTGATACACACAGATACAAAAAGACTCTTTGAGTATGAGGACTATTGACTTACATTCTTAGAAAAGCAAATACTAGTAATAAATTCTTACTTTAATAACTAACTATATGTTAATTTTATTTTCATCATGAATCAGGAGATAATAAATGTGTATATTTAACATAAAAAGATTTAGAGCAGAAGCTCTTAAGCTACTTTCTCCTTATCTTTCACAGTTAATTATTAACTAGGACTAAATGTTTTGACTTTATAGTTACATATACTATCTAAATAATTACATAGGGTGATTTAGTTTTATACCAAATGATATGAAAAGAAATTAAATGAAATAAATGCAAATTAAGATCTTCATAGGGAATAATGACTATCCTCAGTTGGGTATAGTAACCTATTTTACCCTATAGAAAAGAAGGAGAAGAATAAGGAAAGAGGGGATAATAGAAGAGAGAGTGAATTGGGGGAGATATTGCTTAGAGCAAAACATTTTTGAGGAAAGAGAGTGAAATGACAGAAAATGAGCAACATAAAAAGGGGGAAATAAGATGGAAATGAATGCAAAGTAATCATAATTGAATATGAATGAGATGAACTCAATCAAAAATTGAAAGCAGATAGCAGACTGGATTAAAAAACAATCATGATCTCAGATGAAGAAAAAGTAAAAGTTAATCAAATCAGTAGAGATAAGGAAATAAATTACATTTTGTTAAAAGATACCATAGATAATGAAGCAATAATAATAGTAAACACGTATGCCCAGAGGTATTGCCTCTAAATTGTTAAGGCAGATAATAAATCATATACAGAAGGAAATAAACAGTAAAACTATTCAAGAAATAGACTTCAACTTTTTCCTCTCACAACTTTAAATTATATTTAAAAATTTAAACCAAAAAATAAATGAGAAAGAAGTTAAGGAGGTGAACAGAATTATAGAAAACTTAGATTTGATAGATAGCTGGAAAAAATGAATGTGAATAGAAAGGAAGATAACTTGCATGGCACTTGTGCAAAAATTGACCACATACTAGATCATAAAAACTTCATAGCCAAAGGGAGAAAATAAGAAATAATAAATGTTCTCAGATCATAAAGCAATAAAAACTACAATCAACAAGGGACCATGGAAAGACAAATTAAAAATTAATTGGATGCTAATCTAATTTTTAAAAAAAAATGATTAAAATAACAAATTATAGAAATAATAATTTTTCTTAAAGAGAATGACAACAATGATACAATATATCAAAATGTATGGAGTGAAGCCAAAGCAGTACTTATGAGAAAATGTATATCTCCAGATGCTTACCTCAGTGAAATAGAGAAAAAGCACATAAATGAATTGGGCATGCAACTAAAGAAATTATAAAAAGAAGCTAATAATTCACTAAATAAAATCTAAATTGAAAATCCTCAAAAGCAAAGGAGAAATTGGTATAATAGAAAGTAAGTAAATTATTGAATAAGAGTAGGATTTTGTTTTATGGAAAAACAAATTAAGTAGAGTGTTAATTTGATTTTAGAAAGGAAAAAAGAAAATCAAATGACCAATGTAAAAAATTAAAAGGGTGAATTCACCACCATGAAGAAGAATTTAAAATAACCATTAGGAGATACTGTGCTAAATTATGTCAATAAATCTGACAACCTAAGAGAAATGGATGAATGTTTACAAAAATTTAAATTGCCCAGATTAAATAACCCATCTTAAAAAAATAAGTCAATCATGTACTCTAAGAAAAAAATTTCAAGAGCCATATGTGTTGTAGTACAGAGAGAGGGGGTCATGATAGTTTTTTCAAGCTTTGGCTGAGTTCTGAAATCAGTTAGGGGTTTGGAATCTTGAGGAAGAGAAGGCAGTTGGTTTGGGGTATCTCATGGAGAGAGTTTCAGACCAGCTGAGCTGCTTCCTTGCCTATCTGGAGAATTGAAATTTAGCCTAGCTTTGAAATATTTATTTAAGAATTGTTAGTTTAGATAAACCCTTTGTATCTTCATTCCCTATATTATTTCCTACCTTCCTTCCCTTCCCTTAAATGTCTGTGGAGTTAATAAGGAGAGTAAATTAGAGAGTAGTTCAAACCTGTGAGGAGTGTTACTATAACTTGACAGTATTATATCTAAAGAAATTGGTTAGTTATCATTTTATTCCCTTTAGACATCAAGAGCACCTTGAAAGCAGACCTTGCTCAGACTCCATTTCTGCCTCCCTTCCCCCATCTGAGGTTCCTGAAAACAACTGTTAGGGCTTCCTCAAACCACTTTCCTGACAAATCATCCTTGAAGATAATAAACCCTTTTGTGTTTCAACAAACCTGTTAGTTAATTTGTCAGTTAGTTATTAAGAGAAGGAAGAAGAGGGAAAGAACCAACATACTCTGGGCTTGAAGGGAAGCCGGGTTATCCATCTAGAAGGAAGATGTAACTTCAAAACAAGTCCCTTCCTGTGAAATTAACTAAAGCCTGTAGTGAATTTCAATTCAATCTATTTCCCTCAGTTTGTGTTTAAGTCTAAGTCCAAGTCTATAAGCCCTGCTGTCTTTGCCTGTTTATATTAATTCCTCCTCTCCCTGAAGATCTTGTTCCCTTCAGTGTTATACTCCCTGACTTCAGCCCATATTATATCCTGAATCTCCTTATTCCAGCCTACCTGTAACCTAGATTACCTACCTAGCAAATCCCTGACAACCTCCTTTCAAAATCCCCTTTTACCACACACCTTTCCTCAAATTATCCCCATTACAACTGGCGAGCCAAGTCAAACAAAACCTACAATCTTCTGAAGCAAAAGAAAATGAATTTCACAAGAATAATCTTTGTATTAGGCAGTCTTTCCCTGCTTATTTGGTCCTTTATGCAGGGACTATATACATTTTGGATGATAAAGGTACCAAATTTGATACAACAATTAATTGAAATCTATGACTATTACAAATGGTTTGCATTCACTTTAGCTGAGTGTATATGTTTCATACCAACAGCTGTGACAATTTTTCTGTCTCTATGGCATTTTTTGGCAATTTCAAAAGTGGTCCTGACTCATCTGTTCAATTATTACAAGGCATCTCCTCCAAGACACGATAATGATAGAAAGGAACTAGTAGAGAACATCAAACTACTGTTCCAAGTGTTAAAGCAAATACGTGAAGGAAAGGAACTTGATAAGCCCACAATCTTACAACTAGAAATTGTGGAATCAAAATTTTGGGGGCAAAAGGAAACTGAGAAAGAGCAACCGATTCAAAATGCAGTGGTCTCTGTACTACCAATAGTGGACAGGACTATTGTGCAACCTGGTGAGGGGGTGGTGCATGTCAAAACATACAAGGCATTCACTCCTAGTGACATGGAAGTTTTAAAAAGGCATTTTCCTAGGTTCTACGAAAAGCCTTACAAAGAGCCTAAAAGAATTAAAATGGGTGTTCACTCTTTTCAACCCTAGTTTCGACGATGTCGAATTTCTTTTGGGGGAATTTTACTCTCCCTCAGAAAAGGAAAAATTCCTCAATGAAACTAGGACAGATCCCAATTTAGAGTCATGGCCACTAGTGCATCAAGATCTGGATTTCACTCAACACGCTAACATGAGATACTTGTTAAGATGCAGGGCTGATCTTATCGAAGCAATAAGATCATTTGCAAAAAGACCAAATGCCTGGCAGAAATTTGAAAAAGTGAGGCAAGGGGAAGAAGAATACCTGAGCAGTTTTCTAGATAGAGTTATTGAAGCAGCAGAAACAATATTAGGACTTAGAGACACACATGCCCAGGATACAATTGATCATATAAGAAGGCAATTTGTAAAGGGAACCTCAATCCTGATACAAAATTATTTCAGGCAAAGTTGTCCACAGTGGGAATCATTACCACTGGAGGATATTAGGCAACATGCGGCGTATATACATGATTCAAAACAGAAAGAAGGGGGCAGCTGGGTAGCTCAGTGGATTGAGAGCCAGGCCTAGAGACAGGAGGTCCTAGGTTCAAATCTGGCCTCAGACACTTCCCAGCTGTGTGACCCTGGGCAAGTCACTTGACCCCCATTGCCTACCCTTACCAATCCTCCACCTATAAGTCAATACACAGAAGTTAAGGGGTTTAAAAAATTAAAAAAACAGAAAGAAGTAAGAATGGCTAGGCAATCTGACAATGATAAAGATGAGATCATAGCAGACTTGAAGCATCAATTGAAGCAATCTAGACGTGAGAAAGAAATTGAGGAAGTAAAGAATTTTGCTCTCCAAACAAGTAGAAATCAATTTAGACAACCTGCCAACAGCACCCCAAAATCAAAATCAGCACCCTGATGCTACTTGTGTGGGAGGATTGGGCACCTCATTTGTGTTTGTAGATTTAAGCAACAAATAGATTTTTCAAAACCCAATAATCAAAGAGATAATAGAAAGACATTTTATAATTCAAAATGGGCTAGGAATAATGAATCAAAAAGGCATAATGAAGATAAACATGAAGGTACTTGCTGAAATCACACATGCAAAAAGTACAGTCGAACACCTTCGTTAGATGACATGGAGAGATATATACAAATGGGAACAAAACTGAAAAAATCATTATGAATCGAGATTCCTAATTTAAAACTATCAATCAGTGTAATTTGGGTGTGGCAGAGTCTAATAGAAATGAGGAAAGCAAAATGAGAAATCTGGGCAAAATAGAACAAGTGTCTAAAGTAATTTACACAGAGGATACACATAGATCTGTGGTAGATAATGAGCAATGGGAAGAGATAATGCAAATGCGCAAAGAAATCTTTGGCATTAAGGAGGATGATTATATAAGGGATCAGCTTTCTCATTCCATATCACACACATTGAGTGAGAAGCATGAATCAAACCATTACAAAGAATCACATCAAGAAATTTTGCAAACTGGTTTAGAATCATCAAAAACTAAAATTCCTCTCTTTATTCCAAGTATAAAGCAAAGGGTCAACTTGGATAAAGAACTTTATGGTGAGGATTTACAAAGTTTCCAGAAAGGAACACTTTCAGTAACCTCGGGGGAATTAGATGCAATAATCCTTTCCCATTCAATTGCTTTAGAAACAATGTCACAGTTAGAGGTTAAAGAGCAAAAACGTCTAGAAGTTGGCAAGAACTTGATTTTAAAGAAAGGACCCACTGAATTAAAAGATGATAGCAGCTGTGTAGGAGATGTCAAAATCCACCTTTCTCAACCCCTTAGCTACAGATTTTCATCCTAAACTTTGGGGAAGAGATAGGGAACAGTTGTCTTCTTCTGCAATCAGTGTAGCTAAGCATAACATCAATGAGACTGTTGCTGTGATTGATAACAAAAATAATCTAACGTCACTCACAAAAATAGTAGGGCCAAATAGGGAACATCAGTCAGCTTTTGAATCAGTAGTTGTACCTGAAGTGTTGAAGGGAACACAATGTAACTATCATACAATCCCGGATACTACTGAAGGAAAGATTGCTGATTTGAGGCTTGACAGTTCTTTAAAGAGCAGAGTGGAAGATAAATCAAATCACATTTCCATTTCTGAAGCCCTTAATGAAAGCCAACATGGAATCTGCAATAATGACAATGACTTACAAGCTCTCAATGAGAGTATGCTCTTTAAGCCTGCTTTCTGTAATCCGGATTCTAAACTGAACTTGCCTAATGGTGCTATAGGAAGTTTGGGTTTAGAGACAAAAGACCATACACAACACAGAATCAATGATAAGTGTACACAAAATACTGAGGATTCTTTATTACCCTTAGTGCCAGTGAAGTCCAATGACAGTGGAGAACCCTTAGTTACTCTAGAAATCGGGGGAGTACACTGTGAGGGATTACTGGACACGGGGGCAACTTGTTCCATACTATGAGAACCACCTGAAGGATGTCAATTTCAAGGCAGTTTAAGAGTAAGAGGAGCTTCTGGGGTAGAACAACAAGTCCCAAAGCTAAAAGTTAAAATGCTAAAATTTGGACCTCTGACTCTTGAACACACCTTCCTATTGATGCCATCATGTCCTTCAAACCTTGTGGGAAGAGATCTTCTATGCAAATTGGCTGCAACCATCCAATGTCAACTGGATGGACAAATTTATTTACACATACCCAAGAGATCTCTGAAACACCATCCCATTTTATTTTTAGACACATGTAGTGAGGAACCATCATACCAATCAACTGATAACATCTATGAGGTTCCAGATGATATTCCAGATTATGTGTGGGCTAAAAATTCAAATGAGGTGGCAGGATACTGTCAGCGGAACCAGTAAAGATAGAGGTGAAAGAAGGCTTACCTCCAAGAATTCCTCAGTTCAGACTTAGTCAAGAAGCGATAGAAGGAGTGAAACCCATCATAGAGAGTTTATTGGAGCAGGGTATGTTAAAATATGGATTTTAACAATACAATACATCAATCATGCCAATAAAGAAAGCAAAATTATCTCCTGATGGGAAGACTTAATGGTGTTTAGTTCAAGATCTCAGAGCAATAAACGACCATGTGCAAAAGACCTATGCCATGGTACCAAGTCCATCGCAAATCATTGCAGCCATTCCACCTGAAGCTGCTTGGTTTACTGTTCTGGACCTGAACTCTGCTTACTTCTCTGTTCCTCTGCACAGAGACAGCCAGAAGCTGTTCATTTTCTCATGGGAGGGAAAATCTGTCTTTTGGACTCATTTGCCCCAGGAATTTGCAGATTCAGCTTCAGTATTCTGCCAAATTCTGCAGAGAGACCTTGAGTTGATAACATTCCTTGACAGCAAAATGGTACATTATGTTGATGACATCCTGCTAATGTCACCATCTGCTGAAGTCTGTTACACTGATAGCGTACACTTGATCAAAGAGCTAGGCAAAAGGGGCCATAAAATTTCCAAATCGAAACTTCAATTCATGAAGGAAAAAGTAAATTATTTAGGATTCATCCTAGAGAAAGGCTCCAGAAGAATTTCCCAAAAGAGAACTCAAGAGATACAAAATTTGAGTTTGCCTAAGACCAAAAAATAAAGTCAATCATGTACTCTAAGAAAAAAATTTCAAGAGCCATATGTGTTCATGTTAAAACCAGTGGAATTTACATTGGATATGAGGCAGGGAGAAGTGGGGGTGAAGGGGAAAGTAAAAACATGAATCATGGAACCATGGAAAATTTTTCCAAAAAAATAAAATATTTAAATCTTAAAAAACAACAACAACAAAAAGAGCCAGATGTGTTCACAAGTTAATCCTATGAAACCTTGAAAGAAAAATTAATCTCAACTCTATATAAACTGTTCAACAAAATAGGCAAATGAGCATTACCAAATAATTTTTAAGAAATAATTATTGTACTGGTACTTAAACCAGGAAGAGGGAAAATAATAGAGAAAATAGTATAGACCAAATTCCTTACTGATATAGAGGTCAATTTTTAAAATAAAATAGTATCAAGGAAATTATGACATTATTTCAAAAGGGATTTAAAATAAGAATTCAAAATTGGTCCAACATTAGGAAAATTATCAGCACAATTGAGCATATCAATAACAAAACTAAGAAATCACAAGATATTTCAATAAACAAAGAAAAATCTTTTGACAAAATAGCATACTCATTTAAAAAACAACTCAGTAACAACATGTGAATATAGGGAGAGGGGAAATGTCGATTTCCTTAAAATAAGCAATATCTATTTATAACTATTTGCAAAGGCAACCTAAGAAAATATGCCTATTCTCACCGCCATCATTTAATATTGCATTTTAGTACAGAAAAAGAAATGAGAATTAAAGTTTGCAATGATGGAACAAAAAGCTCAGTTTAACTAGTTGAAATAATTAACAACTTCAGCAAGTGGCAAGATAAAAAATAAACATAAATCATCAGCATTTCTATATGTTACCAACAAAGTACAGCAGCACAATATAGAAAGATAAATTCCATTTAAAAGTCTTTAGCTAAAATAAATTAACTAGGGGTTTACTTGCCAGGAGAGGCATTGAGAATATATGAACACAATTAGAAAACACTTCATAGAGATAAATTCATATCTAAACAATTGAAAATATGAACATTGTAAATGGGTGGATTTGGGTCAATACAATAAAAATCACAATTCTATTTAAACCAATTACCTTACCATGCCAATCAAACTATTAAATATCATTTTTTAGACATACAAAAAATAATAACAAAATTGACTTGGAAGAACTAAAGGTCAAGAATATTAAAGGAATTAATAAAAAAAATTGTAAAGGAAAATAGGGAAGTGAGTTGTACCAGATGTCAGAAAAATAATATAGCAATAGTCATCAAAATAATCTGGTACTGCCTAAGAAATAGAATTTGGGTGGATGCATTTACTAGATTATATCTACCATATACAGTGGTAAGCAATCATAGCAACCTAGTTTCCAATAAACACCCAAATCACAGATTTGGGGACAAGAACTCACTACTTGACAAAAATAACTGGGAAAACTGGAAAACAGTATGGGATGAACTAGGTATAGACAAATTTCTCACACAATATACAAAATTAAGATGAAAATGGAAATGTGATTTAGATGTAAAGGGAGATATCACAAGCAAATTAAGGAAGCATGGAATAGTCTACCTTTCGGGTCAATGGGTAAGGAAAGAATTTACAAACATGAGATTGAGAACATTATGATATGTAAGAAGAACAATTTGATTTTATACTAAATTTTTAAAAAAGGTTTTGTACAATCAAAACAAATGCAATCAAGAGAAGGAAAACAGAAAATGTGAAAAAAATTACTATAGATTTCTCTGATGAGGACCTCATTTCTCAAACTTGGAAGGAACCATAGGAGATAACGAACAATAAAATGAACAATAAAATGAATAGAACTAGGAGAACATTATGCATAGCCAAATAATACTGTTCCCTACAGAGAGTGAATAGAAAGGTGAAATATGAAAATCGTTATTTATAGGTACATATTGGTCTTCAAGAAGATATCTTCTGTGATGCAGGAAGCATTGAGAGAGACTGGGTCACTTGTGGATGGAATTTATTATGGAGATATGAATAAAAGTGAGCTAAAAATACATGTGATTTGTGATTTAATTTGCATTATATATTATTTTCCTTTGAATTTGGAAATGCTTGTTTTGTTTGATTTCATAATATTTGGAATTAAAGAAATAAAAAAAATCACCATATGAAAATATTCTAAATCACTTCTGAATAAAGAAATTATGCATTAGAGAAATTAGACTCTTGATATACAACCTGAGTTTTCTCTGGTCATTATGACAGTAAAATGATAAATATTGGAAGTGAACGTGGCAAAATTTGAATACTAATGCGTTGTTGAACTTGTGAACTGACTCAACTATTCTGGAGGGCAATTTGGAACTATGTCCAAAGGAATATATCACTTTAAACCTTTTCAAACTGTAATATCACTATTAGCTCTGATCAAAGAAATCAAAAGGGAAAAGGTCCTATTCAAAAATGTTTATAATAATTCTCTCTCTCTCTCTCTTTTTTGGTGGCAAAGGATGAGAAATTGAGGGGATGTTCATCAGTTGGGGAATGGCTGACCTAACTGTGATACATGATTGTGATGGAATGCTGTTGTGCTACAGGAAAAATACTGGTAATGAACTAATGCAAAGTGAATTAATTAGAATCAGGAGAACCTCCTACACAGTAACAGCAATACTAAGGAGGGAAATAAGGTGGCCCTAGTCACCAGTCAAGCTAAACTTCAGGCAGAAATAAATTAACAACCCCTTCAGCAGCCCCCTCCCCCAAAAAAGTTTAAATAATTTATAAATAACTTACCACTCCAAAGCAGGCAAATACAGCGCAGCACCTGAAAAAGCATCTGGGCAGCATGTGCATCAGTGTAACACTGCTGAGGGGGAAACCGCAGCGACTTTTGAAAGTTCCGCCTCTGCAATGAAGACTTTCAGGTGCAGTCAGATGAGACTGGAACATACATTCTTCCTGTTTTGCAGCCTGGATGTCATGGGCTGCAGCACAGAGCATCGGGAGCTGCCAAACAGCCTTCGCCTACCTTACAATCACCCAACCTGCTGCGGATCAACAAAGCTGACCAGGAGCAGCCCCTGCAAGGTAAAGGGTGACCTATGTTATAATTATTGGGAGTCTCTTGATATGTTTGAGATTGTAAATTGATGTACAGAGAAAATAAGATGACCCTTCTCCCTTATAACAGTTGCCCAGGCAGGATCCTTCAGGTCTAAGATGTAGATCCCTTCAGGACCCACCTGGGGTTAATTGATATGTTGATTTGGGCTCTTTAGCTAGGATAACACCTTGTATTCTGACTGTAATTTCTCCCTTCCCAAAACAAGTTTGACACTGCTTTCGGAAAGTACTTTAAACTTTATATTAACAAGAAAGATAAGGGTAAAGGACTGTGGTATAGGAGACCCTATTCTACTGGTTGCTAATGAAATCTCAACTGCTGGCAGATGAAGAATCAATGTAGCTTCCCTCTGGTTCAGCCTGGCCAGGACTAAACCAGAGTAGTTAACTGCTGGGATATTTTGACTTCTTCAATAGATCTTCAGCCTTACAGTTGAGTTATTTCCACCCTTTTCCACCCTCTTCTTCGTCTCCTGCCCACTTCCCGGATCTCTCCCGGGCCCTGGGAAACCTAGATATCTAGATGATGTAATTCCTAATATCTAGGGGCAGTAGACACCAAGGTGGTGGTCAGGTACAGGTTGGCACGGTATATCAAGTACAGGAAGAGTTTGCAGAGAGAGATGTTTGCACCTCTCACTCCAAGACCAGGATCCACTGATCTCTAGCCTCAGCACAGGTCAAAGACCCAGAACCCTTTCAGGATTCTTAACTGCCCCTCCTCCTGCCTCTCGCATGACTCCCTGGGAACATTCCATCCAACTGACTTATTTGTCAATCAAAAGTGATCTTTAAGCTCCCAGAGGTTCAATATAACACCTAGCAATGTGGGACTACAGTATGTCTTATTTTCGGGGGGTTCCTTATATTAGGCAACCCCCCTGAAATTGCTGCCATGTCTTATTTTTGAAGTACGTCTTATTTTCGGGGAAACATGGTATATGTTTCGGTTAGGAGAGGTCAAGCAGCTGCTTTTTACTCTGCCGCCATCTTTTGCTGATGGTTTTAAATAAATGCCACTTATTATTTTCATGAAAGGTCCTTTTATTCCTATACTTTCTAGTGTTTTCAATAGGATTTGGAGTTGTATTTTGTCAAAGGCTTTTTCTGCATCTATTGAAATAATCGTGATTTCTGTTAATTTAGTTGTTGATATGGTCAATTATGCAGAAGTTTTTCCTCACATTAAACGAACTTTGAATTCCTAGTATAAATCCCACCCCGTCAAAGTGAATAATGTTTCTGATAACTTTTAGTCTCTTTGCTAGTATTCTAGTTAAGATTTTTGCACCTATAATCATTAAGGAGATGGGTCTATAGTTTTTTTTTCTCTGTTTTTGGTCTGCCTGGTTTTGGAAACAGTATCATATTTGTGTAAATAAAGGTGGAATTAGAGGTGTCAGTAGAGGTGAAATCCCTTTTTTATTTTTTGTATTGATAATTTCATACTCTTCTTTCTATTTAAAATTAGATTAACCAATATTTTATCTATTTTATTTGTTTTTGAAGGAACCAACTTCTGCTCTTATTTATTAGTTCAATGGTTCTTTTATTTTCAATTTTATTAATTTCTCCTTTGATTTTTGCAATTTCTGATTCGTTCTCTTTCTAAAGGTTTCTCATTTGTTCTTTTTTCTATTTTTTAAATTGCATACCCAATTCATTGATCTCCACTTTCTCTTTTTGTTGTCAATATAGGCACGCAGAGATATACATTTTCCCCTGAGTACTGCTCTTTCTTTATCCCCAAAATTTTGATATGTTTTCTTCTTTTTCTCATTCTTTTCAATGAAATCAGTAATTATTTCCATGATTTCTTCTTTAACCCACCTATTTTGGAGAATTAGATTATTTCCAGTTAATTTTTTAAACATTTATTAATATTCATTTTTAACATGGTTACATGATTCCTACTTTCCCCTTCATCCCCCGCATTCCCCCCCACCCATGGCCGATGCACATTTCCACTAGTTTTGTCATGTGTCCTTCATCAAGACCTATTTCCAAATTGTTGGTAGTTGCATTGGTGTGGTAGTTTCGAGGCCACACCCTCATTCATGTCCACCCCGACCCATGCATTCAAGCAGTTGTTTTTCTTATATGTTTCCTCTCCTGCAGTCCTTCCTCTGAATGTGGACAGCGTTCTTTACCATAAATCCCTCAGAATTGTCCTGGGTCATTGTATTGCTGCTGGTACACAGGTCCATTACATTAAATTTTACCGTAGTATATCAGTCTCTGTGTACAATGTTCTTCTGGCTCTGCTCCTTTCACTCTGCATCAATTCCTGGAGGTCTCTCCAGTTCACCTGGAACTCCTCCAGTTTATTATTCCTTTTAGCACAATAGTATTCCATCACCCGCATATACCACAGTTTGTTCAGCCATTCCCCAATTGAAGGACATACCCTCCTTTTCCAATTTGTTGCCACCACAAAAAGCACAGCTATAAATATTTTCGTGCAAGTCTGTTTATCTATGATCTCTTTGGGGTACAAACCCAACAATGGTATGGCTGGATCAAAGGGCAGGCATTCTTTTATAGCCCTTTCAGCATGATTCCAAATTGCCAGCCAGAATGGCTGGATCAGTTCAAAGCTCCTCCAGCAATGCATTAATGTCCCAATTTTGCCACATCCCCTCCAGCATTCATTACTCTCCCCTTCTTTCATTTTAGCCAATCTGCTAGGTGTGAGGTGATACCTCAGAGTTGTTTTGATTTGCATTTCTCTAATTATTAGAGATTTGGAACACTTTCTCATGTGCTTATTGATACTTTTGATTTCTTTACCTGAAAATTGCCTATTCATGTCTCTTGCCCATTTATCAATTGGGGAATGGCTTGATTTTTTATACAATTGCTTTAACTCCTTGTATATTTGAGAGATTAGACCCCTGTCAGAGTTTTTCGTTATAAAGATTTTTTCCCAATTTGTTGTTTCCCTTCTGATTTTGACTACATTGTTTTTGTTTGTACAAAAACTTTTTAGTTTAATATAATCAAAACCATTTAATTTACATTTTGTAATTTTCTCTAACTCTTCCTTGGTTTTAAAGTGTTTCCTTTCCGACAGATCTGACAAGTATACTATTCTGTGTTCACTTAACATGTTTATAGTTTCCCTCTTTATATTCAAGTCGTTCACCCATTCTGAATTTATCTTGGTGTAGGGTGTGAGATGTTGATCTAGACCTAATCTCTCCCATATTGTTTTCCAAATTTCCCAGCAGTTTTTGTCAAATAGTGGATTCATATCTTTGGGTTTATCATACACTGTCTTGCTGATGTCATTTACCCCAAGTCTATTCCATTGATCCTCCTCTCTGTCTCTTAGCCAGTACCATATTGCTTTGATGACTGCTGCTTTATAGTATGGTTTAATATCTGGTACTGCTAGACCCCCTTCCTTCACATTTTTTTCATTATTTCCCTTGATATTCTTGATCTTTTGTTATTCCAAATGAAATTTGTTATAGTTTTTTCTAATTCAGTAAAGAAGTTTTTTGGTAGCTTGATAGGTATGGCGCTAAATAGGTAAATTAATTTGGGTAGAATTGTCATTTTTATTATGTTAGCTCGTCCTACCCATGAGCAATCAATGGCTTTCCAATTGTTCAGATCCGGTTTTATTTGTTTGGAAAATGTTTTGTAGTTGTTTTCATATAATTGCTGTGTTTCTTTTGGTAGATAGATTCCTAAGTGTTTTATATTGTCTAGGGTGATTTTAAATGGTGTTTCTCTTTCTACTTCTTGCTACTCTAGTGTGTTGGAAATGTATAGCAATGCTGATGATTTATGTGCATTTATTTTGTATCCTGCAACTTTGCTAAAGTTGTTGATTATTTCTATAAGCTTCTTAGTTGATTCTCTAGGATTTTTTAAGTAGACCATCATATCATCTGCAAAGAGTGATAGCTTAGTCTCCTCATTGCCTATTTTGATACCTTCTATTTCTTTTTCTTCTCTAATTGCAACTGCTAGTGTTTCTAGTACTATGTTGAATAATAGAGGTGATAATGGGCATCCTTGTTTTACTCCTGATCTTATTGGGAAGGCTTCTAATTTATCCCCGTTGCATATGATGTTTGTTGATGGTTTTAGGTATATACTGTTTATTATTTTTTAGGAAAGGTCCTTCTATTCCTATACTTTTCAGTGTTTTCAATAGGAATGGATGCTGTATTTTGTCAAGGGCTTTTTCAGCATCTATTGAGATAATCATGTGATTTTTGTTTGTTAGACTGTTGATATGGTCAATTATGTGGATGGTTTTCCTAATGTTGAACCAACCTTGCATTCCTGGTATAAATCCCACCTGATCGTGGTGGATGATCTTCTTAATTACTTGCTGGAGTCTCTTTGCTAGTATTCTATTTAAGATTTTTGCATCTATGTTCATTAGGGAGATTGGTTTGTAGTTTTCTTTCTCTGTTTTTGGTCTCCCTGGATTTGGAATCAGTACCATATTTGTGCCGTAAAAGGAATTTGGTAGGACTCCTTCTTTCCTTATATCAAATAATTTGTATACTATTGGGATTATTTGCTCTTTGAATGTCTGATAGAATTCACTTGTGAATCCATCAGGCCCTGGCAATTTTTTCTTAGGGAGTTCTTTGATGGCTTGTTCAATTTCTATTTCTGATATGGGATTATTTAGGTATTCTATTTCTTCTGCTGTTAATCTAGGCAGTTTATATTTTTGTAAATATTCATCCATATCTCCTAAATTGTTATATTTATTGCCATATAATTGGGCAAAATAGTTTTTAATGATTG